>NC_143577.1:209211802-209552781 GCF_048544385.1 Mastigoproctus giganteus | reverse complement strand
CGTGAGATACGAGAGCGTGGAGTTAGTCGACCTACGTAGCATAGATAAGGTGTCAGTGATTCAGTAGGTAGCAAAATTCCGAACGTGATGACTAAAAGGAAGGATTTATCGGACTTTGATAAAGGACAGATTGTGGGTGCCTGACAAGCTGGTGCCTCGATTTCCCAAACGGCTGAACTGGTGGGGTGTTTGAGAGCCACCGTAGTTAAAGTGTACCAGGACTGGCGTCAAAATGGACAAACAACGACCCGACGGCAAAACTGCAAAGGTCAGCGAAAGGTTGATGTTAGAGGTGAGCGCCAGGTCCGGCGACGCGAACAGGCGCAGCACTGTTGAAGAGTTGACTGCCCAATACAACATGGCCCAACCCGGAACAATATCTGGCATGACCATACGTCGCGCACTCACACGATGGGCTATACCAGCAGATGACCCCTACGGCATTCTCTCCTAACCAAGGTTCATCGGCGTAAAAGACTCGCCTGGTGCAAAGAGCATGCAAGTTGGACGTTAGAAGGCTGGAAGAAGGTGTGCTGGTCGGATGAGTCACGTTATTTACTCCACACCATGGATGGTCGTGTACGGATTTGGCGTCAACAACATGAGGCTCTTGATTCATCATGCATGGTATCAAAAGTGCAGGTGGTTGTATGGTGTGGGGCATGTTTCACTGGCAGGAACTTGGACCCCTGGTTCAAGTTCCTGCCAGTAGTCGCAGGGGCAGGTTAGGTTTTTTGAGGGTTCATTTAGCCGAAAAGTATGCATTTCATTTTAATATCTTCAAAGAGCATAATAAGAAATTGTTAAATAATTAAGTAATTAAGAAGACCCGAAGATTCCACACCAAGTGCGCTCCTGAACGAAATTGTTCAGATGTTTTTTTTTTTTTTTTTTTTTGCAATATATATACTTTGAGCGACCAGTTTATTTGATGCGCCTACCTAACGAGTAGTCTCCCCTTTAGCTCTCAGAACAGCCTAGATTGACCGTGGCATAGACTTAACGAGTTATTGAAATGGTGCTGATCCATATTATGAATGACTCACTTTGTTTCCCAGAGGATTAATTAGATTAAGATTTGGTAATTGGGGAGGCTACCGCAGTAGGGTTACTCTATTGTTCCTGGAACCAGTTCCTCACATTCTGGACTTGTGTCATGGCCCATTATCCTGTTCCTTCATGGCCGCAGATGGATACACTATGGCCATAAAGAAATGCGGCTGGTCGGAAATAATCTTCAGATTTGGACCTGTGGTATTGAAATGTTGTTCCACTGGTACACGTCTGTACCAGTGGAACACACTGCGTACTCATTGGGACAGCCTACCGTGTATCACGAAAACACTTTCAGGTGTTAGCACCTGAGTTGTAGGGATTCCATGAACTCATGCTGTTTTTGCCATATTATGTTGCTTCCACCCATCATCGTGAAACAGCAGCAACCGGGATTCATGAGAGCAGGAAACGTTTTTCCTTGGCAATCCATGTTTGCGTTACTGAGCCCGCTCTAACTGTACCTTCTTGGTTTTTTGCTGACAAGAGTGGAACCCGTGTCGCAGCCGGTGTGGTCGTCAGTTGTTATACTGCATCCATAACAAAGTACGACGACTTGTGTATTCTGTATTCTGAAATGCCCCTTTGGTTACTACTGTTATACTATGCTATCGTTAGACTGACTACAGCCTTTCTGCTATCCTTCAAAAATCTTGTCAGCTTCCGTTGGTATCTCGCATCGATGAGCTGTCTCCAACCTCCGGATCCCCGTTGGCTGGATGTTATTCGATTATTGTATTGGACCAATCTCGATACACCCGAGACACTGTTGTACGTGAAAACACCTGCAGTACTACAATATCCAAGATGCCCTTACTAGTGCGTCTTGCACCGACTACCATGCTGAGTTAAACGTGCGATTTAAATCTTTAGTCACTTAAATCTTTCGTCTTGCCCGTTCTCACACTGAACCGCACACACATAGCATCTCTACGCATCTGCCCACCTGCTATCGCATGGTACCAACCACTAAAGCGTGATGCTATTATTGAAGGGGTGCTCCATTTCACAAAAAGTGTAGGCTAAATAATAGGCACTGTGTGTACACAATTGTAATGATAATTATTGTGGCTAAGTTAGTCGCTCTCAGGTAAAAGTTGCCTGTTTTTTTTTTTGTTTTTTTTTCCCTCTCCTTGCGGAAACGAGTTTTTCGTCCGCCAAACAGTTAACCGGTTAGAAAAACACACGCAACTACAAACAAAAAATATATATATTGATGCTTTATAGCCTTAGTGCTTTGGGCCTAACATATATCTAATAATAATAATTATTAGCAATAATAAGAATACTTGAAGAAGTTGGTTTATGCATGAGTACTGCACATCATTTTTACTACCCAGGTAGTATGACTGCATCGTTTAACCATATCTCATATTGTGGATCCACCTTCACAACGAGTGACCAATACTTCGGTCACTCGTTGTGAAGGTATTCACAATATGAGATATAATTAAACGATGCATTCATACTACCTGGGTAGTAGAAATGATGTACGTGCAGTACCCATGCATAAACCAACTTCTTCATACTGTTAGCATTTAGCCAAGAAATATTTTTAGAATAAGAATACTTTATTGGAAAATTTTAAAAAGTGCAAACAGGTTAATTCTGATTAATTTTAATTACAAATAAAAATTCGAAAAACAGTCATAAACTGCCGTACGCTGTGCTCAAAAAATGGAATTAAAAAATCCTATTCTTTATTCTTAACTTGGATTGGAATGTGAATAAAATAAAGTGCAGTTTCATTACTTATTACTTGGTATGGCATGCTTACTTCGATTATATAATTAGGAATTTTTACTATTTGTCAACCAGTTTTGTGTCAGATGCGAATTCTCTTCCTCTCACTAGAACCAACTACCACCCTGTACGTTGCATTTTATGTAGGGAGGCTCCTGGACGCTACTTTCACCTCCGCTTTGAAAAACTGCGATGATAAAGAACCCTGTAAAAATAGCCTGAAATGAGTGTAGTGCCATGTTTGTGTAATGTGTGTGTGTACGTTACATAAAACTGAAAAAATACCGAAAAGTATTCTTTTATCATTTTTATGCAAAACACTGAAGAATACATTAAGTTTTATACGCCATTTCGGAGCATAAATAGAAAATTTATTTAATTTTACGGATGCTGATTCGACAGTAAATTCAGCCCCATTGATAGTTCATTTCTGTTTTTAAAGCTTTCGATTTCTTATCTTTAACACTTGTTTGTTTTATAGTAGAAAAATTGGCATTGTTAAAAAAAAAAAAAGTGTATTGACTGGTTCCTTTTTGTTTCGCAGGCACCTGAAAGCTTTCGATATGTCGTTGAGCAGACACTACGAGAATTCTTTAAGGCTCTTTTGGCGGGCAAAGATCAAGAACAGTCGTGGAAAAAGGCTATCTACAAGGTGATCGCCCGGATGGACGATAATGTTCCAGAGTACTTCAAATCGCCTAATTTCCTGGAGCAGTTGGAGTGAAGGAATCTGATTTTTAATGGAAGCTTCAAGGGATCTGATGAACTGTTGCCCTAACAGCAGATGCCTAAACCCACACTTGTTACATCCAACCCAACTGCACCGTCGAGTGCAGTCACCGAAGTTGCTAAACAGATTGTTAAAGGAACGATCTTTTACATTTTACAGGTGGTTGTGTTTATGATTAGGCCTGCTTTTACTTAGATACACACTTCATTCTCAAATCGAGAGTCGAGACTGTGCCTTCAAGAGAATGCTTCGTAGTGCTTGACTGAGGAAACTCGTATCACCAGATGTCGCTACAAGCTGAACAATGTCTTCTTTCCAGATGATCAACCAAACTGGGACTTTTTTCTGTTTCGTTGTTTTAGACCATCCTTTACAGTGTAAATAGATTGATGGCACTAAAATCGAGTGTCAAACAAAAGACTGAACTTGTTTTCTTGTGTGTCACTCTTGACCCAGTGAAAGTGCTGAATAGAGGAATAGCTCCCAATTGTTAGGTGGATAATCTGCCCAGCGCCGTGAAGCAGAACAAAAAAACCAGAACTGTTTCTTTTACATGCACTTTTATACAAGTACTGCTTCATTCTCGAAGTGGTGTTTAAATTTCTGAGTGGTTTTGTGTAAATTAGTCCTGAATCTTATTACAACGCATGATGAGTGGCCTAGTCACAATTTCTCCCTGCCGGGGTGCATAGCCTATCGGGTTCCACCCTGGCGTCACTGTCTTTTTAGTTTGTGCACCGACTTCCTTCGTAGTGCTAAGCACTGTAGTATTCCAAAAAAAAAAAAAAAAAAAAAAAAAACCACAAAAAACAAAGATGTGATGGTGATTTTTAAACGTTGAAAATAGAATGAACTATGCATTTTTCCATATCTTTAACAATCTGCCATTCACGTAAATGGTGAATATTTTCATATCGAAGACTGAACATCTCGTGTATTGTGCTAGTATCATATAATGTTTACAAATTTTACATTATTTTTCTTGTACGGAGGGTTTTCGTGAGTTGATAATCAAACTAATAGTACTGTAAAAATGCTAAATACCAAAGTAGGTGTTAGCAACCCTTCCTTCTCACCAGACGGAGTGGCTGCTTCGGAGCAAACCAAAGTCCTGCCCAGATCATAAATAGTCACACCATCAGTAGCATAAGCTAGTCATAGCCCCCATTTTTCCTTCTAATTTATTAATTTTTGCTAACAGATAAGGAAAAGGAGGCTTCAGTCAGTTGTTCGAAGAAAAGTATATATATATATATATATAATGATTTGCGTTTCTTTGCTTTCGTTTGCTCACTCGAAGGCAGCCAGCGTCTGGTGATCATCGGAGGAAGGCTCTCTTCACATCCCGGCTTTAAGGTCATCTAGTCAAAGAATCTCTGTTTAATCTCTGTTTTCTAATGCTGTTAACGTACAGATTTCTGATTCTGACATCTGCTCACAGTGACCTTGTAATTCTGTTCATGGTGCTGCCTGCGATCTACGGTGATATTCACCTATGCACCAGACGTTTTGCTAGAAAGATTCAAGACGACGTCTCGGCACCCTCGAGGTGTGTTTCGTCTTGGCTGAACCAATATTTTCCGAAGCTCACCCAAACACATCAACATAACCAAGCTTTCTCCATAATCAACAGACTTGCAGTTATCGCACCAAAGATTTGAATTAGATTCTCGAACAGCAGTTTGTACGTTCGCACGCTGTTTTGTTACTGTGATGGCGGACAGCCTACCGCGTAGAGTTAGCAAGAAATTAGCAAATGGCACAAAATGTGGACCTGGTAGGTCTTTGTCCAAGAAGGCGGGTAAAAGAGGAGTGTTCGCTGTAGGGAAGATGGCTTCTGTTTCCACTGTAACCGGCACATCGTTTTCGACTACAATCTTAGACGCTTCCGCTGTTTGCTGAATAAAAACAAGCGGCAGCCCAGTGGCTGCCCCGAAGGTTGCAGAAGGATTTATTTCTTTGTAGAAGGCAGTGAGACTTTTGATCGTCAACTTGGCTGGAGTGTTTAGGGTAGCTGTATGTGTGTGCGTGCGCGCCTGTGTGCGTGCGTCTGAAAGCTTAAAGGCGAGGGACCAGTTTCTTAGTTTCGAGTAGTACCTAGAAGATTCCCCCAGAGTGGGAACGTTCCAACATATGTGATATGTATCATTTGATCTTTCAGCCACGCATTTCTCTTGGTGGCACGCATTGTTTTGTCATATTTCTCATAGGAAGTGAAGCATATCGCAAATATGCATGATCTGCACAAACTTGCCTTGCCCTCCTTTCTGCCGTCGTGATTTCAGTGTGCCTGTTCTGCATTTCTTTTTATGCACGTTAAACATTCAGAATGGTTTTTGATAGAAAACAAAACGAGCAAAGAAGGGATTTCCTTTTTCTTAAGGGAATACCCCTTTGGTATTAGCTACTCTGCCGCAGTAATATATCCGAGCCTTATCCGGATTTGTCTGGTTGGTGTGGGCCGGCGTTTCGACCCGTGAAGCAGAAGTCCCAGCATATTGAAGCCAAAGCATAAGGCCAGGTTTATGACATAAGCACTGGATTTTTTTTTATTATTTTTTTTTTATTGAGCATCTTCACCATTCCCAGATAGAAGTATAATCGGAAGCTTCGCAGATTCCTGTTGCAGAAATATGTAAAGCATTCAATTATTATGATTAAAGCTTTTTTAATTGAATAAATTTAAGAATCTCTTACCTAGAATTCGGATGTATAGTGAAATTTCGTATTTAAATTATAAAAAAAAAAAAAAAATGATCTTACAGAAATTTCGAGTCAACTGCGTCTTTGTGGGATGGGAAAACAAGTATCCCACGTCTTTCGAGATGTTCTGAGACTGTTTAGAGATGCAATGCCCCCATTCCTGCAGATGCAGTTTTCACGAATCCTATTCGAAACAAAACAGTTCTAATTAATATTGTATATAATCGAACCGCACAAAAAATGAAGATTAGAATTCCAGGAAAGAGATGAATGATTTGTATTTTTTCACTATGACTCTTATACCGAGCATCAAGCCAAAAATTAGGTGCTATTGCATTGTGTTGCTGCTAGTGACGAAGTGAACACATTGAAGAGGAACGAAAGAGATTTACGAAGGAATATTCCTTAAATTGGTTTCCACCATCGATACTAGTTTGCATATTAAATGTTGTATGCTACCGTTGAGCGCCAGCATCAAGTTTGCTGACGTCATCGTTAGAAGGTTAGAGAAGGACACCTCATAAAGTCGGCTCATGTTGACACAGAAACTGTCTCCATCATCTTTTGTCAAAAGATGTAATCACGTCCGCACGGTAATTGTTTCCCACTTTAAGTCGTCGCCGCAGCTGTTAATTAAGGACATCCTGACTGTATGTCCTTCTCTGTCTTCTGTGGGAAACGTCTCTGGCACAGCGGCACCAAGTCTTGACCTCAAGGTCATGGGATAAATCGACAGGAAACCTGTAGACGGTTTCCTTTTTCGAAACTTTTTTCCTGACACTTATGTCTTCCAGTTGCAAACCAATTATAGTCTGCACATGCGTCACCTAGTGGATCAAATGTTTCAAGATAATAAGCAGACTATGCCGTAAGTAAATTAACTAAGTCTAATAGCCTGCGTGCAGGCAAATAGGAGAGGTTGTTAAGATCGTTATTAACTATGCAGTATTTTATAATTGTGGAGAAGATTGGCAAGAACCTTGAAGGACAAACCAGTAGATGTGTTCGCAGCGTCACTCGCTCAACATTGCATAGGAATGTGTCATTAGACGAAGCAATTAGTGCTAGGGGACTTTTAAGTAAGAAGTGTCTGAATTTATTTTTACCATAAATTATTTTAAAGAGCAGAATTGTAAAAGTGCATCGTCTTTCGGACGAGATTTTCAATATTTAATGGAATCGAAAGAACACCGAACCTTCATAACAGTTTTCCAAGAGAGGACACTTATCATTAAGCCCAAATTATATTCGATTAGTTAGGTTCAGTGTGTCCTGTTTTGTTCTTTTTTTAGGTTATTTATGTTCGTAATAAAGTTTGTGTTGCTGTTATGGAGAATCAAGTTCCTTTCTTTTTATTATTAACGCAAAGAAATCTTGTTAGAGTGTTTTTAAAATGAAAAGTCAATAAACCAAAGTACTCCACTGTGTAAACAAAGTATTTGCTGAAGGATGTACGAAAATAAAATGCTGTGATCACCTGTTTATATATCTCTGTATATCTGTCTATATATCTATATATATATAATATATATGGCTGGCTTCACTGGTCAAAACTGCCTCTTTATGTGATACTTTTGTTGTTTACAAATGTTCTTGTTTTTGTGAATCCTTTTTTAGTCAAAATACAACGGAAAAATAATGGGAGTTGGTCGACCAACCCGGTAGCGTAATTTAACGTATCCCTCTCACACCTACTCCCGTACATTCCAGTAGTTTCAAATCTGTGGTGTTGACATTCCATTTGCTATGTAATGATAATACATCTCTAGAGGTTGTAGCTGTTTTTTTTTTTTTTTTTTTAATTAACGTTCTAGCACCATAAAGTCGTAATTGTCCCTCGGGAAATGGGAATTCAAATACGGTTTTCTGATATTACGAGATCAAATTGTTTTTATGGAGCAGATCTGCCGGGATGGTGCTGCCATCCAGGCACGACCCATACCGTATGGTGCTGCCCCCTATGGAAGTACCCGGCCTCCATTTTCTTGCGAGAGCCGTTAAGTAGAAGGCTCTATACAACATAGTAAGTGCCTTGCCAAGTGGTCCACCCAGCTATATTTTGTCTGCAACCTTTTCTGTGATATTAGGCAGCGAGTTATGGGGATACAAAACGTGCCTGTGGTTGGGCTATCAAGTTAGAAAAAGTGATCAGTACAATGCACTGACAACGTATCAGATAAGACTGTTTTAATGATATGCGTGATGCATAAAGCAAATATTTATAAATAAACAAATATATATATATATATAAATGTCCTTTGTGAAAACTACTGTGAGTGTGTCTCAATTTTCCAGTTTCACACATCTAACTCGCCATACAAAATGTAAATAAAAATATATATATATATAATTAAGCCTTAAATTGTTGTTTAGATGTATATAAAGTTGACTGTGGAAATTTTCCACTTCGGTTTCCGTTTCATATGGTCCATAAATCTTGCGAAGATTTGCAATTCCCGTTTCCCGCGCGACCTTTGCCACTTTGTGGTGACCACGAACAGAGAGAGAGAGACAATGAAACTTGTGTGTGTGTGCTGTGTATTTATAACAGAACAAAGAGCACTTTTATTATTATTAATATTATTAATTCTGTATTATTATGTATACTTCTTTGAGGTTAAGCAATCTTTAATTTATTACTGAATGTTTATTTAACGTGCACTTCACTTTCCAGTAATGTGTACATGTACGTCACTTGCTGTATGTAAACGTTGCACATCATCATCAAAATCAGAAATGTAAAATCACTGGTTAGACATTTAGGAGTGAATAGATTTAGCGATTCTAACATGTACCTTTTTCTATGTCCATCTTTTTTCTCCCTTTGGAGTCTCTATTGTACGGTATTCTCTCGTAAGAATACTTAAATCTTATGTCGAAAGAATGGTATTTATTACTTACGATTTCCCAAATCCTGACTGTTCAGCAGATTTTCATATTTTAAGGAAATATATACCGCTATTTATTGGCAATCATGTGAGAGTCAGTAATCGCTGCATAGTGCATAACGTACATGTCCTTCTGATCTTAGCTCAAATAAAATGATTTGTAACAAATGTGGTTCTTTTTGTTCTTCTACCCACAATTTCATTTTTGTCAACTTTCTAGTTGCATAAACAGAGCACTGTTGAAATCACGAGCAAAATACAAATCTACCTTTTAAATCCGAATAGTTGCTCATTTTCTATGAGCAAAATTTTCATTACAATTTATTTACGAACATCTAATTGTAGATTAAATTTATTCAGCAGCCTGAAGTACTATTTGCATTCCAATCCAGTTAACCATTGCTGATACTTCGTGGATGAACAGTACAAACAATAATAATAAAAATATGGGGTTCTATCAGTAAAATATGGAGAACAGAAAATGGCCTACAGCCTGGAAAAAAGAGCGTTAGATTTGCATAACTATTTTTATTGTAAGGTCGATTTGCCTGTTTTGCTGGATGAAAACTCCGAGTTTACGAAAACATTTCGTACACGCTTCATCAGACACCGACTAGTTCGGCGACTGTATGAAAACAGTTTTGCTCAATCATTTAGATGCATTTTTTGTGTATCTAATAACAGTCATCCATCCGGTAGCACAAATTCTAGGCACTTATGCAAATCTAACGTCGGTTATCTCGATCCTAAATATATTTCAAAATAATTCAAAATCCTGATATAGGAATGTTCCAGTATTTTACCTCTTTCCAACAAGTACTTTGAGTGATATATGACCTTAATCATCCTGTTATCCTCTAAGAGCTGGGAATATATTTCTGTACTGCCCTTCTCAGTGGCAGGAATTATTCTCATAAGCCTGAAAAAAAAAAAAAAAAAAAAAAGGTGAGAAATGTCTCATAAGAATGAAGCAAATTAACAAATTTTAAGAACTGATATTTTATTATGTCGATGTAACTGCGTTCATAAGAAAACTGAATGTAATTAAAATTACAGCTGCGTCTTCGTGGTCGCGATTCAGTTCCTCTTTAGTAACACTCATTTCTTTCACCGCTTTTGTATCTCATAGGTAATGAGGTCAATATTATAGCAGAGATCATAGACAAGCAGAATGAATCTCAGCATCGTGCCTACGAAATTTTCAGTCTTAATCGTTGAATGTCATACCAACAATTTTACGATGCATGTGATAGTCACATGGTTCAACTTTACAAAGTGAGCCGCAGTCGATACAGTGAAAAGATGGAAGAAACAGGGCAATGTAGGTGTGCGCAATGGTAGACCAAAAAACTGACGGACAGGAATTGCCGATCTTTGAAGAAAGTGGTGAGAGTTCGATTCGCTTTCACTACTTTCCTTTGAAAACGTTATGCTCGAGCTCCAGGATGTCCAGAACTGTCTGTGAGTGCGTCCATGTTCAACATGGGCTTCCATGGCATAGCTGCTGCTGCTGCTGCTCACAAACGAAGAACACCAGAGCTTTACATAGAACATAGGATGTTCGTAGCGATACCTATCCAAATGATCTTGGTCCATGGAACAATAGAAATAGGTCATACAGAGCGAGGAGTCGCGTTACAGACGTCGAGTGCGGGTCAGAAGGAATCTTTATCGTAGTAAAATGTGCCCATAATGAAGTTCAGGGAATACGACGGTTGGCCATGTTTTGGGACGTTAAAACCGATTAAAGTCGGTTTTAGGGCCAAAAACCAAAGTTCAGTCCTACACTCCTTAGCGCTGATACCCTGCCAGTTTTTGTGGAAATGGACCATCGTCACAGCATTATGAAGCTGCTTACCATACAGCGAGCAGTGTAAAATCGTGGTTTGAGGCGAGTTGTCGAGGTTGTTTAAGTTGTCCAAGCTTAAATCCGATCGAACATCGTGATGAACTGAGACGCCGAATGAGGGAGTGGCCAACATACCTCTCTTTTACAGCTGAACTGGCATTGGAGAAGAGATGGGCACAAATTCCTAACCCCTGTTGCAAGGAACTGGTGGAAAGTGTTCCACTACAGATCGATGCCGTTGCAGTGCGACACAAATTAATAAGGGTAACCCTACACCTTAATTTTTTTTAATTAAAAACTCGCGTTTTCTCAAACTTAATTGAGTCTGAATATCTTTCGTAGGACAGTACACTGAGTGGACAGAAATCATGGGACAGCTACCTAGTAACGTGTAGACCCACCCGGATAAGGGCAATCACACAGCGAGGCATTGAGTCCACTAGTTCACGAAAGCCTTCCACAGGTATTTCCATCCATTCTTGCTGCACTGCTGTCCATAATTCCACTGTATTCCTGGGTGGAGGATCCAAAGCTGGAGAGGATCTTTCCACAGCATCGCAAAGATTCTCCACAGGGTACATGTCCGATGAACGGGGAGGCCATTCCATGGTGGTAAAATCTGCGGAATGGTCTACGAGAACCATGTTCTCGTCACCACGGCTCTGTGGGAAGGCGCATTGTCCTGCTGGAAGAGTATTGCCCTTGGGTGCACGATGAAAATGAAGGCAGATGATCTGCAAGGATGGACACGTCACCTGGATCATTCAGAGATGCGTCTAGACATACCAGAGGTCCCAACATGTGCCTGTACATGCCCCAGACTATTGCCGACCGTCCACCTGCCTGAACGGTTCCTTGTTGACATAATTGGTGCATAGCTTCGTGCGGTTTCCACCAGATACGCACCCTCCCGTCCGCTCGAAATAACTAGAAACCGAACTCATGGGACCAGGAGACCCGTCTACAATCACCCAAGGTTCAGTGCCGACGTTCTTTCTCCCAGTTGTAATATCTTTATTGCAATCAGCGAAAATAAGTAAATTTTACATGTATGCCTGATGCAATGCCCATAACAGCAAAAATGCTAGGGGTTTAACATAGAAACGAACTAAAACTCTAAAAACAAAAAATTAAGTTGTAAACACATGAAAACAGATTTTTTTTTTTTTTTTTTTACAATATCAACAAATCAATCAAGAAAAAAACAGTGACAGTCACTCGGTTGAAGATGAGAGCTACTCCCTGATGAGAAGACTCCCTCGTCTTCTGTAGGCTTTCTCCTTAATGAATTTCTTGTAGTCAGCATCCATCTCTTGGTCGTTTTGGAGCATCTCCATCTCCGTTTTGGAGCACCTCCAGTTGAGGCATAGAGTCGTTGTGTCTTGCTGTTAGAATGGGTATCTGGACTGTGGTGGGTCGGCGGCTCCTATAACCGTTTCTAGCAGCTCTCTTGTTGAAGTCGGCGGTGATTTGTGCCACTGTCCCACTCCGGTTGACTGAAACAATGCGTCTGCACGTTACATGTTTGGACTTAAATGAAGCTGACAGTGGTATCGTCACCGTCCTCCCCATACCGGGTGGAAAAGGCCCGGGTTCGAATCCCGTCGATGACGCAAGGAACTTTAATGGGTTTTTTCACTCCGTGGCTGAGTTAGTCAGTCTCAGGCGTAGATAGCAAGGTTTTTCCCCTCAGAAACTGGGTTTTTTTTGTCCAGAAAACAAGCAAATCGACCAGAGAACACACGCAATTTACAGACAAAATAAATATATGGTAGATGTAATCATTTACAGGGAACCCTATTATCATATATATTTTTTTTTGGCTGAAACAATGCGAGACAGATGTCGAAGGCCACGTTCCTCCACCACCTTTCTCCGCCCACAGCACTTCCACGATGAGATGTTATTACGGAAATAGCGTATTCCGGATACACTCTTGATACTGTCGAGGGGGGATAGTGCAATTTCTGCACTACCTGCGCGATAGAGTGATCCGTGCGTCAGGCGCCCATTATCATCTCTTTTCAAAGTCGGTTATCTTACGACGTTTATCCATACTGACATCGAATTACCGTCTACGTGAATGCAGTGTACCTGTATACCTGCCAAGCGGTGGATTCGTCCACTAGCGAGAGGAGTGACAGCGTCGCGTTGCCCAGGAACTAGAAGTAACGCTTTGATAGCAGTCATTGTAAGCGGATGCTATGGTGATTGGTGTACAAAAGCAAAAAAAAAAAAAAAAAAAAAAAAATGCCGCAAATAATTGAAGTAGCTTTCCTAGCATTTTGCGCACAGCTAATAACGTCTGTTTTCATAGTATGAAACTATTTGTAAGTGTAATGCATTATTTCTCTAAATTACTTTGATAAAGCCTCTCGATGTTCTTTAGGCCTAGCGCTATCCGATATGCTCTTATCTTAGGCTGCAAAGATGAATCAATAAGGTTACATGTCGGGTCTTGAATGAAGCTGACGTTAATTTATTTAATCCTTAGATTAATAACTGAAGCATTGCAGTGCCGTAATACTTCAAATAAACCAACGTTTGTCCAATGTTTGGAATAAGAAAAAAACTTTTTTCTATAAAGGGAAAGAAGCACGCTCCTCACCAAATTTCCAAGTATTATACTACTTAAATGTTAAAAACTGTGCTTTCAATTGCAGCATATACAATTTATTTTAAACGAATAGACAGGTTCCAAGGTTAATAAATTGCATTATCAAATGTGTATTTAACACCATGCTAAAATAAATTTTCACCTTCTTAAAAATTCAACTACAGTTTTTTATGATGGATTATCACGTAATAGTTCAAACGTAGTGTCCTCCTTCGTTGAGAAGATGAATAAAGCTAAGCGTGAATAACTTGTCGAGAGAAGCCTTTACTGGCAATTTTCACTCCATAGCCAAGTTAGCCCTCCTGGGACGAAGGGTTGCATGGTTCCCTCCTATATGTTAAGCACGGTAGACGGATGGATACACGGCTGGTATGTGACAGCCAGTTTAAGTTTTAACCTGCAGATATATAAGGAAAAATCGTCACTGTTTTCGTAAACTCGTTGAATATATCTTCAGTACTGCTAAAGGCACGTGTACAATAGTTTGGGAAACTGATAAAACATATCCCCTTTCTCCAACCTCTTCACGAAGCTCCGAAGGTAATATACGCTACTAGCCAATTTATTATGAACCTCTTACTGAAATGGAACGACCTTTCCTGCAACAAGAATATGCAAAATAGAGTGATGAAATCACTTAAACACAACGTATAAATATTGATAATGCAGTAAATGAAGCACAAAAAACGTGGGAAAAGCGTTAGATCTTGGCTTTTGAAAGGGGGTCTTATTATGCGAGTCTAGTTGGTAGATAGTTCCGTAAAGAAGATAATGATGATCAGTGGAAAATCAAAGGGCGTAGTCTCCCAAGTGTGTTTAGCATGACTACGAACGCAAAGGTCTGAACGAAAAGCATGTGTTCAGAAAAAACTACATATGATAGGGACAGATGTATGCTTGCTCGAATTGTCACAAAGGATAGCGGTCAGAGTAGTTCAACAGCTAGTGGATATTAACACGATTGTTTAGATGCGAAATATCAAAAAGAACTAAGAACAGGAAACTGAATTATCTTCAGTTTGAGAATTAGACAAAAATTCGAACGTCTCCCCTTTCACTACTGAATTAAGTACGACTTCAGTGGTGAAATTGGACTGAATATTGTACGACTGAATGTATTGTGTGACGCAGAGAGTGGTAACAACTGCATGAGGCTAAAGGCCAATCATTTGTGACTCCCACAGTGTGCGTGACTATCTTTGATGATCAGACGCTCCCGCTAATGCATTACTTCCATACATGTTCAACTGTTCTGGGATGCTAGTGCAGATATGTTCTAGGATGCTAATCCAACCATTCATCAAGATGGAATCATACAGAATTGGTTTGAGGAACATGAAACAAATTTTCGTCATCTTTAGTATTAGTATTAGCAGTAGCAAATGATGCAAGAAAGCAAGCTTATACAGCATCAGTCCACAAAAAAAAAAAAAAAAAACACGCACCTCCCATTTTACCTATTCATTCCCTCTAGTAGTCTGTCTAATTCTTCCTTGAATTTATTTAAGCTATCAACTTCCACAACAACAGGTGGAGGTTTGTTCCAGCGATCAACCATCTGCTGGCTAAAGGCAAACTTTCGCACATCTATTCTGCAACCGTCCTTCCTCAATTTTAATTTGTGTTCCTACATGTGTGTGGTCTGAGCAAAAGGAAGAATTCCATGAGCATTGAGGTTACTCAATACATTCAAAACTTTAAACACCTCAATCAGATCACCTCACAGGCGCCTAGTCACTAGACGCTGCAATTTGCAGAACTGAAGCTTTTCTTGGTAAGAGCACCATTTTTGTTCTGCTCACCAATCTCGTTGCTCTTCTCTGTATACTCGTTCCAGCAGCTCCACACCTTTCCTAAAATGAGGCCTCCAGATCTGTATTCAGTACTCAAGATGTGGGATAATAACTAATACAATGGGATGATTACCTCCCTATCCCTACTAGCAAAATTCCTATATATCATTGCCATCTTCCCTGGTTTCTGAATATCAATCACCTTGACAATCTTTGGGACGATTTGGAACGGGAAATTCGAGCAGACTCATTCCTGCCCTCATCACTTATTACGCTTGAAGATATCTTAATGGCAGAGTAGACCAAACTTAACCCAAAACGTATTCGCAAACCATGTGGAAAATATGCCATGTCGCGATTCGGCTGTAATCGCTGCTCGTGGCGGCATCAAAAATATTAAATGGGTGTTCGTAATAATTAGCCAGGCATTGTTGTAAACTTGCACTATGGCTTTCCAAAAAATATTATTGTAGTTAAAATAGTCGGACCGGTAGCACAGTGGTATTCGAGCAGACTCATTCCTGCCCTCATCACTTATTACGCTTGAAGATATCTTAATGGCAGAGTAGACCAAACTTAATGTATCGTCACCGTCCTTCCCACACCGGGTGGAAAAAACCTGGGTTCGAATCTCTTCGATGACGCGAGGAACTTTTATGGGCTTTTTTCAATCCGTGGCTGATTGAAAAAAGTCGGTCTCGGGCGTACATAACAAGGTTTTTTTCCGGAACCCGAAGTTTTTCGTCCTGCAAAGCAGGCAAATCGGCCAGAGAACAAACAAACGCACGCAATTTACAGATACAGTACACATGGGCAGATGAAATATCTTTCCGGGTGACCCTTATAAATAGTTTTGTAGTCAAAATAATGTAAAAATTGAAATGTGATCCAGTGGTGCATTACGTATTACAGCTATAATAAACCAGCAGAATTACGAAGTGCATATGAAAATACCCTGCTGTAAAAGCACTGCAGGTTGAAAGAACATTTGTGAACAAACAGGTTTCAGTGCAGTATCGTTGTGTCGATCTAGTTTAGCTCGGGCAGGTGTTTGGATAATGTTTCTGTTTCAAAGCGTATCGACCATAAATCTTGATGAGGAAGAAGAGCCGAGAGTGAGGATTCTTAGTCCTCGGAGAGAAACTTGTAGATCAATGCGATTCGGAAAGAAACCTTAAAATACACAACTGTAAGACATCTGTCTGAATATCCACGAGCTTCTAGCCACACGTTGTGGAAAACTTTAACTCCGTTTAACGTACCTACATTAAAAATTGTATGATTTGTACCAATATAAAAAAAAATGCATCTCAATAAACGGCTGTCATATCTGACTGCTATACACGTTCCTCAATCATCTTCATTATGCTAATGCTATATATATATATATATATATATATATATATATATATATATATATATATACTGAAACTTGATTTCTTCCAATGTGCATTCAGCTGAAATCGTTGAAAATAACATAATCTATGCGTTATATGCTTATTTTTGCTGATAACGCATATCCATGAGATATTAGCATAAATATGCTGCCGAATAATGAATTAGAGCTTGTCTGCTCCAAAAGAATATAGTTTATTAGATATGTATAGATAGTATAGCATCTTAAGTAAAGCGGCTCCTGTAAGCCAGTTCAATTCCGCTCTGGTGCAATGCGATGATACAGAACTCTGTAAAAAATGGGCAGGAGGGTATATAACGTTTGTGCAGTGTGTGTGTGTGGGTTATTTTCTGGCTACTTTGCTAACCAGGAAGGTGATCGCCAAGAAGCCCTGCCCAGATGAAATTCACGAGGAGCGACCCACTACCATCATTTTCTTCCCACGTTAGAGGTGAAAATACCGCATCCACTGGATGTAGTGCGAAACCAGTGAATGCCAGCAAAATCTCGTGTTTCGGTAGCCCAAATCTAAGGCAACGGCAATGATCCCAGCCATCAACAAATACAATACTTACCTACCTTCTTTGGATCAGTTAAGTTATCTATATATATTCACTTATACATATATTGAAAAGTAATGGAGTCCTTTAGATGAGAAATATCAACAAGAACTACGAGCAGGTAATTAAATTATCTTCAGTTTGGGAATTGGACAAAAATTCGAAAGTCTTCCCTTTCACCACTCAGTTGAATAGGACTTCAATGGAGAAACGTATGTCGAAACTGGACTAGATATTGCGCATTTCAAATGTAATAGTTTGATATTATTTTGATGTTGATGTTATTATTTCTGATATTGATTCTGATGTTGTTATTATTTGATTTTGCGCAAAGGCACTACGGCCATGAAGTATTAGTGTATTATCTCTGTAAAATGCTAATATTCTGTGGTCAGTTTGCCTGTGCCGGATGAAAAACCCAGTTTCCGGGATAAAAACTGTGCACGTCTAGCCCAAGACCGACTGACTCAGCCATGGTGTGAAAAAATCCCATAAATAGCGTCTCGTCTAGATCCAGGACTCTTTCGCATGATATAGAAGGGCGGCGATCGTCCTTAACTACTGTGTAGCCTCAAAGGTGTTTGTAAATCATGGAAACCAATCAGGAATCCCTTCGTTGAAAACAATTATAAACTCTTAACTTCATTTGTCCTAGTTTTAAGCACACATGATTCATGTTTGATTTATTTTATATCAACGGAGGTTACCTAATACTTCGTTAGGGTAGTATGAATCCTGATTAGCTCCTTGATATGTCAGTCCAGTTGGATGTAATTGTATGTCGCTGTCATACTTTCATCCAATTACTCCATCTCTCAGAACCGCTTATATGAGGGATGTCCTACTTTGGCCTTTTCTACTGATGGGATTATGACCCTGTTTAAGTAATATAGACAGACAAAAGGAAATAAGAGCGAGAAAGACAATAAGATATGCATTCGTAGGGACACCGTAACGTCAAATTAGCTACTTTTGGACTTCAGCGATGAGAGTGATGAGTTCGCAATGCACATCCTTTTGTCACAGCACACTTGAATCTGCGTAGTTGATTAAAACTTTACTTTAAAATCAACGCTCCTTTCGTTGGCCTTCATGATCCCTTCAGCGCCACGGAAACAAGTTATTTGCTTAATATTTCTCTCTGTCTTTAGTGCAAACAGACAAGGCTGAAGGTCGCCGTGCACGGGAAACAAATACTATGGCTTCATTCAGGTTAGAATCTGGAACCGTGGTGAAATACATATTAAACTGATCTTTAGAATTATTATGACATGCTAAATCGATCCTCAGAATTTTATGCTGAAAGAGTCGTTCTAAAAATAATCAATCACACAGTACGCAATTTGTGAGAAAACAACATATCACCACTGCCAGTGTTGTGTCTGTGTGTGTAAAAGATTATCGCTGACAACGGACAACATTTATTTAGCCGGTATTTCGATGGTAAAATAGAAAAGCGACGTGATATATCTAACCTACTTTGAGTGTTAAATGACAATAGATACACAAAGGCTGGTGGCTGTTATTATCATAGCAGCCATGGTAACATGTTCACACACACAACTATTAAGAGCAGTTATGCACAAGCACCAAAAGTGGCTCATAACCGAGAAAACTACGGCGATAGCTATTTCTAAACACCATGCACTATACTGTACATTTCACGATCTGAACTATTATAAAAGAAGACGATGTACATCGATGGACAGTCTTCACCTAACAAAGAAATTGTTGTAGTTGACAAGAATTACCGAAACTGGACACAAAAGAACCAAAAAGAGACCAGGGTTTAGGAAAAAATATCATCTTTCATGTGACCATTGAGACTGTATTATGGTAATACAAAGCATGATTTGTTAGGCACACACACTGGATTCCTAATACCCACATTGTACAGAAGTGGTTTCAGTGTTTTGACGGTTACTGTGCCCTACTTCTCATTCTCATTCCTGCACAATCTCCTAATCTCAACAGAACAGAACACTGGTGAGATCGAGAGGATCACATGGCACATGAACTTGTTCATCAGTTCATTCGTCAGTTCCTAGAAAGCGGAAAGCTTTCTAGGAACTGACGAATAATATCAGCTACAAGCTGAATACACCGGAGGAGATGTACTGTCATTTTACGGAGTCCATTTTCACTCCATATTGAGGTGAATCGCTGCTGTTCTGGAATAAAATCTATGTCGTACACGGAATGAGGGCGCTGCTATTAACAAATTGTCCATTTATTATAGAGATTTTGATTCATCCTGTTTTCCTTTGTGCATCCTTCCTTAGAACTGAATTATAATCATCTCTTTATTTTTATGTATTTGCTCCTCATCATTCCATTACTCTTAAGGTTTCATTTTCACGTATACTCTATATAAATCTAATTTCCTTTGCTTCTGCAAAAAAAAAACAAACAAACAAAAACCTATTATATAAGGCCACCCGAATATTTAAATTCATATTCTGTGCAGTGTCTTGTGTCTGTTAATTGCGTATGTTCTATGGTCGATTTGTCTGTTTTGCTGGACGAAAAACCCCAGTTTCTGGCTGAGGAAACCTTGCTATCTACGCCTGAGATCGACTAACTCAGCAACGGAGTGAAAAAAGCCCGTTAAATTTCCTCACGTCCTCGACAGGATTCGAACCCGGGCCTTTTCCACCCGGTATGGGGAAGACGGTGACGATACTACTGTGCTACCTGCGCAGACCCTTTGCTTCTGCAGTAATATTTCTCATCTCATGTGCTTCCTTACATCTTTATACATGCAGTGTTCCAATGTGAAATTCCTCCAGTTCATTGCTCCTCATCTGCTCTAATTAGCTTAGCTCTCCAAACTCTCATGCGCTTTTACGAGCTTCACTATATAGTAGTTTTCAAATCTCTTCTGTAGTGACTAGATCGTCTGCAAACGCGCTAGGATCAATACTTTTGACGGTGTTAGAAATATCCGAACAGTAAATGTCTTTACGTTGCTCTTTATCACATGTTCAAGCTATATAGTGCAAAAGCCTGGGTTTGAATCCCTTAGAGATGGGAAGGAAGGAACTTCTATGGGCTTTTTCACAACATGGCCGAGTTGGTCGGACTCGGGCGAGGCTATTATGGTTTTTGATTCTGGTAATTCGGATTTAAAACCACGTAAAACATGCAAATCAACTAAAGAAATTTAGAGGCACTATGTAGTGATGCCTAACTGCCTTAATTTCCTTGTCATGAATTCTACATGGTAACAGGATATAGGCTTTTATTCATTTTACAAGCTCTTTTGGTTAAGACCTTTTTCCCATACGAATGTCATTTTTTTCATATGATGGAATTTTTTAAGCGACTTAGGCCATACTGTGCCGTACATATTATGTCTGTAAACTGTTATGTGATCAATTTGCTGTTTTCTGGAGACGAAAAACCCAAGTTTCTGGGTAGAAAAAAATTATGCTACTTTTTCCTGAGACCGACTAACAGAGCCACATTATGAAGAAAGCCCATAACAATTCCACTCGTCATCGACGGAATTCGAACTCAGGTCTTTTCCACCCGGTGTAAGGATGACGGCGATTCTATCAACTGTGCTACCGCGAGGGCTTTTTTCCCCCTTCATCGTTCACTCACAACATCATAAAAATAAAAATAAAATAAAAAAAATACGAATAAAACTAGACTCAGCTTAAAGTATACGAAAAAAACTACCACAGTTTTTTCGTATACCCACCAGTTTATAGAAACTTCTTTCTATAAACTGGTGGGCGCCTCCGTAGCCAGGTGGGCAGGAGCAGCAGTGCGTAGCACACGCTTCTTGATTAGACCGGGGTTCGAGCCCGTGACCATCAAATACGGAGGAGGCGGAAAGATCAGGGAATGACCACCGCATATCCCCGGAGCAATATGGCCTTAGTTGCTAATGCTCCTAAAAACCAAATAACATAACAACATAAACTGCTGTTGAATTTCAGTATTGACATTTTTGACACCTCTTCCCGCTTCGATGTTATTAGTGTTATCATTATTTTCAAACAAATGCCGTAAATCGCAATGAAAACAAGATGGAAACTTGTTTCGAACTAATACTGCCGCCTAATGATATAATGATATGAACCATTTTTTCCAAATAGTTTGTACGGCTAGAGTCTTCTGTATGGATTGAAACAACATTCTGGTTACTTCATGATCTACAGTCTCAAAACTCATTTTTAAGATCGCATATTATTCTCACTCTCCATATCTCTTGCCACCAGGTGCCTATTTATGATATTCACTGAAAGGGTAAGTGTAACGTGATTTCATTTCTTCAATCACCGAACAACTTAAAGCCAACATGAAGCGAATTGTTGAATGATTTACACGAGCACTATTTCACAAAATATTTAGCAGGCTAGACTGTCTGTGTCTTGAACATTGCAGGCAATGTACAGAGCGTATAATTCTCCATTGATGTGAACATTGAAACCATTCATGTGATGATCAAACGCGACTGATGGATAATACTCCGTTAAATTGCAGAACTTAACACTCCATATGGATAGACCTACCACACTTTACACGATGCGTTGAGGTATAGGAAGTGTTAGCAATATGGATTCCAAAATTCTCCACGGATAAACAAGTTCCAATGTATCTTTGGACAATCTTTCTTCGACCTCCCATCCGTCCTAAACACACACACCATAATGAAATTCTTCATTCCCTATCTTTGGATGGCACCAGGTATCACCATTAGTGATACCTGGTATCATTATGATATCACCATTAGTTGACCTAATCAAAAGTTCAAATTCGTTCAACGTATTTACAGAAGTCGTGGCATTAACTATAGAAACAAACTACATTTTATATTTTTTTGCTTTTTACAATCTTCATGCATCCCCTATAGTTGTTTAAACACGTTTTTCCAGTGGTATGCGAATGTCTATTTCAATAGTTTTTGAGCCTATAGTTTTTGCGCATAAGGTACTCACATGGAGGGTGCAATTGCGATTTTGGCCTAAATTCCAATGATTCCTCCAAATTTACAGTTTTCTCTGAATCTTTAAGGCGTCCTCAGTGATACCAGAAAAAACCTTTGCCCTATCTCTGTCCAAATGAATTCCATATTTACAAAACAAATTTCTGCTATTAATTACGGTAGGCCACCTTAAGAAAATTTCCCCATAAATCTTGAAGAGTCCCTTAAATCGGCTCCGAGTGCCAAGCGATAGTGACAAGCGATTTCCTCTGAGATATATAGTGTGCTATTTCTAAGCGACAAAGTTCAATTTTATTTCTAGTGTTGTTTTCTCTTCTGTTTAGCTGTTATTTATTTTTCTTTTCTTTTCTTTATTTTCTAAATCAAATTACTCTTTTCTTTATTCTTATTAAATTATTATTTTCTTACTATTTAATTTGTTCTCCACGCGCTCTGCCCTGAGTTCCCACTCTAGCGCAACCAATTTATTTACTTATCTCATTATTTTATATTTTTTTTTTTTTTTTTTTTTTCACGCGCTCTGCTTCGAGTTCCCACTCTAGTGCAGCCAATTTATTTATTTATTTTATTATTTTTATTACTATTTTTATTTTTTATTTTATTATTTGTATTCCTATATATTTTTTTTTTTCACGCGCTCTGCCTTGAGTTCCCACTCTAGTGCAGCCAATTTATTCGCATTGTTTTTTTTTCTTCCTCTTTTTCTTATTATTATTTCTTTTTCTATTTACTTTTTATCATTATTATTTAATATATACATATATTTTATTAATCAATTTATTATTACTATTTTTTTTTCCCTAACTGCACCACGGGTGGTTTTTTTTTTTTTTTTTTTTTTGGCTCTTCTGTCTTTATCTCCTCCCTCTGGAATGGGCCCCCAGAGGAATCTGATTCACCTTCTGGCAACACTAGGTGGGTCAGAGTCTCTCTTGAGACAGTACGTGTTTTTCTGGGACTGGCCCACCTTCCCGTGGTGTGGACGAGTACCCAGAATCATCTGTCCAGGTGACTGATGCTTCTGGGTAGCCAAGAGGCCAGAACATAACAACAGAACACACACATAAAACGCACAAACGTACGTCACACACATATCTGGCCCATTTGTAGTGATACTGTTCTTCACAGAGACACGAGGCGGAGTTGAACAAAGTTCTAGGTGCCGCCCTTACATATACACATGTCCACATGTCCACATGTCTTCTGTTTAGCTAAAGTGGTTCTGTGCTTCAAGCGTTAAAGTAAGAACCAAGAAAGGAAAACTACCTTTCTTTTTTCAGAGTATATATATTAATTACTAACAAGCTACTAAACTTTACAACCGCTTAGTCACTGGTGGCACCGCTCCTGCCTCCACGTGGCGGGGCCGGTAACCTGGGAGAAGAAAGCCACTCTCCCGGGGCGAAAAGGAGCAAACATGGAATTTGACAATTTCCCTCCAATTGAGCCTCGGCGCTCATGTCCTAAATCAAATGATAATGACCATGACACATCACAGTCGAAAAGACTGAGGACTGACACAGAGCAAAAGGAATGTCCATCTTTCCTTATATTCCACTCCTTGTCAAACAAATGCATGAGTACACTCTCCCCGTTTCTGATACAGAAATGTTTGGAAAATACAGCAGGTTCACCTAAAATGGTGAAAAGACTTAGATCAGGTGATTTACTAATTGAAAGTGTGAGCCGTTGGCAATCAGAGACTCTGCTGAACCTCTCAGCCTTTGGTGGTATTCCCGTGCAAGTTACCCCACATGCGACACTAAATGCTTCCAAAGGGGTCATCACTGAGTGGGATTTGATTAACGTCACAGAAGACGAATTAGTCGAAGAATTAAAAGAACAAAAAGTCACACATGCTAAGCGCATCATGATCAAAAAAGATGGCCAGCTGGTTCCAACGCGGAACATCATCCTTACGTTTGGCACACCAAATTTACCATCTAGTGTTAAAGCCGGCTATCTCAATTGCCGTATAAGATCCTACATTCCTAATCCCATCAGATGTTATAAGTGCCAAAAGTTTGGACACTCTCAGACCGTCTGTCGAGGGGATGCTGTGTGTCCAAACTGTGGTTCAAAATCCCACGCACAAACGGAATGTGATGCGGAAACACCACATTGTTCAAACTGTCAAGGCCAACACCCTGCCTACTCAAAGTCCTGTGAACTGTGGAAAACAGGAAAAAAGATCCAACAATATAAAGTAGAGCGGAAAGTCACATACCAAGAAGCAAAGAAGCAGATTATGCTTACTACAACTAAACACACCTACGCAGCAGCAACAAAGAAATATCAGTCAGCAGCCACTCAAACTGACGTGTCAGTTCCCCCATCCATGTCTATTGCAGACTGGGCTAGAGAAATACTCTCAAAATCACAGCAAACTACTATGGAACAGCATGTGAATGACAGTGCCAATAACACACCAATTACAGTACCGCCAACGGCTTTGCAGTCTTCCTCAGAAACTATAAAAACTAAAACAGCAGTCCCAAGGCAGAAAAGTCAGCAAAATACAACAAATATGGATACTAATGAAAACATCAGCCCGGATGAGCCAATCTTAGATCTGTACGCAGATGATGACATGGACACAGCGCGTCCTATCTTTTCGAAAAAAGAAAGAATAAAATTTGAGAGACAAAAACAGACTGGACCTAAAAAACAGACTGAATCAAACACAACCGCCAAAATCAAATAATGGATCACATAATACAGTGGAACTGTAGAGGTCTACGTAGTAATATCGATGATATCCATGACCTAATCCAACAGTATAGTCCGGTAAGCATATGTTTGCAAGAAACTAATTTACCTCCGCAAGTAATTCCAAAAATCAAGAACTATACTATATATCAACATAATAGAAATAATAATACCACCGTGCGTGGAGGTGTGGCCATTCTAGTAAACTCAAGAGTCCCTACTAAACACATTCCACTGCAAACTTCCATAGAAGCAGTAGCAGTGCGTGTCTCCTTAGGAATCATGTTAACAGTAGTTTCAATCTACCTATCACCAAACAAAGAATATACTTATAATGACCTAGAAGTACTTCTACTACAGATCCCTCCTCCATTTTGTTTATTTGGAGATTTTAATGCACACCACTCGATCTGGGGCTCCCCACATACGGACAGACGAGGTAAAGTTCTTGAGTCGCTGCTTGACAAACACAATCTAACACTGTTGAATACTGGTGCTGATACTTACATCCATTTCTCTACTAGAACAACTACAGCTATAGACTTGACAATCTGCTCTCCAACATTATATCCACTCATCCGCTGGACAATTCTGGACAATCCGCTAAACAGTGACCATTTTCCAATAATTTGCGAATTCCAAATAACCAGAATCCCTCAGGTAAATAATTCCCGCTTAAAATGGAAATTTTCCAAGGCCGACTGGAAGTTATTTGCTCTCAGTATCTCATTCAATGATGAAATTATCAATTTCCAATCCATTGATGATGCCACACAGCACATCACATCTCAGATTCTGAATGCTGCGACCAAGGCCATACCAAAAATGCGTACAGGTTCGTTTAAACATGCCAATATTTGGTGGAGGGAAGCATGCCAACTTGCAAAAAAAGAGAAAAACAGGGCATGGAACCTGTTTCGTAAAAATCCAACTACCGAGAACCTTATAAATTTCAAAAAACTGAAAGCAAAAGCGCGATTCGTAAGGAAAAAGGCAAAAAGAGATTCTTGGATTCAGTTTGCCTCTACTATAACGAAGAACACAAACAGCAGAATAATCTGGAATAAAATAAAAAAACTAAATGGTAGATTTCTCCCAGCATCCTCTCCAATACTGAGATGGAATGGACAAGATTTATCATCTCCAGTTGAAATAGCTAATGCTCTAGCAGAAAACTTTGCCAATATCTCAGATACAGCTGCATATGAACCATCTTTTCAGCAACTTAAAAGAAGGACTGAGCAAAGCAAATTAAATTTCAGTACAAGAATAGCGCTCCCATATAATCAACCCTTTACAATGTTGGAGCTGCAGGTTGCTCTAAACAAATCAAGAAATGGGGCATCAGGACCTGATGGTCTTTATTACGTCATGTTACAACACCTAGACAAAAAGGCTCTAAATTCCCTATTGCTTTTTCTGAATCGGGTCTTCTCCGAAAGCTATTATCCTCGCTCATGGTGTCATTCAACAGTGCTAGCTTTTCCCAAACCTGGGAAAGATCAGACGAATCCCTGCAACTATAGACCGATATCCCTTACCAGCTGCTTGGGCAAGACATTGGAAAAGATGGTACACGATAGACTTGTATGGTACATAGAATCCCACTCAGTCATCAGTAGTAATCAATACGGCTTTCGCAAAAACCGATCCACATTAGACCTTATGGTGAAAGCTGAGTGTAACATACGGAACGCCTTTATTCGGAAAGAACATCTTGTCATTGTGTGCCTGGATATTGAAAAAGCCTTTGACACCACCTGGCGCTATGGTATTCTGCAAGATCTATATGCTATAGGACTCAGAGGTCGACTCCCAATGATCATAGAGAGTTACCTTAAAATTAGAACCTTTCAAGTGAGTTATCGTAATGCTGTTTCGCAAGCTCTTATCCAAAGAGAAGGTGTACCACAGGGATCAGTACTCAGCGCTACCCTCTTTGCTCTTAGAATAAACAATCTAACGCAGAACATCTTGAGTAACGTAGAAATCTATCTTTATGCTGATGATCTTGCGATATCTTGCCATTCACAGAATATGCGTTCCATTGAACGACATTTGCAGCTTGCAATAAACAAAATAGTGTCATGGACTTCACGTAATGGTTACCGTCTATCAGCAATCAAAACTGCAGCCATTCACTTTTGTAAAAAACGCCAACTACATCCAGAACCTGAATTAGCACTGGAAAAACAACCGATACCAATTACCAGCAATATCCGATTCTTGGGCATAACTCTTGACACTAAACTGACATTCCAGAAACACATACTACAAACGCGAACTGTCTGTATGAAAAAGCTGAATATACTTAAAGTCATCTCATCTATGACATGGGGAGCTGATCGCTATACTCTACTCCACCTATACCGAGCCTTAATCAGATCTCGATTAGATTATGGTGCTCCTGTTTATGACTCTGCCCGAAAGACTCTGTTAGCCTGTCTCAACACAATACAACATAGTGCGCTCAGGATTGCTCTTGGGGCGTTCAGGACTTCGCCGGTGCAAAGCTTATATATAGAGGCCAATGAACCTCCACTCCACCTTCGGAGAAAGATGCTGCTCCTCAATTATGCAGTTAAAATATATAGCCTTCCATCTCATCCTATCTGGTCATACCTCTATGATCCACAATGGGTAAACCTTTTCAGAAATAAGCCTCTTGAAAACAAACCTACAGGAATCCGTCTACTAGAACTGATTCAGCAGTGGAATATGCAGTTGGACAATTTACATCAAGACAGAGAAATTGTACAGTCTCCATGGAAAGTGTGTATACCTTCGTGTGATGACTATTTCCGACGTTGGGGGAAACACTCCCTGAACAATCCAACCATTCAGAAACTACACGCAGCTCACTCTTTGGAAAATGCAGATACTTTGCAAATTTATACTGATGGCTCTAAAAATGACACAGCTGTGGGAGCTGCTGTGGTGCTACCAACATCAACAGTGTCTGTTTCATTACCACAAGAATGCAGCGTTTTCACTGCAGAACTCTATGCCATTAAGATGGGTTTGACCTTACTTGCTCATGCTTTCACTCCGAAGACTATTATCTATACAGACTCCTTGAGTGCAGTGACAGCCCTCCAAGGCAATTCTCGCTCTCCACATCCACTAATAAATCAAATAAGAACTCAAATATCCGAATTTCATAACAATAGGCAGACTGTCACATTCTGTTGGATTCCAGGGCACACTGGAATACCAGGAAATGAGAGTGCAGATAAAGCAGCAAGAAACCCCACTGATAATAACCACATCCGGATTCCTTACACAGACTACAAATCAATCATACGCCGCATTTGCAATGAAAAATGGCGAGAAATTTGGCATAATCAGGTAAATAACAAGTTACAAAATATAAAACAGAATCCACAGCTATGGAAATCTAGTTTCCGTTCAAACAGACATGAAGAGGTTGTGCTTGCCAGAGCACGTATAGGTCATACCCAACTTACACATCACTATTTATTGCGAGGAAATAATCCACCACTGTGCTTCCACTGTAATTCAACGCTAACCATAAAACATATTCTTATAGAGTGCACTCACTATCAGTATGCCAGAAACACATCATTCCGATCCCTATCAAATTTAAATGAACCTCTTCAAATTAGACATATGATTGGGGACAACTCCAATTTACCTGAGTTTTTCCACTATCTAAAACAGATTAATATATTTATGCTCCTATAAACCCTTTTTATTAATCATTACTGTGTCTCTCGACAAGAACAGGCGCAATATGGCCAAAGTAGCTCTTGCGCCAAAAAAGCCCAACAACAACAACAACAACAAGTCCCTTAAATCATGCTAATAGTTCTTAAGAACTGATAGCATGATTTTTTGCACCTGGCAGACATACTCTGGTTCTGTTCCATATATCTTTGTTACGCAATATATTTCAGTTTCCCTTACAACTGAATCCCCAGTAAGTCTACCTCCTGCGGAATCAAAGCATTATGCACCGAAAGATCCAGTCCTGGGGCCAGATTCGGGAGAGTGTCTTTCGCCATAGAATCAGACACTTAGTTCTCTTTCAGGCTTTCAAATCGATTTTCTATAGGGTATCAGCTCGTGTTTTTAGAGCCCCATCCTCGTGGGTTGTGCAGTTGGTATAATTACCGTTCCCTCCACGCCCGGTGGAAAAGACCTCAGTTCGAATCCCGTCATTGACGCGAAGAATTTTTATGGGTCTTTTTAACAACGTGGCTGAGTTAGTCGATCTCAGGCGAGGGTAGCATGATTTTTTTCTCCGGGAAAATCAGGTTTTTTTGTTCAGTAAATCGACCAAAAAAACACGCAATTTACAGACATATTACATACGGCGCAGTATGTCCTAAGTTGTTGATGTGCCTAAAAACCCTACAACTCAGCGCCTCACCCTTGCCTAACAATACACTGAGTTGTAATTTAAGGTCGTCACATTCCCTCCATCTGACACATAGCAAAGAATCACCGTCAGCTAGAGAAAGTTCTGCATACATGCGACAGCAAATACAAGAAAAAATATGTTGAGTCAGGTGAATTATCAGTGATAATTACCCCATCAGTCGTGATGTCCTGCGACATGTTATGCGTACTTTTTCTATTTGTAACCATAATTGTATAGAAGATTTAAATAACATAAATATCAAAATAAACACTGATGAGTTTTAAAATGATCTCGCTTGAAAATTAAACTAAAATTACAAAGTTCGAAGTTAATCTCGTGCGAGGTCGCATGCCTTTCTTCGGAAATTCAGTTTCCATCTCTAACGAACAGGCAAACCGGCAAGAGAATATACGATAATATTCAGATAGAGTATGTTGTGTGGTCTTAGTTGTCCCGCAAATGCTAAATAACAATCTGTTTTCCAAGATCAGAAAGCTATTGTGTCATTTAGCTGAAATTTATTCTCATATTTCATCGGTGTTTTGCCAATTTCGAAGAATTTATCAATGAACTAGCACCGCATGTCTCAAATGAATAACGACAAGGACGCTCGCATATTCCAAATGACAAGTGCACCTGTGGCCTGCAAGTAAGGTTAAAGATGGGGTTTCGGAGAATTAGACATTCTTTGATCACGTGTATGCATTCACCCCTTTTATCTAGGAAATGCATTTCCTGTACTGAAGAACTAGAACTGTCCGAATCACTGTCGTGTTTCGCTTCGTTGGCCACTGAATCAGTAACTTTGGAAGAACGCAAAAACGGCGACAATTTTTAAGCAATAAACCGACTCTCTCTCTTTCTCTACCGTGCCTTGTTGAAATGCAGGATTACCCACTCTTTATGCTGTTTCCTAGTGGGCGATTCACTTCTCGGAAGCTGCGTCATGCTCTGCTTCACAGCCGACCACGAACATCAAATAAACACGTGGAATGTGCCAATCGTAAAAAAATAGGACGGAGATTGGCTAGAATCGGAGGTAATAAGAGAATACACAGACTTAGGTAGTGGTTGGCGCTTGAGGCCAATAGAAATGTATCGTTATACTTCTGCATGATGAATATCCGGTGTTTTGTCTTGCAAAATTGTCTCGCACAGTTTGTCTGCCCCTTGCGTAAGTAAATACCTACAAGGAATTACGTGCTTGTTTTGTCATTATCAATTTATTATTATTATGACGTTTGCCATCCATTGTACCTTTGGTTTCACTATTGTTATATGGTGGCTGCGTTTTATAAACAGATATTTTTTTTCTTAAACGAAGACATAAACTCACCTCTATCTATCCTCTCCATATACACGTCATCTATATAATAATTTGCTTATGTCGTTCCGTCCGGAACGCTCATTGAACTTGAATAGCTCAAAGACTAAACTAGTTTTTGACTGATTCCTTTTGAAATATGTTTTATCTGGCAGCAAAATTTAGAAAAAAACCCTACTGATTTTCAAATCCAGAAAATTGATTTAGCTCCTAATGAAACTAACCTGCCGTTTACTTTGAAAAGAATTTCTTAGCTTTTCATCACAATCAACAAATCTTAGGGTCAGACTTTCAATAAAGTTGACGGTTTTGCTCATGGACAACTTTACGTAGCAGTTTCCAGGTCCAGATAATTTTTGTGTAATAATTGTAATTTTTTTTAAAGTAAGAGATAGTAGTCATACATGTTAAAAATCATCAAACTGCGTTTTTACTCAAGTCCGTCCCATTGGCACCTTAGCTAACAGCGAAGGGAGCTGAGGGAAAGGTTTTTGTAATTACTTCGATATTAATCTTTATTCTGAAACAATTTTGGCGAAATATTTGCAAAGGGTATTCTAGTATTTCTATATTGTATGTGTGTGTGAGAGAGAGACTAAGGAGGGGAGAAATGTTTAGAGCACCAACAAGACACTTCTTGAAAACTGTAAAGATAAAAGAAGGGTAGACAATTGTGGAAGTCAGATTTAGTTTATGTAATGAACAAATTACAGACAGATACCTTTTATTGAGACAGACTTAAAGAAAATACAGTACGTGTAAAATAGGTAAAATATACAAATTTATTTTTTGTACTGTACATCTTGAGCATACAATAAGCACCTACAGCAGACCTGGGAAATTTTTAAAGCGGGCAACTTTTAAAAATTAAACGGCGACGTATAACACCTTATAATTTTATTTCAACGTATATTAATAATGAGAGCAGACATAAATAAATAGCATTCTTAGTGAAAAAGCAAGTTACTTAATTTTTAAAACATCTTAATATAAAAATTGATATTGAATTAAATCTTGGTGTATACACAAATCGGTGACCTATATTTTCATTTAATAATTTTAAGACTGGAAATGTCAGATTTACTTAAATATCTTTAACAAAAACAAATTCAGCCTACGGGAGGCATCTTTTAGAAGTACTGTGCCGCCCCTCTCAAATTATATAAATAAATAAATAGCAGATATAGATAAATAGCATTCTTAGTGAAAAAGCAAGTTACTTAATTTTTAAAACATCTTAATATGAAAATTGATATTGAATTAAAATCATCCATCTTGGTGTATGAAGATACACAAATCATTCAGCAGTGATGTGTATTTTGATTTAATAATTTTAATAACTAGAAATGTCAGATCTACTTAAACATCTTTAACAAAAACAAATTCAGCCTAAGGGAGGCGGCATCTTTTAGAAGTACTGTGCTGCCCCTCTTAACTTAACATGGTTACTATCATTATTCTTCTCCACCCTATACAAAATGCATGGGTTCGAGTCCGCTTCGAAGGGAAGAATTTTAAACACCCACAGCGTTAAACAAAGATTGCTAAGCAACTGTTAAAACAGATTCAACCTTTGAGTATCGTATATCAATCAGTGGAAAGTAATATAACAGAATATCTAGATAAACAGAATCAAAGAATGAGATATGTCAATAAAAAGTGAATAAATATGTTTGCCCTTATCGATATTGTCGAAGTAGAAAACGAGATTAGAAAGAGTGTATAGAATGATTAGGAAGAGTAGATTTTTAGGCACGAAACCGTGATCGATAAATTAATGAAGGAGGTAATGTACTTAAAAATTAAGGTTTCAAACACTGCAGCGAATGGTGATGAAATAGTAACTATAAAGATCGGTTCCATTTCGCCATGTTTCGTATTAATTCTGCAAATTGAAGTAATATGTGCCTGCTTAAAAGAAGAAGGATAACAACCATTGTGTACATCAGTGTTTCTCAACCTGTGGGCCGTGAAAGAATTTGGGATGAGCCACTTTTCCAACTTAATCATATGTATATATTAAAGCATTTTTAATATACAGAATGAACATAAAAGGATTTTTCATAATGAATTTTAATTTTTAGGTTGATATCAGGTAATCCTCAGCAAAAAACCATAATTTAATCATGGTAAATCATGGCTATTTAATCATGGTAAAATGACTCGAACAATTGGTTTTTGAAATATGTGGAAAGGAGGGATTTGATTATTATTAGAGCCCCTCTAACCTAGAGAAAATTATTCAGTTTTCTTTTCTTTCTTTTTTTCCCATTTTGATGGAGTCTCTGTGGGTAGTGTGAGAGACTGAGACCCCGCAGTCACTTCCTAGCAGCGTCTCTGCCCTTATCCTTTGTTATTATAAAAATTGCTCCTCTTCTGGAATACTTCAAGCTTATGAGAAGAAAAAGAAAGAGAAAGAATAGTTCTACCTAGTCCACGCTTCCCTAAAACTCTGTTTACTCTCGTAAAAAAATTAAAAGAATTGGAAATGTTTCCATGATTCCACTGGAATGTTAGACCAACGTTTGTTGAGACAGTTAAGGAAATATACAAAAAAATTTCAAGAATTTTTTTAACAGCCGATATTATAAATGATTAAATGTTATACAATATAATGCTGTATTCCTTTTTCAACAGCATAAAGCGATGTGCCACTCAAAAACTCTCTGTTAGTTGTATATAACTCACGCATGCGCATAACGACTTTTTGTAACTACTTTCATTCGAAGGACGAGTGAATGTGCCACATCAAGACAGCCTCCAGTTCCTAGTCTCGTGCTTTTGTTTGTGTTTATTAGCAATGAATAAAATGTATATATATTTTAAAATATATATACATTTATTTATTTATTTTGGCAATATCGGTTGAAATCACTAGTGGCCTTTACTCATTAATACTCACGGTGTTATTTTCAGAACAAGAGCTTACATTGAAATTCCCCTTTATGGTTTACAGAAGAAGTTATTGTAGCACTCGGAACTATTACAGTAATAGTTCCGAGTATCAAAGTTCCCATCCCTTCAAATTTTGTCTAATTTAGGCGAACGAGTCCACCTCTCAGAAGCACATTCCAGCAAGGAGCCGCTGTCACCTTTCAAAATATAACTATTCTTCTCAAGAATGCATTCAAAAATAATATCATTGACCGCACATTTGATACTGGGTGGACTTCTGAAGCTGAGTTTAAATCCCAGCCTTCGAATTTATTTGCATTAAATCCTTTAAATGCAATTAGAAGACATATTCAATATTAAGTTGTGAATATTTTTTTCTGGATTTATTTAAAATGAAGAAGAACCTTTAGAGTAGCATTTTGACAACCTGTTGAGTAGAAGCCTTTCCTGAAGTTTGCCGAGGACTGGCAAGAGAGCAATTGGTCTGTAAGATTCTGGCTCTTCAGGTGGTTTGTCTGGGTTCTTCAAGATGAGTTTGAGGCATGCCTCCTTCCGTTAGGCATCTGTTGAAAGTGGCTTTCCATTAGGCATCTGTTGAAAGTGGCAAGCAGAGCGTTAGGCAAATAGGTTGCAAATTTCTTGATAACATTCACCTCGAAGAGGTCATTGCCAGGAGTTTTATTTTCTTTAGTTTTGTCCAGTGCAGCTTTTATATCGTCATTAGTAAAAGGTTCTTCAGTATTTTCTGTTGTGTAAGAATCGTTAGCGGTAACAGTCTGTAGTTGTTCTTCAGTTAGCTGTGCATCATCTGTTGGAAAGAGAGAGGGTATTTAGCACGTTGTGGATAGAATTCTCCCATGTGAAGGTGAAAGAACAATCAGGTTTTACAGTTGTACTGAGGACTTCACCTCTAGGGAGTTTGTTCACAACGATACGATAGACAACTCCCCAGGGGTTATTGTTTTCTGTGATCGAGACCACATTCTGACAGGAGACTTTCTTGCAGTGTCTAATCATGGTAGTGTAACTGTTCCTTAATAATCGGTAAGCGTCTCTTGCGGCTTCGACCTTCAAGGGTGGAAGATGAGCACGGGCTGTCTGAAAAGTTTTACGAGCTTGATGAACTCTCTGCCTCGTGTCTTGTAGTTTCAGCATTCCACCAATGGACTGCGCTTTTGAAGGGCCTACTCTTGGGGACTGCCACAGCACAGGCCTCTTTGATGGTCTTGGAGAGGGATACTGCACAGTCCTCAGAGGAGACGTGATTCAGTTGTGAAGTCTTCATGAAGTCTGCTTACGAGTTCGGCGTGAAAACGTGGCCAGTCAGCTTTTTTTGTTCAGAATGGCACTACATCCCTTTGTATTGGGGGGACGCGATCCACAGAGCGGCCAAGAGAATTGGTGATCGCTCTGTGGTCAGAAGTGGTCCATGCTTCATTAACCTTCCATTTGCTGAACTTACCAGAAATAGTCGGTGTGGTCAGGATGATGTCGATGGTACTTTCCCAGGGGGTGCTACTGTATGTGGGGAGATTTCCAGGTTGGTTGAACACTTGTAGTCTGAAGACAAGGATGAAGCTTTCAAGCTCCTCCCCGTTTCGAGTGGCCATGCGATCAGGTGTTTCACTGTGCCACAAGGAGGAGCGACAATTCGCGTCCATGGCTAGAGTAGCTTATCCCCTGGGAGAAAGTCCAGTGCTGTTTGTATTATGGCAATTGCAATTGAGATGTCTTCACCAGGTCTGCTGTAGAGTCAGAGCAGATGTAAGGATCCCATGGCAGTCCGAACTTGAGCACAGGCGCTAAGGGATGTACAGAGTGAATCTACTTTAGCTACAGAGATTTCAGTGTTACTGACTAGGATTGCGGCCCGTGGTGCATCTGTGATACCTTGAATGATTTTGTATGAAGCTGAATACCCTGTGACCTTACTCTTCAAGGCATAAGGCTACAATCTCGATATCCTCTTACTCTGTTTTTAATTTAATTTGTTCAGCCACCGCTCTGGCACGCTGTGCATTAATCTTCAAGAAATTCAGCTTCTTCTGGGTTGGTGGTTGAGTGAACCGTATATCCATAATTGATTCTAGCTTGGAATATTCTCTTAAATTTTATATATACTGTACAGGGCAGTTTGTGTCCCTGACGGAGTGCTGGTGGGGTATTTTAGAACGTTTGCAGTTTGCGCAAACTGCTGGTCCCTCCCTTTTGGGACAGTCTTTAAACTCATGTCTCTGCTAGGCACAATAACCAAACGTTGGTTGCAGGTAGTAGTAGTAGTGGAATGTGATGCAAGAAAGCAAGTGTATGAGTTTATGCAGCATCAGCCAAAAAAAAAAAAAAAAACAATTTCCTCTAAATATTTGTCCAGTTCCTCCTTAAATTTATTTAACCTAACAACTTCCACAACGACAGATGGAAGTTTGTTCCAGCAGTTAACCACCCGCTGGCTAAAGGCAAATTTCCTCACGCCTATTCTACATCCCTCTTTCCTCAATTTGAATTTATGCCCCCTTAGGTTTGTAATCTGAACAAGTGGAAGAATTCCATCAGAATTCAGCGTGCTCAACCCATTCAAGGCCTTATACACCTCAATCAGATCACCTCGCAGGTGCCTAGTCTCCAGCCGCTGCAATTTGCAGAACTTAAGCCTCTCTTGGTAAGAGGATCCCTTCATTCCCCTCACCAATCTTGTAGCCCTTTTCTGTACACGCTCAAGCAAATCTACATCCTTCCTAAAATGAGGCCTCCAGACCTGTATGCAGTACTCAAGGCGTGGCCTGACCATTGCCTTATACAGAGGGACAATCACCTCCTGTTCCCTGCTAGCAAAATTCCTATATATCATTGAGAAAACCCCATGACGTGCCCTAGCAGCCTGTCTGCATTGCTCAGAAAACTTCATATCTGACTGCACAATTACTCCCAGGTCTTTTTCATTTTTTACCACCTTAAGTGGAGTACCACACAGTTGGTACGTTTCTTTGGGGTTACTTCTACCCATATGCAGTACTTTGCATTTGTCAATGTTAAACTTCAGTTGCCGCTTCTCAGCCCATCTGCCCAAATTTTCTAGATCCTGTTGCAGTAGCACACTGTCATTAACAACCCTGCCAACCTTTGTATCATCTGTAAACTTCGACACTAAGCCTGATATACCTTCATCAATATCATTCATAAATATACAAAACAACAGTGGACCCAACACCGAACCCTGTGGGACTCCACTAACCCATTTATTACCACCCTCAGTCTTCTCCCACTCAACCATCCTTTTCTCCATTGCAGCAACTTACCCTTAATACCATTCTGCCCCAATTTGTACAGTAGTCTTCAATTCGCAACAGTTTCAAAAGCTTTCCTTAAATCCAAGTATATGATATCAAAATTATTTTTTGCATCCAGTTCCGTTGTAACCACATCATAATATCCAATCAAATTTGTCAGAAAAGACTTTCCCTTAACAAACCCATGCTGTGTCTGAATTATTGCTGCAGTCTTGTCTAGATGATCCTGCAATGCATCTTTAACCAGTGACTCCATTATTTTACCCGGAACAGAAGTTAAACTAACTGGTCTGTAATCACCCTTCGATCCCCCTTTGTGAATTGGGGATACATTTGCACATCTCCAGTCCGTGGGAACCTCCCCTGAGTCCAAGGGTGCTCTCATAATTATGACTAAGGGTTTGCTTACTTCCTTTGTCGCCTCCTTTAATATAACTGGATAGATCCCATCCACACCAGGTGTCTTTCTTATGTTTAACTTCAACAATTTCTCCTCCACTTTGCTCTCAGTTATTACAAAATCATTAAGCACCCTGCTACAATTTGATAACCTTCTGGCATTTTCAAACCTTAATAACTCCTCATGTGTGAATGTAGATGCAAAATACTCATTCAGTTTGTTTGCTATCTGAGCAGGATCATCAACAGTCGAACCATCGATATCAAGTGGACCAATCAGATTCATCCCTTTCCTTTTAGAGTTTATATAAGTAAAGAAATCCTTGCTGTTTTTCTTAGCATCCTTTGCCAAAGATTTCTCGTAACCTGTCTTCGCTTGCCTAACCTCCTTTGTGACTTGATTACAGACTAGTTTATATCTGTCATAGGCTTCTGTGTTGCCTGATAATTTATATGCATCCCATGCATTTTCTTCTCTGTCACGAGTCTCATTAGTTCATTTGATAACCATTTAGGCCTAAACCTTGAACAATATTTCTTAATAGGTATGATCACTGCTGATAACCAGATCAAGAGTATTGCCCTCTCTGGTTGCCTCTCGAACATGCTGCTGCAGAAAACAATCGTCCAATAAATCCACAAAAGTCTTACTAGTGTGCGAGTGACCAATCCGCAAGTTCCAGTCAATATCTGGGAAGTTAAAATCCCCCAATATAAGATATTCTGATTTACTAGCCCACTCTATTTCTCTGTACAATTGTTCATTGTACTCATTCGAATCATTAGGCCTATAACACACTCCTACTCTTATTTTTGCTTTCGCAGTGCTTATGTCACACCAAACTGACTCAACAGTGCACTGTTCATCTATATCAACTGGATGCACTTCTTTTGATTTTATGTTTTTCTTAATTAACAGCATAACATCGCCTCCCTTCCTATCCTGTCTATCCTTTCTGTACACATTGTACTCCCCAAATTCCAATTCTTCATTCCTAATATCTGTGTGACACCACGTCTCTGATATTCCAACAATATCCGCCTTTTATGTCTTGACGAACACTTCAAATTCATCAAATTTATTTACTATACTTCTAGCATTGGTATACATGCACCTATTCTTATTCTTAGTTACCCTAACACATCCCATATACCTACCTGTTTCACGATGACTGCCATCAGTCCCTGAAACCCCCAGCACCACTTGCTCAAGGCCACTCCTTATTCTAATAGAAGTAGTGCAACAATCACCTTCACCTATACCTGCAGCTGGTGTGCGATGTGTGTCCAAATTGCAGACACCTGAAACATTTGGGGACCGGAACGTACTCTTTGAATCGGTGGCTTCCCCAACCGATGTAGATCCTCTCATATTGACTAATAACTTTCCATGCTCTGGGGGAAATTTTGACCACCGAGTTAACTGTAGCAGCGGACTTAGACTTTGTGATATGCTTCGGTATAATGTCAGCATCAACGTCGTCCTCTGCTGTATGCGCGCTAAAGTTTTTATAGCATATCTCCTCCTTTAGCTCTTGAGGAGTAGTAATTTTGTCCAGACCGAAGCGGATAATGGAAGGTCCTTTTCGTTTTGGAGTTTCCGCCTTCAGTCCTATGTTGGGGATTTCTGAATTCTTTAGTATAGTAAGTGCCTCCTCCCTAGTATCCATTTCAGTGATAACACCACGCATCCTGGTTTTTCTTATGCTTTTCATCTGCTCCTTGAGATTACTGGTTAAAACATCCTTGAGTGCTTCGTTAGTTGTCAGTTGCGAATCCTCTGTGGGCTTCGCCAGGATAAGGTGCGATTCAGCTGTTCTTTTGTCTGATTCTAATAGTGGGATTGTTTTGCACAGGGGCCTCTTCGTTGGGCGAAGAAATAAAAAAAAAAAAAAGGTAAACTTCAGCCATTATCAACCCACTGTAGGATGAGAGCCTCCTCAACAATTCACGTTGAGGGAAATGGACAATAATCTGCCACGGTGGTCCAGTGCGGGTTGGCAGATCGACCGCATTTAGCAGTCAGGGACTTGAACCCCGGTCTACTCAAGGAGCGTGTGCTACTGCACTCCCGCTCCTGACCACTGGAGTTCCCACTGTAGTGCAGCCAGTTTATTTATTCATTTATTTATTTTATTTTATTATATATATTTTTTCTTTTCTTTATTTTTATTAAATTATTATTTTTCTTATTTATTTAATATGTTCTTCACGCGCTCTGCCCTGAGTTCCCACTGTAGCGCAGCCAATTTATTTACTTATTTTATTTTTTTATACCTATTTTTTTTTTCTTCCACGAGCTCTGCCTTGAGTTCCCACTCCAGTGCAGCCAATTTATTTCATTGTTTCTTCTTATTATTATTTCTTTATTTATTATTATTTTTTTTATCATTATTATTTAATATATATTTTTTGATTATTATTTAATATATATTTGTTGATTATTATTTAATATATATATATATATATATATATTTTATTAATTAATTAATTATTATTTTTTTAAAATTTTAATTAATTTATTTTTTTTTTCCCTAACTGCACCACGGGTGTTTTTTTTTTTTTTTAACTTTTATTTTTATTTATTTATTTTTTGGCTCTTCTTTCTTTATCTCCTCCCTCTGGAATGGGCCCCCAGAGGAATCTGTCCCACCTTCTGGCAACACTAGGTGGGTCAGAGTCTCCCTTGAGACAGTACGTGTTTTGCTGGGACTGGCCCATCTTCCCGTGATGTGGACGAGTACCCAGAATCATCTGTTCTGTTCTGGCCTGTTCTGTTCTTCAGATGCTTCTGGGTAGCCAAGCGGCCAGAACATAACAACAAAACACACACAGAATACACACAAACGTACGTCACACACATATCTGGCACATTTGTAGTGATACTGTTCTTCATAGAGACACGAGGCGGAGTTGAACAAACGTTCTAGGTGCCGCCCTTACCTATACACATGTCCATGTGACCACTGGGCTATGGAGGCGAAATGCCGTTCCTCAACGCCTAGGCAATAGAAGGGGGCGTTGTAGCATTTTGTTTTCCCGTTCTTGTGTGAGTAGGTCTAATTTGGCCGACAGTTTCTCGTTATCTGTATGCAAATGGTAAACAATGCCCTCCATTTTCGACCATATTCTAATAGTGCCTGTAAACTGGGTGTATTCCGTGGTGGAGTTGCCTGTTTGCTAGAAGAAAAATCCGAGCATTCGGAGGATAAAAACCATGCAGTCTTTTCCTGAGACCGATTAACTGAAGCGTCATTGTGAAATAAAGTGAAAACCCATTGGGTGACTATCATTATTCGATGCAACACCAGAAACTAAACACGGAAAACTATGTCTATGATCTTTTCGTCATCAACAGCTCTTCAAAGTACACAATTAACGTTGGTTGTCTTCTAGGCACTTCAGATCACAGCTAAATGATCGTCTTTTCTCCACGTGAGCCTCTTTCTCATGGTCATTCTCAGCCTCATGTACTTTGGCATTATAGGAGATCATCTCATTTTACATTACCACCATTTACTATTTTATAGATCGTCCCATTTTGCATTATAAGAATTCGGAATGGGATGATGTATGTGACTTTTATGCCTCTTTTCCATTGTTAGATTACTGTTTTAAATCTTCAGATTCTAATGTTTGATCATGTCGTGTCAGTGAAATTATTATTTTGTAGTACTAAATTCTTTTTATTCATTCTACCTTAAAATCTCGACCTTTATTCAAAATTTAGTTTCTCAAAAATTGCTAAACTATCCAAGGTAATAAAGCATAATGCACAGTCGTAATGGCGCCTCCGTAGCGAGGTGGGCAGGAGTAGCAGTGCGTAGCACACGCTTCTTGATTAGACCGGGGTTCGAGCCCGTGCCACCAAATACGGAGGATGCGGAAAGGTCAGGGAATGACCACCGCATATCCCCGGAGCAATATGGCCTTAGTTGTTAATGCTCCTAAAAACCAAATAACAAACAAGCACAGTTGTAAAACAATTATTAATCATTCCAGACTCGATTTCGATCAGGCTAAGAATAGTATAAATTTGATTCTTGTCCAGTTGGTTGTTATTGGCCGCAATTTCTGTCCATGTCTACTTCCACCTCAGTTAAAACCTGATGGTTCTGTTGCACCCTAAGATAAAGCTGAATTAAAAGCATCGCACTGTTTTGCCAGGTTTTGTATCGATAATCGTGGCAAATCATCTCCTACTACACCAAATACATTCAATGCCTCCAGTAGTCTCTCTATAGAAGGATATTAGAATAATTCTGAACAATATTGATGCCAAGAAAGCTCCAGGTGTTGATGCCATTTCTCCACTTGATCTCAAAATCTATGCTCCTGAGCATGCTCTAGTTCTATGTAAACGTTTTACATTTTCTTGTTTCACTAGTCTTTTTCCTTCTGCATGAAAATTTGTACATAGAAGCCAGTTTCTAAAATATCGTGACAAATCCCTTTCATCCAATTGTAATTACTTCTGCTCTTTCCAAAGTGTTTGAGGAACACATCAATCGCCAACTTTTAAACTATCTGGAAACTTTCCATCTGTTCGAAGATCGCCAATATGATTTCTGTCAGTGTTGATCTCCGTGTATGTTAATGACATTCTGCCACTGAGTGGAAACCCTATCAATAGTGTTCCTGAAGCCTGAACACTACCCTTCATTTTTCCGGTTTAGAAACTTTGTCCTGCACAAACAGCTTGAAGTTCTCCAACATCCATTACTAATTCTTTAAATACTGATCTCCAGTAATTCCGTAACGGGGCGACGAAAATTTCCACACCTTTTCATCTTTTCGTTAACTTCAATCCTAAAACCTGGTCCTGTCTTATTTCTTGAAAAAAATTCTATTGCTCTTATGCTCATCTCCGATAACACTCAGATTTATAGACAAGATCATATATCTCCATTAGACAAGATCATATATCTCTCTCGGCGTAAAAGCATCATAAATACTGTTTCCTTTGCATAAAGATTTGTTTTGTTTTGTTTTGTTTTTTCGTTTTTTGACGTTAGTTTTATTTTAAACAACTACTGACTCAGTACTAATCTCATATTCACTCTATTCGTCATCTGCGGTGGTACTCCCAAAACCTCTGTCAAGCTTCTTGACTCCGTTCAAAAGAGGGCAGCCACGTTAATTAATAACCAACCACGTTAATTAATAACCAAGCGCCTTTTCTATGGATACTTCCATGGGCACTGTTCTTCTGAAAGTTACACTCTACAAGAATTCGAGTCTAATATCAACAATTATCTTCTGTCTTCTTAGCTTTCAACACATGCGCGGTACTAAGTACTATAGGCTCTAATGGCTTTCGTGTTTGGGGTTTTCATAAAGAAATTCCTCTTGAAAGTATGGCCTTTAAAGGCAAACATAAATCCTAAAATTAACGCTAAATGTCGTCATTCGCTCTTCTTTATCACATTTAGCATTTTCCTTCGAACACGATTATTGAAACTACACCCTTCACTTGTTAGTTTGATAATAATAACAATTAGCTTTGCGATAATGACTGATAATGACCATATCGTGAATTGTCAATGTCATAAGCTAGGTAGCTATCTCCACCGAGAAATTAAAGACTGAATTAACAGAATTCACATTACACAGAGAGCTGGACAAATCAGTTGCAATGCAACTTGCCTGTGTGGGCTGTTTTCTAGTTGGAAAACTCGATTATCGGAGAAAAAGGCTATTGAGGGGTAGTGCAATTCTGGTGATTCAAAAGTTCACTATTAGCCATACTTTATATAAAAGAGGAAGAGTAGAGAATGAAACAAATAATATTCCAATTAGTTATTGGCTATTTGCAACTGACATTTCCATTCATGTGTGAAGGAGTCAAATTTCGCAATCAATTCAAGAAACTGATAGCGTGTTGCAGCAATGAGATTATACGAGATGGACTGTTACATTTATATCTTGGCGCACTATGGCCATAGTTGCCGATGCGCCCAATAAATTCCGAAACAAACAAACAAACAAACATTTATATCATAGCGGGCATTGTCCTTTGATAAAACGCTAACATGGAAAAGAGATGCACGAAAATGCCAATGAGAGTGAATGCCGTTGTGTCTATTTAATTCTGGTGTCCAGTTTCTCAACAGTTAATATTTTACCAACAAGAAAAACATTTCCACCTTAAGGAAATAAAACTAGTACCTTGAACCTAATACAACATAATCATAGTTTCTTTTTCCTGGTACTAAATTAATCGCAATCTTGGGTGAGGTTTTTTTCTGGATACTCTGTAGCTAGTTCTCCTAACAGATATGTTTATCACAAAATAAGACTGCGCATCATTTTGCAGAAATGAACAGACAGAAGCTCAAAGTTATCATTGGGAAATAAACAGCAATATTTGTTTGCAAAGAACAGGTTGTTTCTGTTTGGAGGTCTGGGATATGGATCCAACAATAACCAGTATAGAAGAAAATCGTCGTAGTCCAAACAACAAAATAACCTTAGAAATTTTAAAGAAATTTTACTTTTTCTCGATTTTTTTATTCATATTTTTTTGATTCGCCATCTTAGTGAACATATTCCAAACGTTCGTGCTTCGAATTATAACAGTTGACGCTCTTTGCTTTTGTCCCTTTGTTGTGAAAAATGGCATATTGACTATTCGCCCCACGTTCTCCAAGAACTCGCTGCCACAGTGAATAATTTATTTCAATCTTTCGGGTGTTTTTGGAGTTGGCAGCCAAGGTGGAATCTGGTATCGAGTTGTTAACGCAGTTGCCATTTCTTCTGGGTTAACATCTCCTCGTGGAAGGCTCCAGTTGGTGTAGAAGGGTATTGATTGCTAGTGCTGGAAAAATCTGCTGTGTTGTCCCCACAATAGTCTATGGAGGGAAGAGAGTTAAAAGATGTGCATTATGCGTGTGGATATGTATCTATGCCCGTGCGTGTGGTAGGCCTTTCACAGCACACAGATGCTTCATAAACCCATTTCTTTACAGTAGCAAATCACGTGATTTTGTAAGCACAACGCTTTGCTCCGAATCTGGTATAGCGATAGGGTCATTTTATCTCTTCGGCAGAGTTTCGTTTGTTCCCAAGTTCTAGAGAAATCCATCTATCGATGCACGTTTTTCGCAATTCACTGAATGTTTGTTGTTTTTATACATCTATACACAGTACACAAGTACGTACATGTTTTGTACATGTTTATCCAAGCACATATTGATGGCAGATAGCTTTATGGACGAAGAACTGTATAGACTCATTGATCGGCTATTTGGAATTGCACGGGACTTAAGTTTTTGAAGTTAATCCATTTTTATAGAGTTGAGAAAAAGCAATTTAAATAAATAAATAATCATTTACAGCCGATGGTGCCGGCTCATCAATCAGTCTAGTTATTGGAAAAGAATATCCTAATGAATCCTAATATCCTAAAGAAAATCCTTATGAATATACAGGGTGTCTAAAAAAAATTTGGTACAAACGTTTAGGGGAGGTAGGTAACATCTAAAGGAATGTGAATCGCATAGGAACCCATAACCGGAAACGTCACGGGAAAGTAGTAGCAGAGGCACAAGAAGCAGAAATGACACAAGATAGTAATTAGTGGCAAACATTTATTTGACATAATATTAACAATGCAGTACGAGATGGATGCATTTCATGATGTTACAACAGATGCTCGAAGGTTCCACCATGAGACGCGATGCATGCGTGACACCGACGCAGCATGGATTGACGGACACGGTCGAACACACCTGGAGTTTCTTTGACAGTAGCAGCAGCGCAGACGAGTCTCGCCACGAGATCCATTTCCATCTCCACAGGCAATTCATACACGATAGATTTAAGGACAACCCACAGAAAGAAATCAAGGCTCGATAAATCAGGTGAGCGTGGGGGCCAGGCAACAGGTCCACCACGGCCAATCCATCGACGCTCAAAACGCCTGTTCAAATGGTCACGAACACACATTCCGTAATGGGCAGGCGCCCTGTCATGTTGAAACCAAATGTTGCGTCTCACATTTGCTGGAACATCGTCAAGTAACTCTGGTAGAACTTGTTCAAGAAAGATCCGATATTTAGCGGAGTTCAGCGGGATGGTAACCGGTATGGGCCGACTAAGCAGTCACCGACCATACCTGCCCACACATTTATTACGAAGCGATGTTGTGCCGCATGGGGGCGCACACCGTGTGGGTTGTCGTGAGCCCACACATGAGCATTGTGCTGATTGAATAAGCCTTCCCGAGTGAAATAAGCCTCATCCGTGAACAAAACAGGCTGGAAAATTCAAGTCTTGAACACTTTCTTGGAGAAACCACTGCGCAAAAGCCACACGTGCAGGATGATCTTGGGGGAGCAGTAACTGAACCCTTTCGAGATGAAAGGGGTGTAAGGAATCGTCGTGTCAGACACGCCGTACACTGCAACGAGACACTCATAAGGCAGAGGCAACGGCACGTGTGCTGGTAGTAGGATTATTCTGGACGGCATTCAACACACTTTCTTCCATGGCGGGAGTTCGCGTCGAACATGGTCTGCCCGCACTACTCCTGTTACCTCTAAATGACCCATAATCGCACAAATTGTGATGCACACGCGCAAACAAACGGTGGTCCGGTACATGACTGTCTGTCTGGGAAGCGTTCTCCATAAATTCGTTGAGCGGCTCGTCCATTGCCCTCTGTCAATCCATACACTAGGTGCATGTCTGCCAGCTCACAGTTCGTATATCGATGCATGCTCTTCGTGCGGCGACTACTGCTTGAATGAGTACACCAGAAATTTTCCCTCTCGCGAACTGATGAACAGCGGCGTGTACCGACTTACGGTGACGTTTCCGGTTATGGGTTCTTATGCGATTCACATTCCTTTAGATGTTACCTACCTCCCCTAAACGTTTGTACCGATATTTTTGAGACACCCTGTATACAAACTGATGTATATATTCATTAGTTTAGGTAATTTTGATATGAGAGTTACATAGGCTCCATATCAATTTTGATATTTTGATTATATAGAGATATACACTGCAAAATATTAAATACAAAGTGAAACGAGATTGAAAGCAATAATAGATACAATATTTTATAGATAGAGCCACACATATGAGGGGAAGAAAGCGTAGACCTGCGAATACATAAGGACGGCTACTAGTTACTGTTATACAGTATCATACTTGTGCTTAACAGATACCAATCAGCGGCCTTTTTAAAGTTTTTTTTTAATCAAAGATACATATAATCATTTCTGGTTTCAGAGAGAGTTTAGTACCTGCTGCCTGCGAGGAACCCAAACAAGGTTGCTGAATGGAGTTATATATCCAAATTAGGTTGATAAGCTTAACTGCTAAGGCTCGGAGTGATGTGGTATTCAGCTAATTTAAATCTGGTTGATGATCTCAGTTCTGCAGTCTTTGTTAACAATAAATCTGGACAATTAGTTCTGCTGCGTTGTTTAGTCAGTTGAAGTGCGCGGGTAGAGAAAGAGAGAGAGAATAGCATATTCGTATGTCATATATCAGCACTTGTGGAAGCTGAGACATCTGATTGTTGCTGTGTTCGGAAGATGCTGAGTGACTATACTGTACACTCATAAGCCAAAATATTATGACCACCTAATTATTAATGCATTAGGGCGCCTTTCGCCTTAATAATCGCTTGGGCCCAGCGTGACATCGACTCCACAAAACCGTGGAAGGTGATCTCAGATATCCTGGACCAGCTGGACAGGATATCCTAGAGTTCGACAACGGAGCGAGGCACTGGCGTGAACTGGCAAATGTTGCGCTCCACAGCATCCCACAAATGTTTTATGGGATTAATGGCAACAGAATTTGGCGGTCAGAGGAGCACAAGAAATGCATAGATACGATCCCAGAACCATTCCTGCACAATGCTGACCTTGTGACACGGAAGTTATCTTGTTGTCTGCGTGGGTAGCACAGTGGTATCGTCACCGTCTTCCCCACACCGGGTGGAAAAGACTCGGGTTCGAATCCTGTCGATGACGCGAGGAACTTTAATGGGCTTTTTTCACTCCGTGGCTGAGTTAGTCAGTCTCAGGCGTAGACAGCAAGGTTTTTCCCCCAGCAACTCGGGTTTTTCGTTCAGAAAAAACAGGCAAATCGACCATAGAACACACGCAATTTACGGAGACATAATACACAATGCACGGCAAATGAATAAAAATATTCGGGTGGCCTAATATTAATAGTTTGGGTTTTTTTTTTTTTTTTGGAAGTTGTCTTGTTGAAAGAGTCCAGTACCATATGAATACACGTCACCATGCAGGTCAAAACTTGGGATATGGATCCAACGATACGACGTACGATCTGCTGGATGTGTTCAATGGGGACGAGTGGACCCAGTGATGTCCATGAAAACACCCCCCTAACCATGATACCGTCGCTGCCGGCCTATCTATTTTTGTCTAACCCGTTCAGCTGTTTACCTGCTTGCAGTCAAATAAGCACCCATTCATCTGTGATGGTGCTAGAACCTTTGTATGCCAAACCAGGCGACTCTTCTTCGGCGGTCCAATGTTCAAGAACGATACTCCCGTGCCCACTTCAGGCGAAGATATCGATGATGGTCGATCAACATGGGCACTTGAACAGGTTCCCTACTCCGTAGATCGTGAGCCGTCTGTTGTGCCGGACAGCACGTGCCAACCTCCTTTCAACTCAACAGTAAACCAGTGGTGGTCTCCCCGTCTTGGCACTTTGGGTGGTTATGTGTCCTCTTCGGACCATTCCTGCCACACCTTGCTGAAATGCTGGTCCCCGCCCTCCTAGCGCAGCAAATAATTTCACGTTTCAAACCCCCTTTCCACATTGCAAGGGCTCCATATTGACGAGCTGACAGGCATTATCATGCCGTCGCTATATATATTTCGCCGGCTAGTGACATCACTCCTAGGTGCTGTGAGATGAGTCCACTCGTGGAGACAGAGGTGGTCATAATGTTTTATTTCATGAGTGTGCTTCTGAAGTTGGGAGACACAACGTCTGAGATTAGTTTGAATAACAGAGGTATATTCGCCTGTTTTATCAGAAGATGCATAGATGGATGGATCTTTGGGGGTTTGCGGCTTGAATATAGGAAATCCCTATGCTCAAGCCACAATTGGAGCCATTGTGCAATCTTCGAAGTGCACTTTCTCTCTGTAAGACGTCTACATTCTGTGGTCGGTTTGCATATTGTTATACGAAAAATCCGAGTTCCTAGTATTCATACGACTCCTAACTTGAAACCAACTAACTTGACCACAGAGTGAAAACAGCCCATGAGGGCTCCTCTCATTTACGATGAGAAGTATTCCTCAACTGGGCCGGCGACAGAAATCGAACCTAGGCCCTTTCCACTGTATATGTTTGAAACAACAATCGAATTATTTCTGGAATTAAGCTGGTATTATTACATCCTGTCCGCGCTTACAGCTGTTGGATGCGTTGTAACAGTGACCGGTAAGTCCAGCTGTTCAGAACTCAAACTGTAACCTAACAGTACTGTAATAAACAGATGGTGAGTGACACTGACTGGTCACCTTCTTTCTGATAATGTAATGTAATGTAGTGTTAAGCGCCAAAGCAATCTAAGGCTGTGAGGTGTCAGCATGTTGTATCTTTAAATTGCGTGTATTCGGTGATCGATTTGCCTTTTTGTTTGACAAAAATCCAGAGTTTCTGAGAGAGAGAGAGAGAGAGAGAGAGAGAGAGAGAGAAAAAAACAAAAAAAAAAAAAACAATGCTATCCTCGCCTGAGATTGAAAAAGGTCCATAAAAATTCGTTCCGTCATTGAAGGGATTCGAATTTAGGTCCTTTCCACCAGGTGTGGGGAGAACGGCGATTATATGAACTGCACTTGTACTCTACCCGCAAGAGCTACCTTCTGGTCAGTGCTTCCAAATTACGGACGGCTATACTTGCCTAATTTGGACTAATCGAAGCCACAGTGTGGCTTCGTAGTATTGTTCGTTTATGAAGATAAAAGGTAGGGACAAGAGATCCTTCCTATTTAATAGTTTAAGAGATACTGGGAAAACATGTGGAGAAATTATCAGAACGGTTCTTACACTTGCATAAGAAATTCCGTTAAAAATCAAAAAGAAAAAAAAAAAGTGTAATTTAAAACTTCTTACTCTAAGAAAACCAACAACGAATGTCCTAAAAGACAGGGAAAATATCAAAACCGAAACACAAACTACACCTTTTGTCAAGTCATTCTGATAAAGAGTTGAACAGTGAACTTTAAACTGAAATTAATACAATTGACTACGTTGTATATTCATAAGCCGAACTGTGCGTGTGTCTGTGTGAGTATGTTGTGTATATGTGAAGATGTTATGTCACCGCATAAGCAGCCATAGATGGGAGATAGCAATTTATCACCGTGGTGATTTCTACTAGTTCAACATAATCCTTTTATCGCCCTGCTCATGAGACAACCGATTTGTTTTCGAAAAGACCTTTTTTGAGTGATGAAAGACCTACCCTTAATACTGATAACCGAAGCTGTTGTCGAATAGTTCATAGATAAAGAACAGATTTCCTATAGCTCGTTCAAAGCCAAATTTAGTCGTGACGAAAAATTAAGGACTGGTGGGCAGATGGAGTTAACAACAACGAGTGATGTAAGTCGAACTCAGTTCTTGCTGCATTAGATTGCTGGAGTACGACCTTTTTTATCGGCTTAAGAGGGGAAAGGACAAATACACACCAGAAACAAAACACTGATTATGTAGTAGTGTGTTTCGTTTCAACAGGAACCAGGTGGTGACATCACTCTTTAACCTTTTATGAAAATACTTAATTCCACTATGAAGTAACTTTGGCAAGCATTGTGGAAAATATCTTCCAGAACATAGTCGAACTTAAGAAACATCAATTCATGTACAATTTTCTGAGAAAAATATTTTTGTAAGCTATTCAATTACCGTACTAATTAGTACGGTAATTGAATTAATAATAATCCTTTAAAAGCAGTACGTATATGAAGTACTGTTTTTAAAGGATGCCGGTTCGTGTTTAATAGTTCGTTTTTTTTTTTTATTTATTCTCATGGTATGCCACAGCAACCAGTAAAGTGTTTGTAATGTATTATTGTTTACATCCAATGATAGTATTTTTGTATTAGATTTCCGCCAAGGCAGATTGGGGCCATGAGGCTTTAATGTTTAGTTTTCGTAAGCTGGGTGTGTTCTAAGGCCAGTTTGTCTGCTGACAGAATGGTAAAGTTAGAAAACTCTTGTTACAGTACTCGCGTCATCCGCAGGATTCCGGATCTTTCTTGGAGGGTTGTTGTTGTTGTAGTGGAAGTTTAATGGCGCAATGGCTACTAAGGCCACACTGCGCCTCCAGCTTTGAAATGGTGATCAGCATGATATCCGGGCGGGTGGAAAGTGACATAGTCACAACCCTGCCACAGAGACATTGACGTTTGAAACTGAGTTTAATGTAAACTGATACAAATTAATCAGGAGATATACATAAAAGCAAAGTTATATGTGATGTGCAGTATACTGCTACCGGGAATAAATATAACAATTAAGCAAGTGTTACGTCTAACAGAGAATATTTCTGCAATTTAACTTCGCTCTGAGCGGTGAAATTTACTTTATAACATGATCACCACAAGCCATATGCGCAATGCAGCAAAGCTTCGTTCTCTGCGAATCACACCATACAGTCGATTGGAAATCTCTGAAGCATTTTAAGAATCTGTTTTAAGCAGTTATTAATATTCAGAAATATTAATTTGAATATTAGTTTGAAATATTAGTTTTTTTGATAAACTTTCAAGATGAAATGCCACTATAGAACCTTACGATGACCATAGAATGTACAGTAGTCATTGCAAGGTCCTACATTCGACTACGTTCGACTAGAACTTCAGTCATTCTAAAACGGATGCAATTTAATTACAAGCCAATTACAGAATAGCTCATAATATTGTCCATTATGCATCTTGAAACAAATCCCCCTAGAGAGAAGTGCACTTCGTCGTTACTCTCTAGCACATCACTGGAAAAGGCTTGGATTGCCTTATAACCGCCGGCCTAAAAATCTACTGAGACATTTGTATTTTGAGAAGTAGTTTAATTAATTGATTTTAAGTAAGTAAATATTTAATTCTGATGAATTCCTGGCCTTTGGACGTAAGGAGATAGTTGCAACTTTACCTACATTTATTTACACTGTATTCGTCTATTTGCAATAAAGGTTCTCTTTCTCTCCTCTAATATGTATTTTGATTTGCATTTTAATCTGTATTTTTAAAGTCACTTTTAGTGACTATTTTCACAGGTGGCCAAGTTAGTAAATCTCGAACGAAGGTTGCATGTTTTGTTCTCCCGGAAAAGTGGGTTTATCACCCTATGAAGAAGGTAAACCCACTATAGAAATTACTGCCTTCCCTGGGCAGCCGGTACCTATATCATCACCCCTTTGGGGGAATTTTACGCAGTTTCCCTTTACTCTCGGCCGGGGGAGGATATTCTCCTGATTATTAGATACTTACAAAGCATTTCGCTGGAATTCCCAAATGCGAAAATCATCGTTGCCGCCGATGTAAACTGCAGGTCGCCAGCACGGTTCAGTGAAACTCAAGATAGACGAGGCACAAACAACGGACAAAGACTGGAAGAATATCTCTCAAACAGTTGTTTCTCATCTGACTCAACCAACCAAATAACCTACCGACCTTCTTTAGTACAATGTGGGAAGCCACAATTGATATCACCCTGGCCACAAGATCCGTTGCACACCTTTCATCCTGGACAGTTAGAGAAAGCTGGACCACCTCGGACCACCGTGTAATAACTTTCCAACTGCATCGATCAGTAAGCCGACAACCAATTATAAGGCAAATTCTCCATAGATTTGCAATTGACAAGGCAAACTGGCAGCAATTTAAGGATTCACTGATCACGGCCGCCCGCTCTCTCAGCACAGTTGGACTGGACGCGGACCAGCACCAAAAGGCAATTGTAAGCCTAGTCACTGAAACCTCAAATAACTCTATTAAAAGGAAGAAACCTTCTCTTGGAGCCGCACTCTGGTGGTGCACAGAGCTCCAACAACTGCGACGGGAGGTTTACACCCAACGGAAAATTTTTCAACGCGCAAGACGGACATGGCCGGAAGCGGAAGTAGAGTATCTCAGGCAGCAGTACCGAACGGCAAGAAATGAATACACAGCCCTGATTAAACAAAGGAAGAAGCGCTCCTGGGAGCACCTAGTCTCTACAGTTGGAAATTCTGCTCCATGGGGAGTGGTCTACAGAGTGATCACAAACAAACTCCCCAGTGGAGAAGTCATCCCAGCCATCAAGATGGCACAAGGCACATATACAAAGACATGGTCCGAATCTATAAATAACATCCTTGACGCCATGTTCCTTCAACACATCCACCAAACGCCCCATTCCATTTTTTCCATTTATTTGTACACACAATTATTTACAAACTATATACAAAACTTACAAAGAAGATATATATACAATTTTATATACATTTGCATTATCATTATAGATATATAAAATACTATATTATATATGAACGCGCGCGCGCGCGCGCGTGTGTGTGTGTGTGTGTGTGTGTGTGTGTGTGTGTGTGTGTGTGTGTGTGTGTGTGTGTGTGTGTTTTACCTGTATCAAGGGTAGCTCCTAGGCTTTAGCCCATCTCCACCTTGCACGTCTGTGTTGGTGCAGAAACTCTGAAAGATTTTTATCGCTTGTGTACGTCCACCTTGCCACCAGGGAGCAGCCAACACCTAGGCAGCCGCTGCCTGCCCCCAGGCACAAGCAGCCGAGCCTGAGTCTACTGTCACCTTTAGTGCCTTGTGCCAAACACCCCAGAGCAAATACTACTATATGAAGAAAACAGCACATACACCACGGCCCAAGTGGAAGACCGCTTCACCAAGAAAGAACTGGACACCGCTGCAGCAAAATAAAAAAAACAAGAAATCTCCAGGAGATATGCTGGAGCCCGAGATCGTAAAGAAGGCTGTTGAAACCATCCCAAATGAGATCTTAAACGTCTTCAACCATTGCCTTGAAGCAGGCCTCCCTGCAGTATGAAAATCTGCAAAATTAAGGCTTATTCTCAAGAATCCGACAAAACCCCAAGACCTTCCTCCCCTAAACGTTTGTACCAATATTTTTGAGACACCCTGTATATACATACATATATATAGGGGTCCGCAAACCGTTTTTGATTTTTGAAAGGGTCCGTAGATCTGAGTAGTTTGGGAACGACTAGCATAAGGCAATGTTTCGGGCACTGGAAAGACAAAGCATAGATACTCCATGCATTATGATATTGAAGAAAATATATGAGAACGCTGCCTCCTTTATCAGACTAGACAAAGATAGAAGCAAATTTAAAATTGAGAACGGAGTTCGATAATGAGACACAATATCTCCGAAGTTGTTTTCTGCTGCCCTTTAAGAAGCTTTCAGAAGATTGGACTGGTCCAGGAAAGGACTCAGTGTGAATGGAGAGTACCTAAATTATTTACCATTTGCAGATGACATTGTGATCATAAGCCACGATTCCAAAGAATTAGAGGAAAATCTTAATCAGTTATGCAGAGTTAGTAAGGATTTCGGACTAAAGATGAATATGGCTAAAACAAAAGTAATGATGAACAAGTATGCCACAGAAAGGGATATAATCATCATGGAAGGAGCAGTAATATAATTGAAAAGGTGGAGTCATATACTTATCTGGGACAAGTCATTAGCTGTAATTATGATAAATGGCTGGATGTCAAGAGAAGAATAAATTTCGGATGGACAGCATCCAGCAAATATAGTCATGCTCCCAAATATCAGATTCTTCCGAAGTCCTCTGTGGACAGTCGGAAAAAATTTCATATCTTCGCAGGTTTTGCTCGCTGCCGAAATTCTCCTACACCACTTTGATATGCGCTTTCTTCATATTCATATCTTTGATAAAAATCAATTAACAGTTTCTCTGTTGATTTTATTCAGTTCTGTTATTAATCTTTTTTTATTCAATTCTGTTATTAATCTTTTTTATTCAATTCTGTTATTAATCTTTTTTATTAAATTCTGTTAACTTCTAAACAGTCAAATGATCCCTTCTCACTCAACTCCGCAACTTTTTTGAACATTCTCTTCCTTCCTTCTTGGCCCTCGTTACCTACGAGGGCCAAGAAGGAAGGAAGAGAAGCCGCTCTCTCACATTACATTGGAAAGCGCCTGCGTTTTTGATTCCCATTACCAGTAAAGTTGATAAATACTATTCGTCGAGAAGAGAAACGTTTATGGGCAATTTACACACCTTAGTCAAATTAACTGTCTCAGAAGACGGTTGCCCTTTCTTCTCTCAGAGACTGGAGCTATTCATCCCACAGAACATGCAATACCACCAAAGAATATACGTGCAATTTAAAGACAACAACGCTTCCTTCTTGAAATGTATTAATTGATATTAAAACCAGTGATCAACACAGGAACATACACACTCTCGCACAAATGCTCACAGGCAGAGTGGATGCTCCAGTCCTGGATAATATTCTAGTCAAACCGCGTGCCACTGCTAGACGTTGCGGAGAAGTAAATAATCCACTGCGTTCAGTCCTGAACAATCTTAGTAGCCTGCAAAGATTCTTCCCATCAAATGCAGCGAAAATATTTAACTCACTACACATAGATGCCGAAAAACTGTGTGAGGATGCAGCATACCGGAAAGAGATCTTCCAGGATTCGTACAGACTTACTGAAATATGAATCGGCTGCAAAGTACCAAAGAATTGAGAGTAAAAGAGAAACTTTCTGCTTTAAGAACAATAATAATCTGTTGACTGTAAAAATATACCTTCTGTAACAGTTATGTTAATATGTAAGTTATAGATGGAATTATTAGTGAATTGTAAATATGAGTTGTATAATGTATGTACAGAATCATTAATGTGTAAATACCGTATATATTAAACTTAAAATGTGTATATAATATTTCGGGACGAGACTACGTGTTCAGTATATGTAACCCACTGCACGTAGTATCTCGTACCCTGATATGTACTTAGCACCCTCCTGGCACTTTGCCGTCCCGGGGTGGTTTCCTTATGGAAATAAACAGATAATAATAATAATAATAATAATAATTGTTCTATCTCTGTAAACGTGCCGTAAATTTTCTGTAAATATCCAGTTTCATTAATTTTTATCCAATTTCCAATTTCATTAACACATTAATTTTGGTTTTCTGTTCTAATAATTTATTACCCATTTTTGACTAGAAATATATTGTTTCAGTAACACACTTAACGCTACCCCAAAACAAACTGAATCCAAAAGATCCTTATTACATATTATGCTGACTCATTGCAGTCACGTAATCCAGCAAGCGTTCCTAGAAGATAAGGCTTAATAAGTGTTGCCGCATAAAAATTAACCTAGCTATTTTATTGGCGTACCTTGTATAGAAGGTAGAAACTGTCAAACAAACATGAAAACCTATAAAAACATGCATTACTCATTTCAAACAGAAAATTATCCAAAAAATTTATACCGCCTTAGAACTTGTATTATCTAATTATAATTCACTTTTGCAGTAGAGTTCTCCTCACATATTCAAATAAACTTGATCGAATGTTTGCATGCAGCTAAACAATGGCTGCGTAACATGGAATTTGAGGAGCTGAAAAATATACAGCCATTACTGGGACTTTTTCATATAGTGAAGAGCAACATTTTCTTGTTTGTATTCAGGGATTAAAATTCTTAAGCTTTGGTGAGGGCTTAATGGATGAAATGAATATTCTCATCGCAATAATTATATTGAACATTTACCAAGAGAAAATTTACAGCTGTTTCGTTAACTGCTGCTCTTCACTTATCTATAAAAGTTTATTACGGTACGACATTCAATTATGATAACATTAAGAAGATGGACAAAACTGTAGCAGATAGAAAGGATTTTGTGAGTGTTTGTAAAATAACTCCAGCTTCAAAGTCTGGTTGTATCGTTTGCGAGTGCGACAAACTCATCACAGTGGCACACATTTCTCAGTAAAAAACAACTCCCTCTAACCTGCCAACGTTTCCTTTCCTAGAAATCCCATGGTTAAACAAAATAGAACTGGTAATCAATAACTGTCAATAAGGGACAGTATAAAAAATCAATAACTGTCAATAAGGGACAGTATAAAAAATCAATAACTGTCAATAAGGGACAGACCTTATAAAATTCTTGAATTATAATCGTCTGCTCCAGATGCAGCTAGAATTCTGTAAATGCCTAATAATCTCAAAATGGCTAGATTTCTAAAATCTCCATCTGTCTTAAGGAAAGAATCCCGAGAACAATTATGTGACTTTTAAATAGTCTTAATCTTTATAATGTGAACTAATAGTCTTTAACGTAAAGTTATTGACTCTAAGAAGAATTTTATCCCCTTTTTCATCATTAATTTTTTTTATCCTAGTAGATTTATAGTATATCCTGTTAAACTGAAAATTCAAAGTGGAATTTATTGGAACTACAATTCAAATTTCACAAACACTCCACTTTAAAAGGCCTCTTCAATCTTCCTTTGCGTTTCGTTCTCTTCTCTCCAGACCTCTGTGGAGGTACCTGTTTTGGGCACTTTTCATGCCAGAGTACTTATCTTTTTATCATCCTTAAGGACTGCTCCTCAACTTCTTGGTTCATTTGACCATTGTTACAGTCTGCCCAGGTAGTACAAAAAAATTCAAATTATATTAGGGCTACCCGTAATCTCTTACATATATCCATGCATGTATTATGACTGTAAATTGCGTGTGTTCTGTGGTCGATTTGCCTGTTTTGCAGGACGAAAAAACCCCAGTTTCTAGGGGAAGGGAACCTTGCTATCTATGCCTGAGACCGATTAACTTAGCCACGGAGTGAAAGAAGCCCACTAAAGTTCCTCGCGTCATCGACGGGATTCGAACCCGAGCCTTTTCCACCCGGTGTGGGGAGGGGTGACGATACCACTGTGCTACCGCGCAGTGCCCGGGTAGTATAGTGGTATCGTCACCGGGTGGAAAAAGCCTGGGTTCGAATCCCGTCGATGACGCCAGGAACTTTTATGGGCGCTTTTCTCTCCGTGGTCGAGTTAGTCAGTCTCAGGCGAGGTAGCATGGCTTTTTCCTCCCGGAAACTCTGGTTTTTCGTTTAGAAAAGCAGGCAACTCGACCAGAGAACATGCAATTTACAGACGCAATACACACGGTTAGTTGAAATTACATTTCCAGGTGATTCTAGTAAAATAGTTTTTTTTTTTTTTTTTTACCGTTGTTGCAGACCAGGTTCTTCCCTGCATTGCTAGTGTGGTAACAGAGCGTTCTAGGAGGACAATGCGATTATGCTCAGGGCAAGAATTGTCCAGGGATATTGAAGAATAGTCTTAATACATGAGGAATTTTCCTTGGCTCTCACGATCCCTCGATTTGGATTCAACCGAAAACCTGTGCGGAATCTGTATTCAGTGAAAAACTGTGTAACTTATTTTGAAAGGAGCATCGGAGAACGATAGCAACTGGAAAGCATACCCTCAGAGGAATAGGATAATCCCACTATGGATTTATGAAGCAATTCTAAGCATATCAATACAAAATATAACGGAAAACATTTTATGTCTGTCAGGAAATCAGACAAGTCAGGGTCGAACCAAAACAAATTCATGCCAGGGATCTTTAGAATTTTAAGACATTTCGCTTACAGTTCTCTGCAACCCCAATCGTTATGTCATAGATCTCAGTAAGTACGGCAGCTTTAAATATAATTTGTATTAGGGTAAATTACAAGTTTACAAATGAGTGTATACGAAAAAGGAGATTGCGAAGAGTGTTTCTTTCAATGTTGTAATCTTTTAAATTCAGCGGAATTGATTATGTGATTTCAGATTTTTTCATAACAATTTTCAGACCACCTACACGGGTAGGTAGAGTGTGAAAGAAATCAGTTGCTGAGAAAGGAATTAAAGGTATTCACGTTTTACTGGAATCGCAATTTCCTTGTAAGTAGCGATCGTTCTTTCGAGGGTAAATGCATAAAGAATGCGTCTTGGCCCAATGAACAACTGCTGCAAGCAGCTCAGATTAGATTAAATGCTTTCCCTGAAACAGTGAACTGTAGTGACTCATCACTTAGAGGGAGGGTTAATGGGAACAAGACACTTAAAGTTCTTCGACTGTCTCTTTAAGTAAACTGCCGTCAATGTATAACCAGGACACCAAAAAAAAGCAACTTATCTCTTCTGAAGGCGGAAGACAGCAGTGCTAATTAAATAAATACGTCATAAGGCTTGTACGGCTCTATTAACGGGCGATCGTTAGTCGTAATGACACCAAGTAACATGTGTAATTAAACATGTAACAAAAACCAAGAGGTAGTAGGGGTGAAAAAATTCATTAAAACATAATTACGTCTACCCCCTTCTTCAACCCCCACTGCAGTGTTTTGTGCTTTATTTACACAGAGATGGAGTACCTGCTCCTCCCTCTGACAGAAGCCATTTTGGAAATTCATCCATCGTACACTGGAGGTGTGCTTCAGGTACGACACACACACACACATACAGGATGCTAAGGATTTCGCGTCGTGTTGCAAGCAAAACCAGGAGGTACAAGCGGCCTCATGGGGCAGGAACTAGGGAGGGCGGAAGGGAAAGGGTGAAGAGAGAGAGACAGAGACAGAGAGAGAGAGAGAGAGAGAGGTTCTGGTTATCGACAAAATATGGCATTTGAGGTATCTAGCAGGGCGAGTGGAACGGTCCAGATAAAAATGACATATTACGTGATAAGGCATCAGCTATGAAACAAAGAGGGCTAATTAATGGGGTAGATTAGTCGCACCAAGTGCTATTAGCTTCCCCGAATAGTGCTGCAGTTCGAATGTTAATTAGCTCGCGGTTAGAGACTAATGAGCAGCGCGATTTGTATCTGCGATTGCGCCAGGGCTCGCTGATAAGGTAATGGAAGAGATAAAAGTGCTTTTTAAGCCGCGCGCGGGACGTCAATACCCATTAAAGATGTCTTCCAGAAGTGACAGGGAAGAACATGGCTACTTGGGAGCAACAAACTAGTCTCCGAAGATCTCTCTCTCTTTCTCTCTCTCTCTCTCTCCTTATAATGAATGCAATGGAAAACACTGTGGTCTCTAAAGCGCGGGGTGTGTGTGATAGCGGATGCGTACTGCCAATAATATAAAACATAATGTCCACTCTATCGCTCTACTAGAGCATCTGTTCATGAACTGCAGCATCCACGCAGTTCATACAACTCGCACAGAATTTCTTCAACAAAGCTTGTTAGGGAATCTATTTAAATTATAATATAAGATGCGGTTGTTCAAAAGATATTTTCGATTACTTGCACTGGTTAAATTTCTCTCAGAATGCATAACAACTGTTCTCAGCGGCTACCAGTAATGACTTCTGCAATTATAATTAGCAAACAAAATCAACAAATATAGACGTTTATATTTTCTAAATCTCATGAACATCAGTGGAAATGGATGCAACTAGTTTGTTGGCTGCATGCAAACCTCAGTCTAAGTCCAGTCTGAGTTACATACTTTGGCTAATATAAGTCCCAATAACATGTATTTTTATGAAGGTTTTGCTTTTTTCAAACACTGTGTTATCAAAAGTATTGGTACACTACAGGAAAATCACAAGGTATGCAAAGTATCAACTATGCTAATAGTTTAGAAGCCTTTGTAGCAGCGCATGAGTATAAATCGAACTGCAGAATGCATCTGATTGTGTTTCAATCGAAATGACACGTGGAGCGGAGCTCAGCAAGCTCGAATGCGGACAAGTAATTAGGTGCACATTGTAGGACTTAGACGGATTTCGGAAGCGTTGAAGTTCACTCGAACCACTGTACGGAACAACATGCGGAAAAGGAAAAGTGATGAGAAAGTTGAACGAGAAGCGGCTTACCGCGTACTTTGATATAGGTGTCTCAAAACTCAAACGTGTTGACAAACAAAATCTCCACAAGAGAGAGGCTGTCAGTAGGGTTACCGCAGGCAAGGGTCGATGTACACCATCACGATGGTGTACATATTCACAAATCAATGATTACAAAATCAGTGACCACCGATTGTAATGATGCAATGTTCACAGAAACTGGACATTAGAGGAGTAGTAGAGAAGCGTTCTCTAGAGTGATGAATCACGGTATACGCTGTTTCAATCTGATGGAACAATCTCGGTCTGGCCAGCACAATACTTCCATACTGACCGTGTCATCTTAATATGAGATACAGCTGTGGAAGTGCAATGATGTGCAAAATTGACCAAGAGGCAGATTTCAAAAGCTACATTAAAAGATTTCCTGAGTGAAGATTGCTACAGACGGCCAGAAGTGGACCAACATATTAAAATTGTGTTTTCAGTCACTTATATGAATATCTCTTATTATTCCAATACTTTTGATAATATGGTCTTCTTAAAATTGAAGTTTAACATTTATTGTTTCACTTGAATGGTATAAAATGTAAGCGAAACAGCTAAAGTTATGGGCATCAATACATCATATCCGTAAATTGCGTGTATTCTCTGGTCAGTCTGCATGATTGACAGAGACCAATTAACCAGACTCTGAAAGAGATAAAAATTCCCGCCACCTCTATCTCGACAGAATTGGGCATAGACCAATTCTGTCGAGTATAGTTATTGTAGTCAGTGACTTTGCAACAAGGATAAAACGCAATTGGCAATTAATAAGTTGGTTGGTTGGTTGTAGCAGGGTTTTACGCACATTAGCAATGACCCAAGGTTTCTTGGGAAATAAACTGATTTTAATAATAATAATAAAAAATAATTCAGATTCCATCACATGTGTTTCCTGAAAATTACAATATACAGAAATTCAAGTCTAATATCAAAAAAGTACCTTCTGTCTTCTCAACCTTCAACAGACAGGTAATAGGTACTATAGGTTCCAATAACTTTCGTGTTTGAGGATTTCATATAAAAAAAAAAAAATATCAGCCAACCAAATTTCTGACGCGTGTTATTTACAGGCCAGAATGCATTAAAGACTGACACTTCACGATTCTCCTGTTCAGAACAAATCAATAGTATCTTGCGTAATTGTTTGTTTTCATATGGCAAGCATTTCCCAGTGAAAAAAGGAGTTCTGGCAGACCTCTAGTGTTAAGTAATGAAACCCTTAATAATGACCATTAAAGTTTGTTGCAGTCACCAAAAAGTTGCAGAATATACTTTCACAGAAAACATATGAAAGCAAGAAAAAAAAAGTCTAAAGGCTAGGAAACATCAAAATATTTTAAATATGTTTATTGTATTCACTTTATTCAAGAAGTTAGGAAGTAACGAGGTCCAAGTTGTAGAAAAGGTGAAAAAAGAAAACTGTACTCGTTGAGCTCTTACACACATTACAAGAACTACAACAAAATGTTAAGAAAGCGTGCTTCAAACTCAAGAAATTCCTTACGTGTCACTTCTAACAGGGTGAGAGAGTTATATTACTTTCTACAGATAAGGTGATGTTCGCTTCCAACATTTCTTGAAACTGTGTACGTCAGCATTAGCATTGGTAGTGGCATATGATGCAAGAAAGCAAGTTTTTCAGCATCAGCATAATAAAAAAAAAAAAAAAGATTTTACCTATCCATTCCCTCAAATAGCTTGTCTAGTTCTTTCTTGACTTTATTTAATCTCTCAACAGATGGAAGTTCGTTCCAACTATTTACCACCTGCTGGCTAAAGGTTGTTGTTGTTATTTGGTTTTTAGGAGCATTAGCAACTAAGGCCATATTGCTCCGGGATATGCGGTGGTCATTCCCTGAATGACCTTTCCGCATCCTCCGTATTTGGTGGTGACGGGCTCGAACCCCGGTCTAATCAAGAAGCGTGTGCTACGCACTGCTGCTCCTTCCCACCTGGCTACGGAGGCGCCGCTGGCTAAAGGCAATTTCAGCACATCTATTCTGCAACCGTCCTTCCTCAATTTCAATTTATGGTCCCTCATGTGCGTCGTCTGTGCAAGAAGAAGAATTCCATCAGCGTGGATTGAGCTTGAATGGATTGAGCTTGCTCAATCCATTCAAGCTAATCAGATCACCCTAACCAGATCACTTCACAGGTGGCTAGTCTCCATACGCAGCGATTTGCAGGACGGAACACTTTCTTGGTACCACTTCACCTTTTTGTTTCCCTCATCAATCTCGTTGCCCTTCTCTGTACTCGTCCCATCAGCTATACATCCTTCCTAAAATAAGGCCTCCAGACCTGTATACAGTATTCAAGATGTGCTCTGATCACTGCCTTATACGATGAGGTAATCGGTTCCTTAACCCTGATAGTAAAATTCCTGTATATCATTAACAAAACCCCATGAGCTGTCCTGGCAGCTAGCCTGTCTGCACTGCTCAGTAAACTTCACATCTGACTGAACAATTACCTACAGGTCTTTGTCATTTTCCGCTACGCGAGTGTAGTAGCACACAGTTTTAGCATGTTACCCTGGGTTTACCGCTACCCATATGCAGTATATTGCATTTGTCGATGCTTAACTTCGGTTGCTATTTCTCAGCCTATCTGCCCAACTTTTCTAGATCCTGTTGCAGTAGCAAACAGTCATTACTGTCATTTATCATCTTGCCAACCTTTGTATCATCTGCAAACTTGTATATTAAGCCTGATATGCTATCATCAATATCATTTATAATTGTACAAAACAAAAATGTGCCCAACACCGAACCTTGTGGGATTCCACTAATAACAGCAGTCCACGAAGAGCAGTGTTCATTGATTACCTCTCTCGGTTTTCTCCCACTCCACCATCCCTTTATCCCTAGCAGCAACCTGCCTTTAATGCTACACTGCACCAATTTGTACAGTAGTCTTTAATGTGCAATAATATTAGTATTATTGTAATATGTATATAGTATTAGTAATAATAATAGTATCAAAGACTTTATGATATAACAATTATTTTTTGCATCCGGTTCCTTTGTCACTGCATCATAGTATCTAATCAAATTCGTCAGACAGGACTTCCCCTTAACAAACCATGCTGTATCTGAAGTATAAACTAGTCTTGTCTAAATGATCTTGCATTACTTCTTTAACCGGTGACTCCATTATTTTCCCCGGAACAGAAGTTAAACTAACGTGTCACCATTTTGATCCCTCTTTGTAAACTGGGGGTACATTCGCATATCTCCAGTCTGCTGGGAACTGCCCTGAATCCAGGGATGCTCTCATAATTATGGCTAAAGGCTTGATTAGTTCCTTCGCTGCTTGCCTTAATATAATTGGATAGATTCCATCCACCGCAGGTGCCTTTCTTATATTTAACTTCAGTAATTTCTCTTTCATTTTCCTCTCAGTTATTACAAAATCATTTATCTCCCTGCTAGATGGCTAGCTTCTGGTAGCCATCTCCCTGCTAGCTTCTGGCCTCCACTTCCCTAAATAAATTCTCATGTGGGAATGTAGATGAAAAATTGTCATTCGGTTTTTCAGCAACCTGAGCAGGATCATCAATAGTCGAACCATCGATATCAAGTTGACCAATTTGATTAATCCACTTCCTTCTAGTGTTTATATAAATAAAGAAGTCTTTGCTGTTTTTCTTTGTATCCTTTGACAACGATTTCTCGTCATCTACCTTCGCTTGCCTAATATCCTTTGTCACTTGATTACAGACTAGTTTATTACAGATATAGGCTTCTGTGTCGCCTGATAATTTATATGCATCCAATGCATTTTTGTTCTCTGCCACGAGTCTCATTAGTTCAAATGACATCCATTTAGACCTAAACCTTAAACAGTATTTCTTAGTTGGTATGGAAAGCCTAGTACCGTCTATGATTAATTTCTTTAATGCTTCCCATTTAGAATTTGCTGATGGTATCATCATCAGTTGATCCCACCGTATAGAATTTAAAAAATGTCTCAGACCACTATAGTCATCTTTACAAAAGCAAAAAACTCTTCCCTTTACCCTTGATGGTAGTAACATGTTTAAGTAAATCCCACATCAGTACACTGATCACTTCCTCCTAGTAGTTCTTTTAGCCGCAGATTCTTAATGCATGACTAATCACTGCAGATAATTAGATCAAGAGTATCTCCCTCTGGTTGCCTCTCGAAAATGCTGCTGTAGAAAACAGTCATCCAATAAACCCACAAAAGTCTTACTACTGTGTCAGAGACCACCCACAAATTCCAGTCAATATTCGGAAAGTAAAATCTCCCATTATAAGACATTCTGATTTAATGGCCCACTCTATTTCCCTGTACAGTTGTTCATTGAATTCATCAAAGTCATTAGGCCTACAACACACCCCTACTCTCAAATTAGTTTTTCCAGTGCTTATGTCACACCAAACTGACTGAACACTGCACTGTCCACCCATGTCAACTGGATGCACTGCCTTAGATTTCCTGTGCTTCTTCGCTAAGGGTATAGGTGTACATGCAAGGTGTACATGCAAGTACACACGCACCTGTTCTTACTCTTAGTTACCCTAACATAGTCCATGTATTTATTTGTTTCATAATGACTCCCAGCAGTCCATGAAATCTCTGGCACCTTGCTTTCCAGGCTGCTGCTTATTCCAATAGAAGCAGTGCAAGAATCACTTTCACTTCTGCCTGTGGTTATTGTTAACCTATTAGTCTGTGTATTCCCCGCAAGCTAGCAGTTTTGAACTAACCTATAGTAGCGTAAGTAGGGTGAGGCAGGTAGCGAAAATGCCATGGGCGCCAAATTTGGGGGACGCCTTTTTATGGTTAAAAAATGCAAAACTTCCAAAAGAACAGTTTTTAATGGGCGCCATCAACCCTAGTTGCTCCACTACTCACCTAAAACTGCCTCGATAGCATCACTAAATATTCTTGTACCCTTTCTATTTAAGTGTATTCCATCCCTGTAGAAACAACCTCTCCTGTTAACAAGCACAGACCACGTCAGAAAAATTTACCTCTTGAGCCTTGCACAATCTCTCCAGGGGCGAATTGATTGACAAGGCTCTCACCCTATACTCCCTCCTATCGTGTCTGTGCAGAATTGGAGACGTTTTAAAATTTAATTCTAACTCGCGACTCATTTTTAACATTTTTCTCTACTTGTTAAGTCTCCAGAGGCCTACTCTTAATGTCATTAGTGGCAATGTGCACAACTGTATCACCTTTTGTGCTGCCTTTAAAAGATGATATCTGCTCTTCAACGTCATCAACTTTTGCCCCTGACAGACATATCCTGGTCCTATTCTACCTGTCATTTTTGTACAATATATTTTCCGTTTCCCTGACAATAGAGTGAAAACAACTAGCTCATGTGGGACCAGCGCATTCTGCTTTGGGCTGCTGCTGTGTTGCCTGATGATCAAGTACAAGCTCTGTGTTGATGTGGGCAGCTGAGAGTTTGATGTACCCTAAATTTAAATCCTTCGAGGGCATCCACCCTGATCTTCAAGCTCTCATAAAAGCCCATAACAACTCAGCGTTGTTATGGGCTTTTATAGTACTATAGTACACAAGTTGTACTATAGTTTGATATAATATATGTTGTACTATATCAAAGAAATACAGTACATAGTATAAGGCCCTCCGTGACAGCATAGTGGTTTCGCTACTTTTAACTCGTTTGGAGAAGTTTCGGTTAGAATCCCGTCCATGACTGGAGGAATTTCTAAAGGTCTCCCCAGTCGGGGCGACCTTTTGAATTAAGTTAGCAGTTAGTCTATCTCAGGCGGCCCTTTGACTAATTCTCAATTTTTCAGCTCGCACAACACGCAAATCGGCTCATGAACACACTTTTCTAGACATAATGCAGTCCGGTCTAAGGGTGATATTTCTTAGACCGGACTGGACTCACCGAACGGGAACTCCTAAGAAGACTCTCCCCAGCTTTGCTGTTCAAGGGCATCTTGGCTCTCACAACCACGCTCCCTTGCATGGTCCTTTCTTCCCCTTTCCTCCTAGCGGGGGGAGCTGGCGGTCTCTTTGTTTCTTCCCCCGCTGATGCCTCCTTCCCTCTGGTGGGGCATGGGCCTGCCCCACTGACACCTTGGGGTAGCCTTGTCTATTGACCCGATTTCTCCCAGCCTTCAGTCTCCCCTCCTGCTCTCTCTTAAAAATTTTTATGACTAGCGCTAACCCCTAGTAATCGTACCACACACTCAAAAATTTAATTAACACAATTTTTAATTACCTCGGCTAACCCTATTTCTTCTCCCCCCCCCTTTTGTTTAAGTCCTAGCCACTGAAATCTCAGGATATTAGGTGGCAGGACCTGCCAGAGTAAATAATTATAATACTGGTGTACCTGGTCTGCCTCCACAGGACAGAGTGTGGACAACGTGTCCCATTAGGGGCACAGCGGCTAAATGACCAGAGGAACAACGGTATACGACACTACACATATACAAAATCCATACACCTTTAAACCTCTGGCATTGACAGTGTTCTGTTTCACACCCACAATGTATACTACGAGGAGATGGGGGAAACCCCTGGTGCCGTTTGACACTAAACACACTTTACACTCTACACTCTACATATTACACAAAGGAGCAATATGGTGAAGGTCGCTAATGCTCTTAAAAAAACAAATAAGAACTGAAAATATAATAAAAATAAAAATTCTGTAGCTTCTAGACATGAGTTACTTTTGAAATGATCCATTCTGGTAATAATGAAAGTAGAGTAATATGACATCCCATCGACATGTATTATTCAAAATGTGGGCAATTTAATTCAGTGGGTCTCAAGCAAAATGTTAATGTGCTGAATTCAGCTGGTGTCTTTGGCCAAGTTTTAACAAACATTTTGAATTTTTGCATGGGACTTGCTAAACTTTCTGTTCCGTTTACCATGACACTGAACTTCTTTTCAAATAGCTGTCTTGAATTGCTACTAATGCCGCCTCAAACCTTTTCGAACATTTTTTTCAGTTCTGAAGATGAGACGGTAAACTTAAGAATGAACTTAATGAAAATACTCAGCATAGTTAACAACCAAAACTCAAGTTGGGCAAGAGACCGTACAAGGATACAATATCTAAAATATAAAAGAGGTTGAACCGAATGAACTACCTATGAAGTAAACATTGGAAAAATGGGATAATGTCTGGCAGTACGATGAGAAGTAGAATATTGATACGATAAACAGAAGAGGTTCTAGAATAAAACCTTGTGTGATGCCATGTTAATGTAAAATGGAGTGAAGCCTCACTTTACACAACTACAAACAGCGAGGATTAAGAAGCTTTTGAAACATTCATTAAACGATATCCGATACCCTTGAGAGAATAGCTGGATGAACAGAATCAAAAGAATGAGATATGTTGAGGAAAAAAGTTGAACTAGGTTATTTAGAATAAGCGCCAAGGCAGCAAAAGCCATGAGGCATCGATACGTTATGGTTGTAAATTGCGCGTATTATATGGTCGGTTTACGACTGATAAAGTCGGAAAACTGGCAAATTTTATCCCACGGTGGGATAAAATCTATTAAATTTTATTTATAAATTAAATTTAATTTGCCTGTTTTCTGGACGAAAATCCGGAGTTTCCGGGAGGTAAAAACAATGCGATCCCTCAATGAAACAATGCGACTGAGACTGACTAAATTCTACCACGTTGTGAAAGAGCACATAAAAATTCCTCACGTCATTGACGCGATTCGAACCCAGACCTTTTCCACCCGGTATAAGGAGGATGGTGATTATGTCCACTGTATTACGCACGCGAACTATCAGCTGTTAGAGAACGCAACAAATCCTTTAATCTTATCCAAACTTAAATATTGGTGACTTCCCCATATTATTTCAAAATCTGTAGTGTTATGGTATTTTCTCTCTCTCTCTCTCTCTCTCTCTCTCTCTCTCTCTCTCTCTCTCTACGACAGGAGTTTAAAAAGAAAATTCATTATTTATTTATTTTCTCATTGAGATGAAATAAGATGCATCAAATAAGAAAAACAGTCACTGATCAAAAATTTTCCGTTTCACTTTGAAAGAATTATGTCATCCCACTGCAGTAATAAGCTATTCTGTCAAATAAAAATGACATCATTCTTATATAAGGGTATTCAGATGAAACGTGAATGCAAGCGTACACATGCTAGAGATAAATATGGGTGCAATTGTAGTATGCAAAGCAAACTGTGTTGAAGTGCTAATAACTATGTGATGCATAGTTCATTACGTATTTGTCCGAATAGTATTCTAATATAATTTTTAACCGCATGAGCATATAGGTGATTTTTTTTTTGTTACTTGCAAGTTGTTTACTCGTAAACTCGGGTTTTTCGTCTAGCAAAAAGCATTTTTTTGTCCATTTAAAAAAAGCAAAAAGCACATCGACCACAGAATATACGCACTTTACAGACAAATTATATATAGCCAATATGGCTTAAGTTGCTGATGGGCTTAAAACAACCAGCCAACCAACCAGGGTGCCCGGGCGAGAGAAGTAATGTTGGCAAAAGCAGAGTAAGGAGGAGTTTTCCACTACAGAAAACATAAATTAAAAACCTTATACTTCATTTTCGTGAAGTGCTATTTATTGCAATGCAACACTGAAGAAATTCGTAGTAATAATCTTACATGAGAGATTAATGCCTTGTAAAAATTTGCCTTTTTATCGAAAAACCGAGGTTTACCGTAGTTCACTTCTATAAAAGCACACGCCCATACTGCTGTTTGAATGAGTCTTCATCTCTATGTATTTCCTGTAAATTGCAGTTTCCAGAAAATAATATGTAATTTTAATAAATTCCTTTCTTTCTTCCCAAGTCCTGCAGTCATCCACAGTGATAGAAATACTCTAGGTTCATTAACCTTTCATGTTTGGCATTACCACAAAAATATTAAATAAAAATATTCACAAATAAAGGCTAGTCACAATTCGCTCACAAGGTAATGGAATGATAATGTTTTTCTGACGATTTGTTCAACACGCTCATTTTTCGAAGAACATGCATGGATGCGTATAATAAATGTAATATTAGTACGAACAATTTCCTACAGTGTTCAAAGAATAAATAGGCAGCTTTAAGTTAGTATTAGTATCAGATTGGCTAAATAATGCAAGGAGGAGCAGAAGGAGGAGGAATTTTTTTGCATTCATCCAAACAAAAAAAAAAAAAAGAAAGAAATTTCCTCAATAACTCATACTTTCCCCAATTATGAAAAGCGGAACAAGAAAATCACTTTTTAGCAATGAGGAAAGTATGAGTGATTGGGAATTTTTTTCAGTTTCTTTGCTTTTATTTTTATTCTACTTTTTCTTTTCTTGCATTCTGATACTAACCCTAATACTGCCTTGTTAGAGCAACCTACATTTATTTGAATGTTTATAAGTCGTCTCCTGTTTTAATAATCGCAACTTACTAAACAGGTCTCACGATTGTATTTTGGCGTGTGTGCGTGGGGAAGGAATTTTCAACATGTGATATAGAGGCAGAGGTGGGTTAAGTCGTTCTTGATAAGCGCAGAAGCAAATAAGACTAGGAAGAATTAGATCAGTGGTTCCCAACCCGTGTGCCTCGGCATATTGGTATGCCGCGAGATTAGGAAAAATTCCATTGAGTTCAATGGCAATCACTATTTCGGGTTGCCGTTAATATTCGTGCGTTATAATCCGTTAATTTCAGTAATTTAAGGTGTGGCTTGAGTGACAAAAGATTGGGAACCACTGAGTTAGAGTATACTCTAATTCCTCTGTAAACTGCTTGTATTCTATGGTTACTTTGACTGTTTTGTGGAACGACGAAAAAGAACACCTTCATCTCCGCCCGAATTAACTCTACCACTATTGCAAGAGTCACTGAAGATATTTGTAAATACTAACAGGAATTAATCACTCCGGTATGGCGAAGGGAATACATTCCAGACTTTTCTATACGAAAAACAAGTGACATAGCCACTACATTACTTGTATTACGCACAGCAGAGGTATCCTAACTACAATATCGATTCGTTAGTTACAGTATTTGTAGAATCGAAGAGCCGTGACAGAGCTTTACCTTCCCAAACAAACAATGTACTCCATTCCACAATTCATTTGTGTCTTGTTTGTATCACAGTAATTGAAGATAGACCTTTTAGCATTTATTTCATGCCGTTTGTTTTGTTTCAATTTCGATCCATTTTTAATACGAATGAGACAGAGATTAACAGGAAGAGGACAGTGATAAATACAGTTAAAATTAAGCCCCCGATTTATAATTAACGTTAATTTATGAAGTCCAAGGTGATATGTAACATCAAAATATGAAAATTAGTCACGATAAAGCGCAACAGCTGTTCATTATCCATTACGAGCGTAAAAGAGCGTCTGAAATGTTTCATTTTAGTCTCATACAAAGATACACATTTTGGAATAATTACTAATCATTATAAAACTTTATATTTCAATATACGTAAATATAGTTTTATATTTTAGGATTTTTCGGTATTTTAGCTACTCCCTCTATCTAAGTATATTTCATCGCTTATATCTTCGCTTTTTTTTTCGTAATATAACTAAAATGAAATTGTAATAGTGAATAAAAAATTACAATTTTAAATAAAAGGTAATCCAAAAGATCAAATATACTGTATATACACTATGCTGCCACTTTATTAGGTACATCCCTGCTGTGCACACAAATGGTTTGTCCCACAACGTTGCAAGTCACATGACCACAGTTGTAGATATAAATGCAGCAGAACAACCTTTCTAGTATCAGTTAAGTGTACAAACCGTAGCAAGAATGGAGAAAAGGAGTGATCTAACGGACTTCGAATGTTGCATGGTAGTAGGTGCAAGACGTGCTGGACAAAGCATCTCTGAAACGGCAGTTCTCCTGAACTTTTCACGCACCACAGTTTCAAGGGTGTATCGAGAATGGTGCAACGAACAGAAAACATCCTCTCAACGGCACTCCTGTGGAAGCAAATCACTTGTTGATGAGAGAGGGGTCAGAGGAGGACGGTTAGAATTGTGCAAGCAAACAGACGGGCCACAATGTCGCACATCACGTCATTGGTGCGCAGAACAAAATATCGCAACGGACCACTAGTCGCACGTTGTCGCGAATGGGCTACAACAGCCGACGGCCACATCGCGTACCTCTGTTATCAATGAAGAACAAGACAGCATGCCTCCTGTGGGCACAGCAACACCAGCACTGGACTATCGAAGATTGGAAAAAGTTGCTTGGTCTGACGAGTCGAAGTTCCCGATGCATCATGTTAATGAAGGGCTCAGAATTTGACGAAAACAACATGAATCCATGGACCCGTCATGTCTGACGACTACTGTGCAAGGTGGTGGTGGGGGCAGTGTTATGGTGTGGGGAATGTTTTCTTGGCACACGTTGGGGCCATTGATACCCATAGATTCACGTCTGAATGGAACATCGTTGCTAACCAAGTGCATCCGTTCATGTTGACAGTTTATTATCAGTCAGACGGTTATTTCCAGCAGGATAATGCGCCGGTGCACAAAGCCCGAATCACTATGGAATGGTTCCAGGAACATGACAATCAGATGTATCAAAGTATCAAAGTATTTTTTTTGTAGTTTACTGGCGGTTTCCAGGGTGTCCCCTATGTCCGCCGTTCGTTAAGCTTAATTGTGTGCCAGCAGAATCGTTTTTTTAGTTCATCTAATTAAAATTTAAGTTTAAAGTTAAGTTTAAAGTTGAAGTTTAGATCAAATCGTTTGAATGTGTTTTAGTTAATTTAAGTTAATGTTTAGTGTTTAGTTTTAGGTTAGGGTTAAGTTAAGTTTGAGTAAAGTTTAAGTTCTGTTGTGTGTTTAAGTTGAGTGTTAGTTAATTTAGTGGGCAAGTTTGGGTTTGAGTTAAGTAATTATGAAGCTGGTTTTGACATTAGTGTAGGTTCGGTTTAGGTTTAAATTTAAGTTATAGATGAGTTTAAGTTTAGGTTGTAGTTTAGGTTTAAGTTTAAGCTTAAGTTTAAGTTTAAGTTTAAGTTTAAGTTTAAGGAACATGACAATGACTTTTCTTTGCTGCAGTGGCCCGCTCAGTCCGCGGATCTCAATCCTATTGAACACCTTTGGGATGAGCTGGAAAGGGCTGTTCGCTGCAGGCCTACACCTCCGTCGAATCTTAAAGAACTGCGTGACGCACTCACGTCTGCATTGTACTCCATTCCTGCATAACGTTTTCAGCATATCTATGCCGCCGTAGCCTAGTGGTCAGGCGCGCGGGTGCATAAGTACACGTGCCTTGAGTGACCGGGGTTCAAGCCTGTGACTGCTGAATACGGTGCTGTTTCTTGTATTCTGTGTATCTTGTAAACTCCTCTGATCGTCTGGTCGTCCCGGAGTATAAAGCAGAAAATTTATTTATTTATTTATCTTGTTCAATCCATGTCTGGACGAATTCAGGCCGTTTTGAAGGCTCAAAACGCTACTAGGTAGGTGTACCTAATGAAGTGGCAGCACAGCATATATATTCCCCATCCAAAAATATGGAATATTTTATGAAAATAACGAATATACTTAGTTTAAAAATTGCGCAAGGAAGATAAGTCACAGTAGGAGTTTAAAATATTAATCGGCATCTTAATACAGTTATTCAATCGGAAACAAATACTGTTTCTAGTGATACCTTACCTTCCGTTTCTATCAGAAACGGAAGGTAAGGTATCACTAGAAGTGCTTTCCGTAAGGTTAGTATCTTGACATGTAATTAGCACCCTCCTGGCACTTTGCCTCCCGGGGTGGTTTCCTTTTGTGGAATAATAATAATAATAATAATAATAATGTTTTCTTTGCCCCAGGTAAATGCGAAGTGTTTTCAAAAATCAATAAGGTAACCTTAGGAAATAATTCGACGAACTCAAATCAGAAGAATGCGGAAGTCACAAGGCTTCTTGAGATAGAGCAATATCCAAAACGTTCAGAAATGTCAGTTACTGCAACAGGGAAGTATGGCATGTTGCACCATCTTGGTAATAACTTTCCTGACACTCTAAGCCACCCGCTTAATCGTAAAAAAGGTTGGAAAATCTGAATGACACACACAATTCAATCATTTGTGACTGATATATAATGAACAACACACCGTCTTTAAAAGAATGTTTTTATTGTTATTAATATATACAAGTATATTACTATAAAAGTCCGAAAACCGGTAAATTCTAAAATTTACCAAGGAAACTGGTAAGAATCCGAAAGATCAACACAATTCACTTAATTTTGCACTATTACCGCTTTGGTACATTGCATCCTATCATTTAACAGTTCTCCAGTCCAAAGCCCGTTTGATAATTGCATTTGCGAATTCTTTTCCATTATGACTGAAGTACTGTATATTGGCCGCACTGAATATAGTGAAGATGTTATCCAGGCAACCTTGCGGGAATAGGATATATATTGTATCTCCTCTATGTCCTTATTTAAAAATCGGAAAAGTGAATGAAGCAGGAAATTATCATTGCTTTCCTTTTCTTAATGTCTAATCATATCTTTTCCGATTTTTAAACAAGGGAATGGGGGGGGGAAGATATTTACTAAATTTTGAATAAAGTGAATAAGATAATCAACCATATCTGTTTATGGTTTATGTTTCAACGATTACTGTTTCTATTTTTACGTTAGAATTTGCGAAGAAAACTTTCCTAATAAAAAATAAATACTGTACTTATTTTGAATTGTTGGTTTTTATAATCAACTTCAGCATCTTCATCATCCTTTTGCTAAAATGAACTTGCAAATGTAAGTTCGTTTTTACCTATCAGAGAAAAAAGTCGGAAATAAATTGAAAAGTGTTGATATTTCGGCCTTTATATTGATGAGGCAATACAGGTAGTTAATTTGGCAGGGTAATTAATGATCAGAAGCAAGGTATGCTGCTTCAAAAGGATTTATACCGACTACACGTATAGGCCGAAAAATGGCAGCTAAAGTTTAATGGTACTAAAAGAGTATTGCACTTTGGGGGCGAAAATGCCCAGAAGTAGTTTACAGATAAGGGGAGAGAAATTAAAGGGTATACTGGATAAGATGAACTTGAGGATTAGATACAGAAAGACAAGCAAAATACAGTATAAGCAAGCGGCAAGAGTGGCGCATGATGTTCTGTCAACGATACATCGGAGTTTAAGTTGACTCGACCTCTATATTTTTTTTAAGAAAACCCCAAACACGAGAGGTATTAAAACCTATAGTACTTAGTACCGAGCTTGCGTTGGAGGTCGAGAAGACGAGAGAAGATATTTGTTGACATTAGACTTGAAATTCTGTAGACTGTAATTTTCAGGAAAGACATATGAAGAAAGGTTGTTCCAGAAAACGGCAGTTGAATGAATGAACGAGGAAGATGAAAAGTAAGTTGGTTCTGTGAGTTTGAAGTTGGACAGTAAATGGATGTTGGCTGGTGGCGGCATGTGTTCGGACTGTTTTGAAAGAGAGAGCGGGAATTAGAGAAGCCAATTCAGAAGAACAGTGCCCATGGAAGTATCTATAGAAAGGGCATGCAGAAAAAAAAATAATCTATGAGACAGCGAGTGGAGAGACTTTGTTAAAGATGAATCATTAATTAACCTAACTGCCCTCTTCTGAATGGAATCTAGAAGCCCGAGAGAGATTTTGGGGGCACCGCCCAAGATGTGGAAACAATATTTCATGGTAGGGCGGATTTGAGATTTGTACAGATTGAATAGCTGTTTGGAAGAAAAGTAACGCTCAGAGCGAAAGAAAAAACCAAATTTTTTAGATGCAGAGGAAGCAATATTTGTAATGTGCTTGTGCTAAGAGAGATTAGAAGTCAGGGTAATCCCCAAAAGAGATATATCAACTTGCCTAGAAATCGGAGTGTCACCAAAGATAAGCATAGGAGCAGAAGAATCCTTTTTGCGAGATATAAGATAAGACTGAGTTTTAAAATGATTGAAATCAACTAAGTTGTCTTTGCCCCACTGGAGAATTACCTGGAGTTCGGCATTTAAGGAATTGGTAGCGGATATTCGAGAAGTTGAAACTGATTGAGCAGGGCAAGGTTTCTCAAAATGGAAAGTGGAATGCAATGTGCTATCATCAGAAAAACTATGGCTAAGATTTTCAGTCAATGGAAGAAGGTCATTAATATACAAGAGGAAAAGAGTGGGGGAAAGAGCTGAACCTTGGAGGACACCAGCATTAGTGGAGAAGTTAGAAGACAGAGAGCCATCTACCATCACCCTCAGTGAGCGATCAGAGAGAAAACTGGATAACCAATTACAAAAAACAGTTGGCAAACCGTAAGATAGAAGCTTGTTTAGGAGACCTTTATGTCAAGCACGATCGAAAGCCTTTGGGATGTCAAGAGCAATTGCTTGTGTTTCATCCAACTTTTCCATTGAATTGTCCATAAATGGTAACATAAGCCAGAATATGACCAGTGGATCGACACTGACGGAATTCATACTGGCGATCGTTGATCAGACGGAAGGTTTCTAGGTAGTTTAAGAGTTGGCAGTTAATTGATTTCTCCATTATTTTAGAAAGAGTCGAACTAATTGCAATGGGACGATAATTGGATGGGAGGAATTTTTCACCCTTTTTAGGAACTGGCTGGATATGAGCAAATTTCTAAGCAGAAGGAAAACACCTTTGGAATAAGAAAGTGAAAAAAGGCGGCAAAGAACAGGAGTAAGTTCAGGAGCACAGGTTTTGAGAACAAGTGGAGAAAAACCATCAGGACCTGGAGCTTTCTTAGCATCAAGATTCGTCAAAATCCTTCTGACGTCCTTTTAACTGAAGACCACAGGAGGCATTGAACGGAGCGTGTTCAGGAGCGGATTAAGGTCGGTTGAGGCCCCGGGCGCAGAAGAAAATATTGGGCCCCTTAAAAAAAAAAGAGAGAGACAGGGAAAATAAAAATACCTGTTAACCATTTTTTTAAATAAATAAAAAATATTATGTACTATTAATGTTTTATTTCCAATAAAATTTGAATACAATATATGTATAATATAATTAATAATAGCATAATAATAATCACAAAGTTTTGAACTAATATGTTCAACTAATTTGTTGGGGTTTTGCGTGAGCCCTTCAGAAGTCGGGACCCAGGGCGCGCGCCCGGTGCGCCCGCCGTTAAATCCGCCTCTGAGCGTGTTGGGGATGGTCGGAGATGCTTTACCATTAATACATGAGTTGGAAGGAAAATGGGATGCTAGCAGATCAGCTTTATCTTTGGCCGAATTGACAACAGAACCATCTGGTTTTGACAGAGGTGGGAGCAGAGATGGGCAAAAGTTGCGGCCAATAGCTTTGGCAAGAGACCAGAATGCTCGGCTACCATTAGGGTAAGAAGCAAGTTTTCTACTCTTAGCCTGTTCAAAATCTAGTTTGGACTGATTAATGACTGCTTTACAATTGTTGCGAGCTTTGGTGTACGCAGAAAATGTAACTGAAGAATTGGAAACAAGCCAATTACGATATGCCAACATTCTTCTCTCGAACAGCTTTAACACATTTATTGGAAAACCAAGGTTTAGATAAAAGACGAGATTTTAAAGTGGGGTGTGGAATAAAGGATTCCATTCCTAGAAGAATAATTTCACTGACACGATCTGAGCAAACGTTGACATCAGAAGTTTTGAAACGGTAATCCGACTAAGTAAAAAAAGAAAAGAAATCTCGCAAGTCATTCCATTTTGAATTCTTGTCATGCTAAACAATACGAGGTCGGGATTAGCCATGAGATAAAGGCTCCATTGGAGAAGAGACAATCACCAAGTCGTGATCTGAGGTGCCTAAAGGACCAATCACTTTGACCATGTACTTAGAAGGGTTGTTTGTGAGAAAAAGATCAAGCGTGTTGGTTATATGGTTAGGATTGTCCGGTATTCTTGTAGGTAAATGAACAATCTGTGCGAGGTCATTAGTAATTGCAAAAGCCTCAGCATCTCGACCAGCTGGATCGATATGACTAGAAAACGGAAGCCAGCTGGAGTTGTGAACATTAAAATCACCAAGGAAAATTACCTCACTGTTAGGAAAGTTGGACTAGAGAAAGTCAAGTTACAAAGAGAGGAAGTCGAAGAACTGCAAGTGATTGGTGGAGTTGGGAGAACGGTAGAGACAACAGTTGAATTTTACACAGTGAGGTAGGGAGATTTTAAGCCAGAGAAGATCGAAAATAGGAGATTCCAAATTACCACTTTGAGGCGAAAGGAATCATACAGCGAATAATTTGAGCAGCTGAGATGAGCATTAGTTGAATCAACCGATAACTGAGATTCTGTTAGACAAAGTACATGGGGTTTGGCAGACTGCAAATGGAAATGGACATCGTTGAGATTAGAATTGAGACCACATATATTTGTGAGATGGACTTGGAAGTGTTTGGGAGGTTTAGATCTTTTCGCAGAAAAGCTTATTCTATTAGTTTGACAATTCATGGTGTATTCATCAGTAAGAAAAAGTGGGGGGGGGGGGACGTGCTGTATGAAGTAATGAAAATTTTGGATATGGCGTACACATGATAAGAATATACCCAGATCCTTGACATAACGTGGCCTCGATACTGCCCCCCGATACACACTACTCGGACACCCCTACAGTCACTATCTGGCAGAGTAAAGGTAGCAAGATTATACACTAGCTGATCCGAAGTCTCCTAGAGAGTTACCAATAGGCTCGGTCCGGTGTACTAACTAGCGGCCGGCCTGCGAACACCGTTTTAGAGCTGTACCCGCGAAATGTAAGGAAGATTGGATCTCGCCATGATGTCCATCATAACCTCAAAAGTCGTCAGTCATACTGCATGATAGAAGAGATGGGGAAGGGTTGACCGGAACTTAGCTCTGGAGACTAAACATGGGTTCCACCACTTCAAGCCTCCAATAAGCAAAGTGGTGGTATAGTACCGGTTGATGAGAGTCATTTACAACCTAGTATTGCTTGGTAACACAGAGGGGCAGCATTTCTCCATGTGGTGTGGGCACCACACCTCGACCCCTGCTTACGTTGGTTCACACCTGGGTGGTCACCATGCACAAGCACACCCACAGTGTGCTTGTGCATGGGGGTTATACCCAGGATTACTAACAATCCCACCATCGTGAAGGTGCAAGCAGAGGATTTGGCTGCCACAGACCGTCTGGACTTCGCCGAAATTGGGTCCACTTGACTTGAGTGTCACCCGAATATCAGTTCCATCAGCGTTTTAGACCCCCAGGTAGCAAGTACAGCTTGTTTGGCATATCTGAGAGAATGTCTGTGACAGCCTCAAGGACCAATGATAGTATAAGATTACTATCTTATACAGAGAGCGAGAATACTTGGAATATTTTATCCACACTTGAAATATTGTGTCCAGATCTGGTTTTAGCATAGAAGGGTGACAAGATTGGTGAAGGGTAGATCATATCTTCTTAGCCACTCCTCATTATCCCTATTAGGAGTAGCTAAGATATAGTCTGCAAAGCATAGCAACCTTTGGAGGGGACATTTAGTTGAGGTGTCTAAAGTGCTGAGGGATATTAGTACACCTTGGGAGGTATTCAGTTGAGATGCGTAAAGCCGTGAGGGCGATTAGTAAGATAAATGAGAGTGGAATATTCTCAGTGGTGAGAAAGGCATAAATTAGAGGACACAAATAGGGAATAAGAGTAAGCTTGATCTTAGAAGTTTGTCTTTGAGCAGGGTGTTGTGTAATAATTAATACCTGCAATGTCGCTAAGGCGGAGAATTTTGCAAAATTCAAGGAAAAATTGGGTAGGCACTTTTTTGACAATGGGGATAACACGAGAGTAAGTCCGCTTCCTTGCATCATTACATTTCTATACTAACACTGCTTCAAAGTTTATCAGACTGCACCTGTTTCAGAAAAATCATTTAAGAGCTTTCCAAACAGGAAGTCCTTTCGCAGTTTTAAACTATATTTTACATTTCACAAAACGCTCTTTAATTTACCTGTAAAATGCAATAAATCAAACTGTGGATTTCCTAACTTTTTGATCACTCTGCACATTTTGCATGTAGTCATAACACTTTTAATCTAAATTTTCTGTATTTTTTATTTTTACTAATTATTAATATAAATACTAAATAATAATGTAATATGAAAATACTTGTATTTGTTATTTTAATGTAAAAGCAGTGCCATTCCAGTGGAGAATATCATGAGGAGGACTTCTGCAACCATAGAAATATTAGGAACAATGGAATTTAAGACAGTACTTGTCCCCCAAGAATATGACACATGAAAATGAAAATATGAAAATGAGAATATAAAAATTGCAGATTTTTACTTACAAGAAAATTACTAAATTAGATTTGCTAAATTTTGCCACATTTACTAAATTAGATCGTCCACAGATTTTATCTGCGGTGATTAGCCTTGAACAATCTTCAGGTGAATAATAATAACTAGGCCAACCGTGCGCATCGAACCGGGAAGCCGGTGGACAACTTTGCCTCTGGTTTAAAGTTGCAAAAGAATACGACCTAAATTTAGACCTTTAAATTATTATAATGGATAATTTAAAAGCTTCTTCGACTCTGTGCACTCACATTTAATTCAAACTGAAAACTGAAAAAAAAAGGGAACCAAAAAATGAATTTAAGTGAACATCCCTTTTCGAAGTTGTTTAGTTATGATGTCACATCTAAGAGTGAGTTACTTAGTTTTTTTTTTTTTTTTTTGAATAAGGGTCAAGGCAGCTAAAGCCACGCGGCGTCGGCATATAATAATACATAACAGATAAGAACATTTAGTACAATAGTAACAACTCTTGAGGAAAGATCGGTAATCAGTTAGTATGAAATAACACTTCGTGGTAATACAGTTGGGAACTAATGATTTTAAGTTTAAATAACTGACGAATTGGTTAGAAGGTGATGTAGAAAAAGTGTCAGGAGATGGGACAAAACGTTCTTATGTTTGCAGGTCTGCCCAGACGTGACAAGAAAGGTTTCATGCTGAAAGCCTTCTGGATTAACTCTATGCCTGAGGAACTCTACAAGGCTTATGGGGGAATTTTTTCACAGCATGGCCGGTTTTAGTATTACAGAACTTATTTTGTAAGGATGATACACACATAAGTAGAGGATATACAAAGAGTATGCTAATTCCGTTGAAGAGCATTAAGGATTCAGGGAAACTGCTAGTTTGTGGTTTAAGGAAGTCGGCACACGATCGACTCATTCAGCGGCGTGGGACAAAATTCATTAGTGTTTAGGGTAACCGATGGTTACACATTCATCCTCCCTGAGAGCGTTTGTGTCATCCTAAACTCTGAAAGCGAAACTGTAATAGAAGCAAAATCTATCAACAATCTAGAAACACGTGGAAACCACTAAAATAGTTTTAAGTAACTATAAGGGGCATATAATGAATTTCAATTGTTAATTAAGTTAAACGAATGCTTATTGTTATAGTTGTGCTTATTAAGAATGGTGCCACTCACGGATGCGATATGAAGAATTTAATTTCAGTGAATACTATATGTTCAGGAGAGAGATCGGAGGGATGGAGGGGAGGGGGAAGGAGTGATGCTTCTGATCAAAAACTGCCTGAAGGTGGAAAGAATATTCCCTGAGTCACATCAAGGTAACGCGAATGTTGAGTGTCAGTGTGGTGTGAAATGACTTGCGGTAAAAGGAAGATGATAGTGCTGTGGGTTATATTACAGGACAAATGACTCTGAAGAATATGATAGAAATCTCTTTTTATGGAAGATTGAATGCGCTAGTAAGCACAATTGCCTCATTATGGGCAACTTCAAACTCCCTCTTATAGATCGGAATACGTGAACCGGAAAAAGATAATGGCAAAAGTTTTATTTTTTAAAACAAACTGGATGATTACTACTTATCCCACCAGGTCCGTGAGAGTATAAGGGAGCTCTAATATCCTAGATCTGGCTCTCACTAAGGAGCCTACTGTATGCTGTCGGATACAAATAATGTGCCCTCGTGGTTAGCGAAGTTGGTAGGCTCTGAGTTCGAATCCCGTCATCGACGGGAGGAATTATTTTTTAATGGGTCTTTTTCACAACATGGCTGAGTTAGTTGGCCTCAGGCGAGGGTAGCATGGTTTTTAGTCCTGGAAACTCGGATTTTTCGTCCAGAAAACAGAAAATCAACCTCAGAATACACGCAATTTACAGACAATATATACACGGAGCAACATGACCTAAGTCGCCGATACTCCTAAAACCCAATAATAACAACAAATATGCTTTGGAAAATATTCAAGGGTTTTATCCTCGAAGCCACACACTTATTCGCATCAGTGCTCAAGAAATTCTGTAAACATAAGATGCCAAATTGGATGACAGGTGAAGGATATAAAAAAAAAGCATAGACAATCTCGCAATTCCTATTTGTATAAGCACTATACTCAGAATATGTAACAAAATCACTGATGGGATAAGATGGGAGAAAGCAGATTACGAGAAAGCACTAGCAAAGAGAGCTAAGAATGAAGAATAGGAAGTTCCTCTCATATGTGAATACAAAAAAAAAAAAAAAAAAAAAAAAAGAGAGAGTAAATCAAATAGGTCCCGTGGAAGGTCCACAAAAAACACAGCAGATAAAATTCAAAGCAGAATTGCATTACCAGTGTGAATGAGAGTATATATAATCGTTATTGTATACAAAAATGATATATATACCCTTCACAGAAGCAATGCCAGGGGTTAATAAATAAACAAAAGCCTTCGACGAGGATGGAATTCGAATCCACGCGGGAAACCACAATAGATTAGCAGTCCATCGCCTTAGCCACTCGGCTACTGTGTATGAATATTCTTTACGATTATTAGTAATATGGTAGTATAAATAGCAGTAATAAGACTAGTATGAATATTCTGTTTTATTTTATTTTTAAATTTTTTGACTGAGGCAAAACAAAATCTATTTCCTTGCATCATTTGATATTACTAATACCAAATATAGTGGCGCCTCCGTAGCCAGGTGGGAAGGAGAGCAGCAGTGCGTAGCACACACACTCACACTCACTTCTTGATTAGACCGGGGTTCGAGCCCATCACCACCAAATACGGAGGATGCGGAAAGGTCAGGGAATGACCACCACATATTCCCAGAGCAATATGGCTTTAGTTGCTAATGCTCCTAAAAACCAAAATAACAACAACCAAATATAGTATTTACAAACGCAAATTTCTTATTCGCACTAATACATAGTTCAAGTTTTCTGTTTTTTTTTTTTTTTTTTTTTAATTTGGTTGTGGTGGAAAGGGACGAGGAGCTGAACGTTAGTTAACGAAACCTAATACAGTATCCTTTTACCAGCGCTATACTCACTTGTTTGAATTATCAGTATATTATTTCTGATTTTCTGGAAAGTACTGCAGGTTCTTAAAGGAATTTAAAATTCCAAACATAGAATATCGATTACCTCAACTGCTGATAAAGATTTCAAAGTTACTTTCAGAACTTCCTACAATAAAAGGACTGGTTGAGAACTTCCATATCACGTCTGTCATACAAACAATTAACTAATTACTCAAGGGATAGAGCATAAAAAGCCATAAAGTAGGTTACCCCCGTAGCGTTCCTAGATGCGGTACGCTATAGTAATAAGGAGAACTCGCGGTTATTCACTCAGCTATCTCCGATGGCACAAAAGGCTAATGAACCATCTCAACTTTAAACACAAAACCGAATTTTCTGGAAGTGTATAGAATCAGAAGTGAAGTAGTAACATTGAGAAACTAGTTGACTTGGCAGAAACTCTTCAAACAGTGCTCATATGTATTTTATGAAATTCTTTCACTCAGTTATCTAGTACCAAATTCTTCAAAACATCATTTGTCCTTCCCAACCTCCGTAGGCAAGTTATGTACAAGCTGATCATTTAATTTAATGCCACCGTACAACCACTCAAGTTTCGGAGAACTGTTGGCAGATAACAGGAGAGAATATATCCAAGAATAAGCTGACAATTGCAAATTTTTACATGTTTGGTAGTTTCAAAGTGTCTTATGTTAAGTGCTGTTTGTGTGAACCATTTTGCAAGCTGCATAACGGACGATCTGAAGGCTGAACAACATTTTGCTATTCACTTGTTCGACGTAGTACGAGTGCAACAGAGACTGAGAGACATATATGAGAGGTTTGCGAGGAAAGTATTTGAAGCAATGGAAAATGAGAAGCAGTGCTTGACAAGGCTATGGGGCGACAATATATTGTGTCCGTAAATTACGTATATTCTGTGGTCAATTTGCCCGTTTGCTGTGCATAAAACTCGAATTTCAGGGAGAAAAACCATGAAACCCTCTCTTGAGACCAACTAACTCAACCAAATTGTGAAAAAAAAAAAAAAAAAACAAAGGAGATTTTAGGGTATAATGAGAAATCCTTGTAAGGATGAAATCCTTACAAGGATAATTTCATGACATGGTCTGAGGAAATATTAGAATCGGAAGTTTTATTGGATTTATTGTTGTTGTAGGGTTTTGGCCATATTGCTCCGTGTATACTGCCTGTCAATTGCGTGTGCTCTGGGGTCGATTTTCTGTTTTCTGGATGAAAAACCCAAGTTTCCAGGAGAAAAACCATACTTACCCCGCCTGACACTGACTAACTCAGCCACGTTGTGAAAAAAGACAATAAAAATTTCTCACGTCATCGAGGGGACTCGAACTCGGGTTTTTTCCACTTGGTGTGGGGAGGACGGCGATTCTACCAACCGTGCTACCCACGAGGGCTCGGAAAATTTAAAAATTATCCAACCAAGTTAATGGGGAGCAGAAACCACATCCTTACGTACAATATATATATATATATATATATATACAGTATATATTTTTTTTTTTTTTTTTTTTTTTTTTGTAATGCTGAACGACACGAGATTGAGAACGGGAATGTTAGAGAGGATCTTCTAGAGAAAAGACCATCATCAAGTTGCCATCTAAGAAGCTTAGAGGACCATTAATATTAACTGTGTATTTTGAAGGCTTGTTGGTGTTGAAGAGATCAAGAGTACGAGTACTGGGTGTGTCAGTAGAATTGTCTGGTAATCTGGTAGGTAAATGAACTAAGTTGTGTAAAATCATTAGTAATCGCCAAAGCTTCAGCATTTCGACCAGCCGGGTCCTTGTAAATATAAAACTGAAGCGTCAGCTGGAGTTGTGAACATTAAAATCACTAAAAAAAATTAACTCATTGTTAGAAAGTTATATTTCACAAAGTCGAGTTTCAGCGAAAGGAAGTCAAAATGTTCTGAGTGATCTGTAGAGTTTGGAGAACAACAGAGAAAACAGGTGGATTTGACAAAATGGGGCAGAGAAATTTTAAGCCAGAAGAAATCAAAAATAGGAGATTCCAGATTAGGAAGTCATAGATGTATGCACAAGTAGCACTTTTAAAATGAAAGGAATCATAGAGAGTATGATTAGGGAAACCGAGAAAAGTGGTAATTGAAAATTGTCGGTAAGGAATATTGAATCTCGCTATGATATTTGTCATAACATCAAAAGACATAACTTCTACTGCATGAGAGATGAGATGGGAATGCTGTACCTTTGCTTTGAAGACTAAACATGGTTTTCACCACTTCAAGCCTCCATTAAGGAAAGTGGTGGTATTGCACTGGACCATCCTTCTGTTTAACATGGATGCCACAACTCATTCCCTGCTTGTGTTGGTCCACATCTGGATGGTCACCTGCGTTCTACTCGGTGCAGATCCTTGGCATTGCAAATAAAAGTATAATCAGGGTTATTAATAGTTTTTGAAGGTGCAAGCAGAGGATGTCGTTGTCGCAGAATGATCAGACTTGACGGAAATTCTGCACACCAGATTTACGAGTAGGACCGACATATCAGCTCCATCAGCGTTTTAGACTTGCAGGTAACAGCGCTAGCTGCCATATCCGGAAGAATGTCTGTGACACGACTTGGGGACAGTTTGATTCAAACTTAAACACCAATTATGTTTCAACTCACTGCCTACTTGCACACGGTTCTCTTGCTGTCTTATTTATCGTCCTTCCCGAGTTCCCCTTTCAACTGATGGCGCTTATTGCTCCATCGATAACATGGAGGATGCCTTCGCCTACATCCTCCTGTTTCTAGCTATACCCTCCTTTCTTGCGTACACTTTGTACTTCCCCGACTCTACCTTTTTTTTTTTTTTTTTTGTCTCCGTCCAGGAAGCTCTGGCGACCCTGGCGGAGACAAGCCACGGAATAATGGGCAGACTGGCTACCTCCTAGTGCTGTGTGCGGGCAACGTGGAGTCCCACCAGGGGCCCTGCGGCCAAATGCACAACAGAACAACACACAACAGAACCTAACGTATATGTCATATACAGCACACAACACTTTTCTGGCATTTACAGTAGTACTGTATTCCTTCACAGCGAACATATGGCGCGGATGTGGGAAACCACAGTTGGCGCCTGACCCTAATACTATGCACACTATGCCTATGTTCAAGTAAAAATTCCCATTAATTCCCCATTTTACTATGCAATACATTAAATCATATATTCAAGTAAAATTTTAAATAATATTAAATTAAATTAATAAGTTAATAAATAAATATAATTTAATACATCAAATTAATAACTAATTTAATTAATTAATTAAATTTAATTTAAGATTGATGAAACAGTTCTTTGAAGAGAGTTAATGGTACAGGCTTCATAAGCCTAAAATCCACTAAGTACAAGAAGACGAAGAAGAATTTAATTTAATAAATTTTATAAATAATATTAAATTTTATGGGATTCACATTTTACCATTGTTTCTCTGTCTATGGCATCGAAGAGAGATGAATTACATCTTTGCCACTTGCTCGCATTCTAAATCTGCTTTCGTAGCTCGAGTTAGGAACCACATTTTCTCTCTCTCTCTCTCTCTCTCTCTCTCTCGACAATTATTTTAAACATAACAGTTAAAATAGCGTTTTGTAACTACCGTATATTCATTACTACAGTTGTTCCTTATACAGTACTGTATTTAGTTTTTATCTCTAAAAAAAAGCATCAATAACTCCTCTAGAAATAAATCGACTTTGTGTGAAGAAAAAAACTTTCAGAACTTTCTCATAAATAATTTTCAAATTTTAACATTTTTTATTCGATTGTGCGTTATCATCGCTCGAAAAAAAAAGAAAGATTCAAGTATATTTTCGGCAATACAGCGTAACATTTTATTCATAGTGCACGGAAAGCAGTAAACCCTAAAGGACCGATTGCTTATTGAATAAATCAACAGCATTACGATACAATTTAACTGCAAGCATGAAAAATGTAAATTTAACCATCAGGCTCTTTGAAAGAAAAAAAAAAAAAAAAAAAGAAGAAAAGAAAGATTAAAGAATGGTGGTCCAGCGCGTTTCTTAAGAAAACAAGAGGTGGCTATTTATATAAATAAATAACATTCATGCAATTACGTATTTATTATCCTATCATATTCTTCCTTTCGGATTGGAATAAAACTTCGGTTACTATGAGTATCTTTAGGACAGCCACTTCACCGCTGTACTCCCTTCAGAAAGAGATGTACAATTATCCAAAGACCATGTTTCACACTGCAAGCATGCAAACTGACGGTTTGTCTGCTTTCAATGTAACTTCAGACAACTGTTGAAAAAGCCTTACGAATGTGAAAACTTGAGTCAACTGGCGAAAAACTCTACTACCAGCATTTGAACTAACTCATTATCGGAAGAACAGGCCTAGAAAAGGTTCTTTCAGTCACTGACGAGATTCGAACTCAGACGGAAGGTACAAAGCTATACAAAACACAAGCGGTAATCACACTGTGGTTCTGGTCAAGAACAGCTACTATAATTGTTCTGATGAGTGAAACATACCAATATCGTGGAGAGCCAGTGGACGTTTATTACTGGATCCCCCTTAGCCAAAGATAATAATTATAATGGGCTAATTATTACTTTTTGCAAATTTAAACCCACAAGTCAAGAAAAGGATGCAATTTCTGTTTCCAAATTGACATAATCATGATTTTTATCATTTTCATTTCCATTTTCTCTTACAGACAGTAAGAGAAAATGACATACGAGGCTTGCCGGTTTTCTTATGCCTGACAGATAGCAGACATCGTCAGGCTTGGTAGCAGTATGATGCTCCATTGAAGCGAAGCTGTTACACTGACCGAGATTGAGTCAATATGACAAAATTGAGATTTATACTGTAAAAATCATAATTCAGCGAGAGGCGATCTGTAATTCGATTTTTGAATGTACTAAAGTTGATCACTTAATTCGCCACCCTACAATCACTCAAGTTTCAGCGAATTGCCGGTAAACAGCACGAGAGTGTATGTCCAATAATACGCTAACACAGTTGCAAGTACTGGCATATTGTTTGGTGGTTGCACAGTGGCCTTAAGTTACGTGCTGTAAGTGTGAACCATTTTGTAAACTGCACAATGGATGATTTGAAGATTAAACAAAGTTTAATGTCCGCTGTTGTGTTCGACACAGTATGAGAGTGCCGCACGCAATGGGGGCTACAGTCCATTATACAGAATGATTTTAAAAGGTCTTGTCAAAGTTTGAGAGTGTGTAATAGCCCGTTTTCTTTTTAAATCATAGAATAAGGCAAGGACTCCTGCCAAATTAAATTCTTTTATTAAAGTAATTAATCACACTGTTAGTGACCGATGAGAACTTCAGAGCAAATGTTCGAAATGGCCTTCTTCTGCAGCAAAGCCATTTCAAAAACTTACCTCTTTGAACACGTCTATCAGTCTTCTCATAGAATGTCGAACAGGTTCGAAAATTGCCTCACAGCAACCCAAAATCCGTTCTAGGATAACTTGCATTACGAACTGAGGTAGCGTTGAAATGTCCCCCCCCCCATAAGAAGAAGCCCAATGGATTTAAATTGAATAGGGTGTAGGCTATGCAGTTAGTGTACCTTTCCCAATCCACGGGGAAGGATACTCTTTATCGAGAAATTCTCAAGCAACGAGCTTAAAATACCCTAAAACCCGTCATTCATGAACCACATTTGGCGACGTATTTTCAGTGGAACATTTCCAGCAATACAGTTAGCTCCTCCTCCTAGGTGCCTCTGTAGCCAGGTGGGAAGGAGCAGCAGTGCGTAGCACACGCTTCTTGATTAGACCGGGGTTCGAGCCCGTCACCACCAAATACGAAGGATGCGGAAAGGTCAGGGAATGACCACCGCATATCCCGGAGCAATATGGCCTTAGTTTCTAATGCTCCTAAAAACCAAATAACAGCTCCTCCTCCTCCACCTACCTGCAAGAAATTTCTGTAATGTACTTTTGGCGACTGAGCATAAATGGAAAGAGAAATACCAGTAATGCTGCGTCTGTATTTCTCGTTCTAGTTAATTTGTGCTGAGGTGGACCAGATACACTTAAAGCCTTTTCTGCGAGGTGTTAAAAGACATGTGGACACTAAGTTTTAAGGACTTTCAAAGGTTTAAAAGACAACTAAAGCTAATAATTATTGCCTTGGCTTAGGAAAAATCTCTAAATAAACTAAAATTATTAATTTGATAATGCAGAAGATAAACATGTATTGAAATAAAAAATTGTAAACATTAATTTATTTGAAAATTATCCTAAATTATAGAATTGTATAAACAAAAAATTGTGATTATTTATGAGCCACCCTCATAGCTTTTACGGCTGTAAAAGATAAATAAACAGTTCCAGGATCCTCCTCCTCCTCGATCATGTCCTCCACCTGTTCTTCTAAAGTAGGTGTTCGAACAATTCCGGCTTTACTCACGTCAGTGGCAACATAAGAAAAGGATTCTGTTTCTCGAAAACGCCGATGGATAACTGCAAAAATATCCTTGGCTGAACATCATCATTGCTGAAAAGTTTCGCGGTAGAGATACTGAGCTTCAATGTTGTTCCCATTCGCTCGTCCACAAATGAAATCAGTGTCTGCGTTTCAGCGTTAGAGTCCTGATTACTCATGGTCAAGATAGATAAAAATAACACGTGGATTGAAAAGCAAAACAGAAATACTGATTCATAGAACAACCGACGATTCACTTTAAGAGCAGTTGGCTCACCAAGAAGTAGATGAATTCGTTAAAATTTGCATGTATGTGCAGTGACGTCGGATATTCAATGATTCAGATGTACCTGCCATCTTACGTTGCGGAAAGATGGCCATTTTTAGAGCGAAATACGCCCTATAAGGACGTTTTACTCTTTAAATAGCCTATAACTCGGAAGGGAAGTGTTTCCAGACCTAGTTCCATATAAACTTTTTTCATCTCATTCTTTCATTCATTCTATTTTTTTTTTTTTTTTTTGGCTGATGCTACATAAGCTCATACGCTTGCTTTCTTGCATCACATGCCTCTATTACTATTACTATCTCTGTGCTCAATAGAACAAGCTCCCAAAGGTTGACGAGACCTTTCAGAAACGCTCTGTGTAACAAAAAAAAAAAAAAAAAAGCTTCGAATAGTGTTTTGAGCATCATTGTTTTTCGAAAATTTTTCTCCAGGTTCCTTTTGCTGGAATAACCTATAATGACAGTTTGTCTAGGATCCGTAATTTTATAAACGCGTCCCTCGCACTTTTATCTGCTAAATGAGCGCTATCAGATGACAAAACGAATGAACAAGTGACTAAATCCAAGCAGATTCGTTTTTTTGCCCCCATCTACATCTCCACAAAATAAACAACAGAAATATGCTTATTAAATGCAGACCCGGAAATATGTATTCAGCTGTTATATATCACACTCGATATCAAGTAAAACATGTCAGACTCATCGCCTTTGTTCAACGTGTCAGGCTCATCCATCACATTAAATTTTGGTAAGTAGGCTTATATTATTTTTTTCATCCTGCTAAAATGCGATTCCTCAAAAATATTTTATTATTTTTGCGATTCAGATAGTTGCATACTTATATTGTCATATTTTCTGATAGTAAAACTGCTCTCAGTTGGTATGAGGGAGTTAAAAATATCAATTTTTTGTCGTATGTGGCAAACAATACCTCTAACCTCCAGGTGTTCTGCTAACTGAACAAGTACGAGAACCACTAGTTCATACAGCGAAATGTAAGGAATAACTTTGAATGGATCAAACTGCTGTGGCTCTCTAAAGAGATCACCAGATTTAGCTGGGTGTTGGGACTGGGGAGGGGGTCTCATCTGATCTGAAAAGCCACGTTGGTATAACTTATTTGTCTATAGCAGTTTTCCTATTATTGCTATTGGAAATATCAATCTATGGAGAACTGCTATTGTAAGTATTTTCTTAGCGCAGTTAAGAAAAATTACGCCATATCATGGTTCCAAAGTGTTCGAAAGCTTATATCTTAAGTGCCAACAATAAAACGGTGAATGAGGTCACATCGGTGTCACTTTACTTGCACACAGACCTCGGAGTTCCAAAAAACTGCGTCTCATTTTCTCTTCGTGCAATCATCGACATTGTCTTCTCTCGCTAGTCTACTTGTTAACCAGCCCAAGCAGCGCCCTCTACACAACGTCCAATCACCTAATGAGCATTCTAAATATTAGAACTTAGAAAGCAGTTATCATTTAAGACCTTTTTTCTGGCCCTTGTCGCACTGAGGAAGGCTGAAAAATTAATTCCTTAATTAGGCTTTTTATCCATGTGTATCTCCCTTAATTTTTAAGATACTAAGCAGAAATGTGGTTAGTTGGGGGAAAAGACAGCAAAAACCGCAGCGATCCGCAATAACTAATTAGGATATTAATTACAAAAGAAAACAGCCGCACTGTGGAATGTCTATGGTAATCAGCAGGGATGTTTAATTAGTCTTATGTGCACGTGCCGCTGACGGTCGTCTGACACTTCGAGCGTTGACGACAAAAACTGTTAATTTAATGCCGATGCTTATTAGTGGAACAGTGGACCGAAAAAAAAAAAAAACTTCCCCTCCTAGCTTCGGAAACGGAAATCGGAGAGAAATTCCCAAGAAATTGCTTAATTTTAGAGAAGACCAAAGATTCAGTACTTTTCGTGCACTTGGCATGGCCGGTATCACTGCTTTCGGAAGGAGTATTAATACTATAAAATGTCCGCTTCTGCCATAGAATAACTTACTGTATAATATTACACGTTGCATTATGAAAACTAATTGATAAAGTTTACAATAAGGATAAATGAGCCATAAATTAATGTACATACATTACCCTACCAAAAGTATACGGAGACACCTCCTAATGTAGTAAATTGGATGCATGCAAAGCAGGAACCGGTTTAGAAATGTGCAGGCAAAAGTAGAGATATCAAACACAAACAGAATGAGTCGCGGAATACGAAGTTACGGAGGCTGAGGCTTCATCGTGAGATGTCACATTAGCAGGTTCACTCAGGCGACAGCTATACGTTTCAACTTCGTAAAGTGAACCGTAGTCGATGTAGCGAAAACATGGAAGAATGAAAGAAATGTAGATGAGCGCAAACAGCCAGATAAGCCGAGGGAAAAAAAAAAGGGATGGATAGGAATCGCCGTACACAGCCTTCTGATCATAAGGTCGAATACCTGAAAGAACGTCATCTACTACATTGTAGAGTACCCGCAATGTAGTTCAGATGAAGTCCGGTAGTGATGCTATATAGAGGCTGGTCTTCACAGCCAAACTCATCACAGGCCAGATATCATTTCCAAATAATTGGAACGCTTGCTCTTGGAGGATTCCACAGCCAAGCCTAAGGTCGGTACCAGCACTCGTGGCTCACCACAACAGGCTTGTACTCACTGAGAGATTTCTTCCCAAGCAGATGCTCGCTGCCCTCAACCGTGTGGACACCGACATCGACAGCATAATACGTAACAAGAAGGACAGACACAACTTTATCAAAGCCCTTGAACCCTGATATATGGCCAAGTTGTATTATTTCTGTATTTGTGTCTAGCTCTGCGTTTTTATGCTGTATTTGTATTTCTTTTGCATTTGTGATCGGTATTTTGTAGCCTTTTGTATTTGTAAGCTGTACTTATTCTGCTTTTCTCTAACTGCTATATGTGAACCCCTGGCGCTCGTCGCCGTTATGGGATATTGTGCTGTAACTCTACTTCGCAATAAAGATTAATTTATTTATTTATATGTTACAGAACGATAAACCCTCCTTGCCGTACAGCGAGCAGTGTAGAAACCTGATTTTAGATAAACGAAGTCCAATAACGCATCTAGTCGAGCCAGAGTCCAGACTTCAATCCGATATTTTGGGATCTTTGGGATGAAATGGAATGCCAGATCGGGGCACGGCCAATAGGCTTCCCTCTTCTACGGCTGAATCCACGACTGCACTGAAGGAGGAATAAACACAAATTCTTTCTGCCTCCTACAAGGAACTGATCGAAAGTATCTTACGGATTGATGCTGTCACTGTGGCCAAAGGTTAATTGACCTTATTAATTCGTCAACTGAAACTGGTGTTTGTCTAAATGCGGTGGTGTCCGAATATTTTTGCTAGCGTAGGGTGTGTGTGTGTGTGCGCGCGCGCACTTGTATTAATCAAGGAATTCAAATTCACAATAAAATCATTGAAAACAATGCCACAAATGAACTTAGCTCTCACTGCATAGCTATTCGTATATATATATATATATATATATATATATATATATATATATATAAGTAGTTGAAAGCATTTCAAGTTAAAAAGCCAAAAGATCATTAGCGTAACTTACCTAAATAAAAAAAAACGCGCAATAAAAATAAATAAAACTGATTATGTATAAAACAAAAGTCAGTTTAAGAAAATCATAAAAACTGATACAAAAGTCTTAAGGTCTATGCTAAACTGGTGTTGTTGGGTTTGGGGGCGTAACAGCGACTTAGCCATATTGTGCCATTGCGTATTACGTCTGTACAAGTGTGCGTTCACAGGCCGATTTTGCATGTTGTGCAGGCTGAAAAATCCTACTCCCACCACCTGATTACAGTCTCTATTGAAGAGGACTTTGCAAATTTCTTCAGTCGTCAATGGGAATCGAACCCAGATTTTTACAAACGATTGACAGGTGGCGAAACCACTATACTGGTTCGGAGGACCCTATGCTAAATGGATATAAATCTGAAAGCTAATATCTGAATTCTTCAGTAGCCAAAATACAGTGGCGAAGCTACCATACTGCCAAGCTAGACCACTGTTGGGATCCCGATGGCTGATTTCGTATGGTTGTAAAAGACCACTTAGAAGCCGGAGGGGCTGAATTTATAGTTTCACCACTGTCAAAATATTAACTTTTTTGAAGAGCCTTTGTGAGCATCAACACATACACAGACGGTATAACGGTATATATGCAAAAGGTGTTTTCAGGGTCATGAAGCCAGTCTCTCTCTCAGCAAAATTCCAACCCTATCTTCTCACCGATTAGCATATTTAAACAAAACAGGAAACGGCGACAAAGTTATTAGATATCTAAAATATCTAAAAAAAAGGAAATGCCAGGTAAGGGTCTGTCTAGAAGCCAAAGAAGGCAATCTACACTTTTTTTACTTTGGTTGGTAATCAATCTAAAGTTACTCATACTCGAAATTCTTAAACTCTGAATTTCCGGACTGTAGTAACGAGGACCCAGGAACGGAAAAGAAAGAAAAAGACTGTTAAATTTATATAAAATATTCTGTTTCTATATAAATATAACAACATAGAATTGGGGAACTAATATATAAAGATGAATTAGACAAAATCTGGGAGAGGGAAAGTAAAATAAAATTCGCAGTCATAATTGATATAACAGCTGAGACTATTGAAAATAAAACATTTTCAGAAAGATAACACCAACAGAAAGAAAAGCAAGAACATATCTAACGAGGCTGTACAGAAGCGATCCTCGGAAATAAATAAATAAATAACCGGGGGGGGGGGAAGGAGAAGTTTTGTAGAAGGAGCTGGAAGGAGAAATATATGCACGCGTATAAATTTACTATGATTAACTAAAAGGAAATTAATCTAAATATGGTGTCTGCAGCAGAGCAGATTAATTATTACAATAACTGAAATATTGAAACTATTGAAAAACAAACATTAGACATAGAATATGATGAATTATGTAATTCAGGACAAGACAGGATTTCAGTTAGCAAGAACGAAATGTTAGCCACTATTAAAAATAGTAAAAATTAAAAATAAATAAATAAAACTTGCGTCTTGTACAAACGGTAGTCGGGTATTCTCTCTTGCCAAAACTATTGTCCGCAACTTTTGCTCATCTCTACTCCTCTGTTAACACATGATAATTCAAATGCCTCCTCAGCTAACGATAATGCCAACTTACTATCCTCCCACTCTTCTTCTACCTCGTGTATTGATGACGTTGGTAAACCACCTCCTATCATTCCCAGTACATTTCACTCCTATGGTCTTCCGTCAAACGGATCTTGATGCCATGAAAGCTGCAGAACCTGTTGGTATTTCTCCATTTGTTCTCAAAACCTGTGCTCCTGTTCTGTGTACCCTTTTTTGCACTTTCTTATTCCACAGGTGTTTTTCCTTCTGCTTGTAAATGTACTCATAAGCAGTCAGTCCTAAAAAGGATGAAAAATCCCCCTCATCCAATTTTCTTTCCATTGCTCTTACCCCTGCTCTTTCTAAAGTAATGGATTTTTCCATTAACCACCAACTCCTAAACTGTCTCAAAACCTTTCATCTAATCAGTGATCGCCAATATGGATTCAATCAGTGTCGATCCACTGGTGATATTCTGGCTTATGTTACCCATCTATGGACAAATTCAATGGAAAAGTGTGGTGAAACTAAAGCAGTTGCTCTTGACATTTCTAAGGTTTTTGATGGTGTTTGGCAGAAAGGTCTTCTAAACGAGCTTCCGCCTTATGGATTATCGAATAATTTTTGCAATTCGGTATCCAGCTTTCTCTCTGACCACTCTCGCTGCGGATGATGGTAAATGGCTTTCTGTCTTCTTTCTGGAACAACTTTCCTTCACATGAATTTCCTGAAAATTAAAATCTACAGAAATTCACGTCTAATGTCAACAAGTATCTCCTGTCTTCTCGATCTTCTTCAAACTATGCACGGTACTATGTATTATACGTTCCAATAGCTTTAGTGTTTGGGATTTTCATTAAAAAAAATTAAAAGCACACAAAGCGGATAATATCAGTCTATAATTATTTAAATGACTAGTAACCGTTTCTGATAATTCATTCATTCTTTAAAAAAAATTATAGAATGTTACCAGTTTTAGAGGAAATGATCAAAGAGACTCAAATAAATTAAACTTTCATACACAGATTCAAATCTTGTCCACAACATAAAGCATGCAAGAAAACTAAGGGCCAGAACACCTCATGTGATGGCATGTGCTGCAATGTTATTACTCCTATAGTGTTTATATTTGTGATTTCCCCTTTCAAAATTTTATCTAGGGTCTGTGTGCCCTTGTGGGTCGATAATTTTAATTCATTTGCAAATTCATGTTTTCGCGGATAACCATAAAAAGTATCTATATTTTGATACTATGTGCATGCACATATATAAAGCATTGTTCATCTCAATGAAGGTCCTCGCCGGTAGCAAGGCGATTATAATCACTCTGTTGAAAACACCTGAGTTCGAATCCCGCCAATGATGCGAGGAAATTTATATAGGATTTTTACAACATTTCAGAACTATCCTACACATGTATTCCGCTCTTCCTACAGGGAAGAAACGGTTAATCCCACAAGTCACATGATAGGTATAGGGGAGCACAAGTTAAAAGGGTACAAAACGAATTGGCACTCTGATGCACAAAATTATCACTTGACTTGGATGAGTCAAATTTCATCAAAACTGTCATATTAGGGTTATACGAGAACAATTCATCCAATCAGGTGCATTATGTCCATAAATTGCGTGTTTTCTGGTCGGTTTGTCTGTTTTTCTGAAAGAAAAGTCCGAGTTTCCGGAAGAAAAAAGCTTTGATATCTTTGCCTGAAACCGACTGGCTCAGCCACGGTGTGAAAAATGCCATAAAAGTTTCTATCATCACTGACAGTTCGAACCCGGGCCTTTTCCATCCGGAGTGGGGAGGACGGTGATTATAACCACTGTGTCACTCGCGAAGACAGTCGGATTGCAAGAGAAGGCAACATAGGTTTGTGTCTGTAGGATCAATTGTATAAAACTTATCACTTTTTTATAGAGCACTTCTGGTTGTTCATGAAATCATGAATACTTTCGCAGCTATCAGAGTGACTGTGATCATTTTCTGTTCAGACAAGATTCGAACCCATCTGAACCGTAGGAAGTTTCATCATTTTTTCACCACTACTGCGTTAGCATCAGGCTAGATTTGCTCGATTTTCCTACCAAACAAATTACGCGTAATTCAAAAAACTTTACTGACCCTTCATAATTTTAGTTTCTTCGGCTCAAATTCCACATAACTGTTGAAATCATGAAACCATGCATGATTCGGAAAAATGCTTCCCACTCAAACATGACCAGGGATAGGAAAAGGAAAAACGCTAGGGGAGAAATAATCTAGCTTCTTAACGAATGGGAAGTGGTTTTGGTCACTAGCAGCCCATGTTTTATTAATCCAGGTTAGAAAGAATACGGAAAATAATGAAAAGTAATTCCATTTTATATGCATGATGTTTCTTTTTTTAATTATGATTCGCACAGCTGTAGATACCTCACGTAGTCGGCATTATGCGAACTTAATACTAAAAGTAAACTAAAGATGGTTGTTATCCATGCACCTCATGATTTGACGTGTTTGACAAATGAGGTGCATGCATACACCTCATTTGTTACTAATCTGGTTAACTTATTGAGTACTACAGTCATCCCATAACTCAAGCAGCCGACTTGTGAAATTCTTGTAAGACAGCCGAAAGCGAACATGGTGTCTCATTCAATTATGTAATCTCGTAATTAAAAATCAGTTTAATTCCTTTAGTATCAATCCTCGTCAAGGCCTTTAAAAGATACAAAAAACGTGAATATGAAGTCATGGACAAATATATTGAAGAACGATTTTGATGATGTATAAATTATAACATATTCGATGCACTTTCCCTATTGTTATGTTATGTGTTTGTTGCGTGCCAAAGCAACTAAGGCTGTGAGGAGTCAGTATATTCTGTCTGTAATTGCGTGTATTCTTCGCTCTGTTTCCTGGGCGAAAAGCCAGAGTTTGTCGCAAAAAAAAAAAAAAAAAAAAAAAAAAAAACATGCTACTCTCGCTTGAAACCGACTAGCTCAGCCAGGGCGTGAAAAAAGCCATAACACTTACTCGCATCATTGACGGTTCGAACCGGGGCCTTTATCACCCGGAGTAGGGTGGACAGTGATTATAACTATTGTGTCACCGGCGAGAACAGTGGGATTGCAAGATAGGCAACATACAGTGCCGGACCAAGGTATTTTTCGCGCCCCGGGAAGAAAGTTTTTCGGTGCCCCCTATACTAAGGATATATATTTTTTTTTTTTTTTTCATGATTTGTAAAATTTGGCGACCCAGGCAAGGGCCCTGCTAGCCCGTGCCTTAATCCGGCACTGTATAGGTTTGTGTCTGTAGGAGTTATTACTTAAAACTTATCATGTTAATTCTAAGTGAAGGTTATATTCCAGCTGAGTTGCCAGTTTTGAAATGCAAATATATCATGAACGATTTTTAAATTCTTGCCGTGAAAGCTGCTTTCAAACAATTACTCGCCTCTCTTGGGAAACAGGTTCTTACCTTTATCAAGCAAATGGACTATTAGAATAAACAAGTGTTTTCCAAACTTTTTAGAAGCCATGTCGGCTTCTAACATACATGTCATATGTTCGTGCCAAAAATAATTCGATATCTCACCTTTTTTTTTTGTTCTTCCTAATTTTAAGTTCATGGTAAATGCAACTAAGCGCAAATTTCTTTGTTTCGGGCCAAAAACATGTAAACAAGTGTGGGGGAGAGAGAGAGAGAGAGAGAGAGAGAGAGAGAGAGAGAGAGAGAGAGAGAGAGAATGTGCGGTACAAAGCACAAGCTTAACTGAGGCGAGCAGTCATCAGTTATTAGCTTTCAAAAAGGAAAGGTGTCCAGAGTTCCCATAAAGCATGAAGCAAGTGAAGAAATAAAAGTCGTAAAATTAAGATATTACTCAATAATTATATTTTAATCAATCGATTGCATGCACATATCAGTGCAAAGAAATTGGAGTGAAAACAATGCTAATATGATGCCAAAATATGGCGACACCCTATGGAACAAGACGTGATACCCACTTTGGAAAGCTTTGGAATCAACTGATTCTGATTAGACAGTCACTGCGTATTTACTTTTCCAGTACTGAGACTGTTGAATCCGCTGTGTGACAGGTTGTCACGCAGCGGATATATCCATTCGTAAACAACAGAAAGAGCGGGTTGCCCAAAATCTACACGAAAGATCGTACGCCAAATGAAGATACACGGTGACGCAACCATTCATCCAAACCCAAATAGACAACTATTAATTACCTCCAAAGTACTATGTCGACAGTTGAAACGGATACTAAAAGAAAATCGGAAAGGCGTCCTCAGTGATAGAGACAGTTGGGACAAGGGTAACACTTCGTAGATTGGTTTACCATGGTCATGCAGCGTGGTAAGCTAAAGCTGAAGCTGTCCTCCTTTAAAAGCGGCGCCTCCGTAGCCAGGTAGGCGGGAGTAGCAGTGCGTAGCACACTCTTCTTGATTAGACCGGGGTTCGAGTCCGTAACCACCAAATATGGAGGATGCGGAAAGGTCATGGAATGACGACCGCATATCCCCGGAGCAATATGGCCTTAGTTGATAATGCTCCTAAAAACCAAATAACAACAAAATCCTTTAAAGCCCTTCACGGCCTACCCAGATGCAGAGAATGGAGCACCAGACATTACAGCAGTGACGAATCACACTATACTATACAGTCAAAGCCGTAAATGGACCCACCTTGGTATGGTGCATGCACGCTCAAGAACGGTTTCACTCTTCACTCAAACTCTACAGCACCAACAATAAAGTTCATTGGTGATAATGTGGTGATGGTATGGGCCTCTTTTACGGGGCTTTGAATTCGTCCAATGGTTGACATCGATGAAACCATGAATTATTATTATTATTTATTTAGGTAAAGGAAAGGTTGCAGTCACCCCTGGACGGCATCCAAATGCTAGGAGGGTAATGCAACATTCTGGCTTATTCTCCTTAGAATTGTAGAAATTCATTGGAGAGGGGAGGGCTGTGTTTGCATCAGAATGACAATGATTTCCATTGTTACAAGCCATCACATATTATTGACATTACACCGACACTTTTAATGTCAGCTGACATGCTTATTGAAAAAAAAAAAAAAAAAATGCTGCAATACTTGCCCTTCATGGAATACAGAATTCTTTTAAAATATCGAGATAAATCTCTTACGTCGTTTTTTTTTTTTCTGCCTGCAAATAAATTTTCTTTTTGACGTAAGAGGATTACTCACAGACTCCAAAAACTTCGCCTCTAATTTGACTATTAAGTTGAAGTTAATACTTAAATTAAAATTTTATATAGTATTTCACTGCTGGATCTCGTTAAATCGATGTATATGTACTTTAACAGTTTTATTCTTAATAAACGGAATCTTAATTTACATAAACAAACGCAATGTAGTGTTTTATATGTTTCTTTTTACAAACTTCTTCATTGTAAACAACAGTTATCGATAAGTAAAGAATAGCTAATATATCAGTTTCACCTTTCGAATAGAAATTTCAGGAATTCTGTTTCTCCTCCTGAAACTAAATTACGCCATTGCACTTAACAGCGAAGAAATTCTGAAAATATTTCTAATTGTAGGTGTGATTACGGCTCGATAATGTTTATATAGTTGAGTAAACCAATTGAGATAAAAGTGGTAACTGGCATTATCATGTGAAAAAAACATGAGTAAAACGTGAGATATGCAGTAAGATATGATAAATAACACTAGAATAGTGTCAAGGTTGTTTAAGAGAGGGAGAGTGAGGAATTCAGCAATAGAATTTATTTAAATTAAATTTGGAACATACATAATTGTTATCGATACAGCATTAAATATAAAAGTCAAAGCTTTTAAAATCCTTACGCATTGCTTAGAAAAGGTCTAGGTTTGAATCCTATCTCGACCGATGAAACTATTATATTCCTTTTTACTCCGTGATTGGTTTATGTAGCCTCTGGCGAGGATTGCATTGTTTCCCTTCCAGAAACTAGGATTTTTCATCCCGGAAAGCAGACATACATGCATTATAACCGACACTACACGCCGGTTGACAGATGATGACTTTTTTATACTCGGTATAAAAGAGTAATCATCACTTCATCATGGCCTTAGTTGCAAATTTTAAATAATCCATATCAATGAATCATTGTTTAGATTATCTTAAACTATTATAAGTTGATCTGAAACGTTTAGAAACAGTGGGTGGAGGTGTAGAGTTAGAAGTACAGTGTATGGGAATCAGCAAAAAAAAAAAAAAAAAAAACCCTATTCACCTCGCATGTCCATCCCTTCCAAAAATTTGTCTAGTTCTTCCTTAAATTTATTCAAACTCTAATTTTTATGGGCTCTTTTCGCAACGCAGCTGAGTTAGTCGATCTCAGTCGAGAATTGCATTGCTTTTTCTCTCACAAACTCGGGTTCTTCGTCCAGTAAACAAACCAAAGAATATACACCATTACAGACACAATATACTGACGCCTCACAGGCTTAGTTTCTTTGGTGCGTAAAATAAGTTATTCATCATCACGTCGTTGTTCAATACGTACGTCCATGATCTCATCTTTAAGTTTTGCGTCTTTCAAAGACCTTGACGAGGAATCAAGTTTATGATGCTAACGAGATTAAATTAATTTTTAATTACGAGATTACGTAATTGAATCAGACACCATGTTCGGCTGTCTTACAAGAACTGCACAAGTCGGCCGCTTGAGTATTATGGAACGACAGTAGATCTCAATGAGTTAACCAGATTAGTAACAAATGAGGTATGTGAAGAGACGTCAAACACGTCAAATCACGCGATGCATGGATAACAAACCATCTTTAGTTTACCTTTAGTATTAATTTTGCATAATTCCGACTACGTGGTACCTTCGGCTGTGCAAAACACAATTAAAAAAAAAAAAAAAGGTCACGTATAAAAAATGGAATTTTTTTTACATTATTTTCCATATAATAGCGATACTTACCGGTACTGGCACTGGGTGGCGGATGACTCTCATCGACCGGTACAATGCCGCCGCTTTGCTTATTTTAGGCTTGAAGTGGTGAAGCCCATGTTTGGTCTCTAGAGCAAAGTTTTCGGCATTCCCAGCCCTTCTCCCTCAACCCATGCACTATACTACTAGTACTAATAATAATAATATAAAATAGCACTAATAATACAATACTATAATATAATACTAATTTGTACTAATACTAACGCTAGGTGGCAGATGACTCTCATCAACCGGTGCAATACCACAACTTTGCTTATTAGACCGGGATTCGAGCCCATCACCACCAAATACGGAGGATGCGGAAAGGTCAGGGAATGACCACCGCATATTCCCGGAGCAATATGGCCTTAGTTACTAATGCTCCTAAAAACCAAATAACAACAACAAGTGGCCAAAACCACTTTCCATCGATTAATGAATAAAATATGAATTGCAAATGGTATCAAATTGGTTACATGTACTGAATCTTTCATAAAACTGAAGGAGCGGGGTTAACCCCCCCCATTCCCCCTATCGTTTCTTCCTTTTTCCTTCCCTGGTCATTTTTGAGTGTGAAGCATTTTCTTAAATCATGCATGGTTTCCTGATTTTAGCAATTTTGTGGAATTTGAGCCGAAGAAACTTAGATCATGAAGAGTCGGTAAAGTTTTTGAATTACGCGTAATTTGTGTAGTCAGAAAACCATGCAAAGCTAGCTAGCCTGACACAGATTAACTTGGAAATGGTATGAAAAATACTCATGAAACTTACTCCCGTTCTTTGAATCTCGTCTGAAGGGGAGGATAAAAAATAAATAAAAAAAAAAAGATCGGCGTCACTCTGATAGCTGTAAAAGTAGTCATGATTTCATGGACAGCAAGATGTACTCCATAAAAATTGCCTCTAGAAGTGCACCCATCTGTGGCAGAAATGTGAATCCTTTTCTGTGCACTAGGTAAAGAAGAGTAAACAAATGTGCCTAGTCTGAACTTTATGCCTCCCATTCTACACAGATAAATATGGATTTTTACCGAACCACCCTTGTAAGTCAGTTAAGTAACACAATACACTGCTTTTAGATTGGTATTAACGCCCGTCACATGACGGACAAAAAAAAAAAAAAGAATAAAAAATAACAATGTTTGTAAAAATGAAAAGATAAAAGAGTCATAATGAATAGTAACAGCTTGAAAAGAATGATAATTAAAAAATTGGTATGGTTTACGGACAAGGGGCACCAAGTCCGTAAACCATATCATACCCAACGACCATATTGGAATATAGATAAGTAAATTAGAGTGTAATTAGAGGAATTCTGACCACATCAGATGCATTAACAATGGAAAAATTAAATAGGTACCTATAAAATAAAAGTAAAATTAAATAAAATTAAATAAAAATACATATAGTACTTAATGCTATAGATCCAATTATTTTAACTTCGTCATCAAGAGTCAGCAGCCAAAACCGATGGAAATACAGCAAGAAGCAAGGCCTCTGTTTCTGATATGAAATATACGTCAGCTTGCTACGTATATTTCATAGCCGACCCGACAAAGACCAATAAGGAAAAGTAAAAAATTCCTCCATTTATACTGTAATTTATACTATATATATATATATATATATATATAATATTATTAGAAAAATAAATCAATCCAATAATAATACCATCAGGGACCTAAGAAAACGCAAAAAAAAAAAAAAAAAAAAAATATTATTATCGCTTTTTACCGACAATCATCTAGATTGAAGTCATCTAGATTGTCGGTAAAAAGCGATAATAATTTTTTTTTTTTTTTTTTTTTTTTTTGCGTTTTCTTAGGTCCCTGATGGTATTATTATTGGATTGATTTACTTTTCTAATAATATTCTATAGACATTATGGGTGTATTGCATGATTGCTTGCAACTGCATTGACCCATAAATATTAATTATTAATTATTAGTTATTGTCTTTTTAACTTTCTTTCTTTCCTTTTTTTTATCACTAATATAATTATATATATATATATATATATATATATACGTATATATGGTTCATCGCCAATGGGAAACGGACAGGATTTCGCAAACTTACAAAGAACTGTCGATGCGCGTTTAATCAGTGATACAGCAAAGAGGACGGCTGCATTCGTCGAGTAAAGCTAAAAAAAAAAAAAAACATCGGTGAACAGACCCAACTGCGCCGAAAATGTGCAGTAACGGTATGAGATGCTCGATGTGGATTATCAAGCATAATTGATATGATAATAAATAAATAAATAAACAAATTTTCTCTTTATACTGCGGGATGACCACATGGTCAGAGGAGTTTACAAGGTTAGAGAGAATACAAGAAACAGCACCGTATTTATCAGATCACGGGCTTCAACTCGGTCACTCAAAGCAAGTGTACTTATGCCCCCTCGCGCCTGACCACTCTCCTCCAGTCGACGGGACAATCAGCATCTGCATTTAATGCAGAAACATCACAAGGCATCAATACCCGCACTGTGGGAAGAACTCTACAATGAATGAACAACAGGATTGGAGATCTTCACAGTCCTAACTCGGGTCTTTTCCACCCGGTGTGTGGGGAGGGCGGTGATTATACCAGCTGTGCTACTCACGACGGCAATAAAGATTCCTCGTGCTATCTTATTAACTCCATATCACGTCGTGTTGGTATCGGAGAAGAGATTCAGGACAACGCCAATCCAATACTGTCTGGCCACTTTATTAACACCATGAGCTAATAGCTCATGTCCTAATAAAGTGGTCAGGCAGTGTATAAACAAGTGGAGAAAACACTTCGAAATAAATAGCTTCCATCTTCACGAAGATTTTTATAAAACATTTTAGTTGTTAGAGGCATTAAAATTTGTAATAAACTGCACTCAGTGCATCACAATATACAGTTTAATAAGATTTAAAGAAAAAGTTTAGTCGAAACTTTTTCGAAAATTCTAATATCGTACTTGTTTATTTTACATAATATAAGTCTCTGAAGGCTAGAAAACAAAATATCAGGTCAAACGAAAAATCGCTATTGTTCGTTTACACGATTAATACCATTTACTACCGGCCATCATGGGTAGCACCCTCCTCCCCAAGCCGGGTGGAAAAGACCTGAGTTCGAATCCTGTTAACGATGCGAGGAATTTCTATGGAAATTTTCACAGCGTGGCTGAGTTAGTCGGTCTCAGGCGAGGGTAGCATGGTTTTTTTCTCCCAGAAACTCGGATTATTCATCCAGCAAACAGTAAATGGACTACAGGACACGCGCTACTTACAGGGATATTTATACACGGAGCAATATGGCCTAAGTTGCGCCTGAAACCCTACAACAACAACTGTACTACGATGGAGTTATTTACGCTTAAATTATACATTTTTTCCCTATTTTTGAATTTCTACTTTACTAACTGAAATTTGTAATTAAGTGTTTATATGACATGCATTGTTACTAAGGGTTTAAACAGCTGTTACGTAGTCATTGTTAAAATTGTTAAAAATAAAATAAAAATAATAAAGGTAAAGATTTAAATCAGAAAATATGGCGGGGGGTGTCCACAGTCACCTTCTACGGGTGACAGAACCACCCCTTAGGTAGATATGATATAATGATATTGATAATGATAACAGATATACTGATAGAAGCAAGATTGCCACACTACTGATTGATTAATTGGTTAGGTAGTTACTACTGAGCAATGAAACTCATTGATAAGTAATAAGTAAAGAACTTCTTTTTTTAGTAGTGAGCAAAGATATTAGATAAATGCATTAGATATTAAACAAAAAATTTAACACAAAATTTAAATAAACAAGAAGTTAAATCTTTTAATTATAAATGAAAAAAAGATTGGCGTTATCGGGTAAAATTTGATTATTTACAATATACGAAAAGGTTGCTAAAAGACATTATTCACAATTTCGTGAATTAAAACCATTACATCTGTAAAATTATGCTTTTGTGCATTAGTCAAGAGACGTTTACATTCAGCGCCGGCCCTAGCGTTGAGGACCGGATACAGGAGCGAGCCGTACCGAGGGTGAAAGGGGTGCTCTGCACCCGGGCGCCAACGTTCAAGGGGCACCTGAAAACCTGAAACTTCATACACATATGAAGAAATTTTTAAAGGGGCGCAACACACCCTAGGAACACCCCTGACCCGATACAAGAATTGATGTTGTGCCTACAATTGAGGGCTCCCCTTTGCTTGGATGTCGGACCCATTTCAGTCGGGGAGCCAAGGTGAATTGCACTTGCTGCATCCCTTCTCCTGAGGACCGGCCCTGCCCACATCAGACAGATTATAATAATAATAAAAAAGAATATATTACATACAATATATTTTAAAAAATCAACAGGCATGTAACGCTGACATGACTAATTCGCCCTTAATTCTCTCCCCCCAGCCATTCAGGGGGGGGGAGAACGATACATCTGGATCCCACCACAGAAAGGAGACGAACCGAAAACGTTTGTTAACAGATTATAACATTGTAATAACAAAAAGTAGAATCCCTCAAACCACCCATGCACCGGTGCCCCATTGCACTACCCCGTCAAACCTATAAAACACCAAATCTCTCGAAAACACCAGTCTTTCCACTTATGCAAAAACCTAAGAAAATTACTGCAATTCATATAAGTGAACAGTCATTGCAATGAGACCGCATGTCACCATTCTCTCATTCTGGCAGAATAAATTTCACTTATTCTAATTGCGAGGCATAAATAATTAAAGAAAATTACCGTATGAAATGTGGCGTCGTTTACTATCTGCAAGTGGTTGCACATTACCTGCAGAAACATATTAATCTGTATACATGCAGTTAAAGCATTTTCATCTCAACAGAAATGTCATTATACTTTCCCAAGCGTCTCTTGAAAAGGGAGGAGTATTAGTTTATCTAACTGCTCTTCCCAAACCGGGAGCTGTGTCCCAATCTCCGGAGTATTATAACCTTACCATAGAAACTAAGAGGGGGCATGAATATTGATAATAATTATGCCATTTCATTTTCTGTTAGGCAAAAGGTGGTAAGTTTTCATTAGTGGAAGTTGCTTTGGAACGAATGAAAATACTACTGCGCATGCGTCTTGCAAAACCGTACTCTTGATGTATAATTCTTGCGAGTTCCCTAGTCTGCAATGTACGTTTATTTATTTATTTGTTTATTTGCATCGTTTAGTTTCTTCCGTGTAGTGACGCCCATTTTAATAGCATCCTCAGAGATAACAGTAGCTCCATTATCTATTTAGGTATAATTTAGACCATAAGTTCTGTTTTAACTAGAGTGATTAGTCGGCTGATTTTATTTATTTATTATTATTTTATTTATTTATTTCTTATGACGTAGAAACACGGTACTCAGAACAGTTGTTTCTAACTATCATTTTATGGCTTTAAAGAGATAACATCGTTGTAATAAAATGAACTAATTTTGTTTAGTAATAAAATAAAAGGGACTTACCTCATATGTAGCCACTTTAGCGAAAATCCTATGAATAGGCCAGTACAGTACTTCTATCAAATTACATAACTAATAAGAAAATACAGCTAAGGTTTCATTTAAAAAGAAAAATATTTATTCTATGAAGTGCTGAATGCTCGTATTTTCTAAATACTTTTATAGTTAAAATACAAATTAAAATATCCAATATTAAATAACAGCAAATTTTAAAGTAGTAATATTCATAAATGCACTTATAAATTAACCCTGACGCATCGTAACAAATTATTTCCCAAACGATTACTGTGATACATGCTGCCATCTGACGGCAATTTAAAACATCGAAATTATTTATAATGAGAAATTATCTGTCGATAATAAAAACTATAATTATTTATAACCGCGAAGAGAAAAAAAAAACGTTCAATTGAATTATTATACATATTAGCTAAAGATGTAATAATTTAGAGTAATTTATCGTAATTACTTTTGCTAGCCATTTACTTTTTAACGTAGAAATACGTTCTAAGTTAAAATTTCAAAACTTCGACTTTGGGACCAAATATTGCATTTCCGAAATTTCACACATATATAGCTGAAGTGAAATTATTCAATATGTGCGTGCTGCACTGCAAGTACAGTCAAATAGCGTACCAGAGTGACAGTACTTGAGCAAATACATACATACTATGCCGATGCCTGAAAACAAAGTAATGTGTCAGTGGAAGCCCGAGATGAGGAAGACAGAAATCCTAGTTACGTATTATAGTGGAAACCACACACTCATATTACAGTACGCTGTTCAATCTCTCACACACACACTGTATAGTGTGATTGGAGAGCTCATTATAACAGCGTATTACAATTAAGTTACATAGTAGAATTCTGTGTATCGCTCTTGAGCTATATATGGGCACTTTAACAGAGAGAGAGATTAACATACAAAGGGGAGAGAATTGGACTTCTACAACTACGTATAGTGCATACACCAAAATGTATAAGAGTTAAAGCAGGTTACCCCAGTCCATAACTGTCGATTGATTAACATATCTAGAGTAGTGAGAAAAGAATTTAGCGTGAGAAAAGTGAGAAAAGAATTTAGTCCATAACTGTCGATTGATTAACATATCTAGAGTAGTGAGAAAAGAATTTAGCGAAGGACAAAGTAACCACTCACAGTATGAATTTAATAATAATTCAATAATGTGATTAACGTGTTTAATAAATTTTATATAATTTTTTTTTTTTTTTTTTTGTAATTACTGCTCATGAACTTTAAAGACGAGTCAGTGTTTGAAGAAAGTAATCCAAGCATGTGTGGTTAATTCTGATTATTACTGCTCTATATTCTAGCATTGAAACCAATGAACATAAGATATCTTCTTATGTTCACTGGTATCTAGTTTATTTACATTTTATTCAATCATCCCTCAGAATTAGTTAAAATTTCATTCATTTATGCAGAAACAATTTGTGACTCAGGTCGTCATCAAGTCCCTTCAATCCTCCTCCTCCAACGAAATTTTACGACGATTTTCCTTTGCCAGAAGAAAATCCTATGGTGTTGGCCCTTTCACATTAGGCCTCCGCACCTCATTTGAAGAAAGGAAAGCCGATTGTTATCGAAGTACAGCTGTTCGCTTTGTTCTGAGAAACACTTGCTAAATTATTGGCTTGATTAACAAGTGGACATTTTATCTCTCTGCCTCTTTCCAACTTGCATTCGATTTATCCCTCTTCTTATCATCATAAGGCTTTCTGAAACAAAAAACGAAAGATAATTCCTTGTCATTCTTCTTTGTAGATATGGTGTACAAAGCCCTGGTTGAAACCCCTCCTTCTAACCTTGACGTCTTTGAAGAATTCCTTTATTCTTGCAACAAAGAAAGGGTTCTTTATATAAACGTTAGCCACGTGCACCGCAGAACACAAAACGGGAGGATCTAAGTACGGTTAAAAAAGAAAAAAAAAAAGTGACGTTCCTTAAACGGCCTAGGGTTATACTCCATAACGGGCAGTGAAACGTAACCAATCCCCCAGATGTCGGGAAAACAGTATGGATTGCCTTCTTATAACATCGGTCCGTCAGAGACGGGATACAAATGAGAGATGTACACCTGGAGACAATGACTGTGCTCAACGTGGCGACTAGCTCAGCTGTTGTAACGGTTATGCTACGTCCACCGCCTGCTTATAAATTATGAAGTCTCATTTTTGGCACAATGTTACCGCGAAATTAATCAAATGTGCTAGTAAAAAAATAATACTAAAATAAAAAAAAAGAACGTTGTAAAGACAGCATGTGAACGGCTTATACTGAAAAAAAAAAAAAACGGTTTAGTGTCTTCCTGTGACACAATAATAATTCTGAATACTACTCGTATGTAATTTATATATTTATATTAATTATTTATATCTCTTATATTAATTTCTAAGTTATTATTAACTAAAATTTGTTTTCACTGGATATGTATAACCTTCTTCCATTCAGATATTTTCTCGACAAACTAAGCGAACAACAACAACAAAAAATGTCTTCACTCCTTTCTTATCTTTCTGTATGGAAAAAAATTATGCTACATGTCGAATATTTGTGTTCATCTGTTTTGTAACAAAGCTTTTGATCTGGTGGGCCATCGTCTCTTTTGAAGCTGCAAGATTATGGAATTTTATAATTCTCTTTGAACTCGGATTAAGTTGTATCTTTATGAAAGACCATTAAATCTTCTGGTAGCTGAATTAGAGTAGAGTCTTTAGGCTTATTGTCATTCCTGACCATCTTAAACAATGTTATTAATTTATGCTCTTTTGTCAAATTCCAGATTTGAAAGAAGAGCACATAATTCATAATACTAATTGAAAGTTCTTTTTCATTTAGTATTAAACATATTTTATGCACTGAGTGGCGCCACTTCATTAGTTACACATGCCCTTTTCATGAAATGGAACTCGCCTTCAGTAAGAGCATCACTTGTTCGTACCACGCGATACGTGGGCAGCTCGTATCTAGGGATGCTGTCTGTGTCCAGTTCAGTGCGATAATGAAGTCGAAAGATCTAAGTGACTTTGAACGTGGCATGGTAGTCGGCGCCAAACCGCCAGTATTAGTATCTCAGATTTTTCATGAGAAACTATATCTCGGGTGTTGCGAGATTGTGCCAATAATTACGAGTAAATAACATCCAGCCAACGGAAAATCTTGTGGTTGGAAACACCTTGTTGATGCGAGAGTCCAATGGAGATTAACAAAGCTTGTGCAAGTAACAGAAAGGCTAAAGCCAGTAAAATAACAAGCCAACACACAACGGTGCTAACCAAAGAGGCATTTCAGAACACACAACTGGTCATTCCTTATCTCAGATGGGATATCGCAGCCTACGATCGAACTGGGTTCCATTCTTCTCTGCATATAACAATAATGACTACAATAGGCTCAGGAACACTACAGCTGGAACTGGAACTGGAAACACCAAAGCTTGACCACAATAATACGAAAACACCACGAATCCATGGACTTATTCGGTTAGATGTCAACAATGCAAGTTGCTGGTGGAGTAATGATGTAGAGAGTTTTCATGATGCACAATCGGTCTCTAGATGCCTCGAGTTATCTGTAAATTGTTTCCGATCCCTTCATGACAACGGTGTATTCATCTGCAAAAGGATTCTTTCAACAGGATAATGCATCAAGTCACAAAACGACAATTCTACAGAACTGCTTCCAAGAATATGAGAACAAATTCAGCCTACCGCAATGTCCTCTGCTGTCATCAGATCTCAATCAAATTGAGCACCTATGGGATGATGTGGAACAAGCTCTTCAGAGTAGAAATCCGCAATTATCCAGTTTGCAGCAACCTCGTGTAGCAAGTGAGTCAACATGGACCAGAATCCTTATGACACTTTTTGATACTTCTTTGAGTCAAATTCATGAATCTAGCTGTCCTAGGATTAAGGCTACCTACTCGCTATTTTTGTGTACCTAATAAAGTGGTCATTCAGTGTAAATGGTCGAATAGTTAAACCTTGAGGATTCCAATATCGTGGTATTTCCCTCAGTCTCATGAACTGATATTTCTCCATACACTTATTGTTTCAGTAACATTCCACTAAAGAGGAATGATGTCGTTAAAGACAGTGTAATTATATATACAACTGTAAACAATTTATTTTATATATCATATAAATACTATTGCTTTTTAAGCATTTTCTCTTTTAAACTTCGTCATAAGCATACGTAATTTTTATACTGTTGTTGTATTAATGAAGCTGTTTTCGAATAATAGACCAAATCCATTAAATATATTTAATGAGTTGGCCTGTTACACAAGTTGATGTAATCAAGTTATGCGAAGTGTAATACATAGGCATAATTTTTATAATGATGCCATCGCCAATTCTAGAAAAGCTTCGAAACGCATGTCTGGAATTAGCTTTTTTAGTTTTAACATGACGAAGTATTTTTACAGTAATGGCTTCTTGGGGACAACTGCAACATTTAAAGCTGGAGCGTTTGTAACACGTAAAATGAATCCACCAACGTTCAGATTGTAAAGGTTGACGAGTTTACTGATTTTTATCTTAATTTGAGAGAAAACGCAAAGGATTTAGAAACATTTCGTTCTTGTTCAACCAGAGGGAGAGAAAATCGAAGCATGTTGAAGTTCACATAGTTGGAGGATGAATTAATAAATTTGTAAAGCTTCAGATCATCCGGGAACACTGCCTTTCGATGTTCGCATACTAAAATACGTCATGAAGGGACGTCACAAAGTCATGAAGCTCAAGAACTGTAGCGAGAAGCCTCCAGCATCAGTAAACTCCGCTAAGAATGGAAATAACGTGTACTGATTAGATATTGAAACTTTTTTGTGTGAAACCATAGAGAAGGACTTTGTCAGATACCAATCTCAGTTTGAGCTCGTATGCTTCACTGGTTTCCTACTAACCGCAGTACAACTATGTAACAAATAATTTATTTTTATTTTTTAATTTTTCCTCACAAAGGATGCTGTGTCATCCTCTTCCCACACGCCCGTTACTTTTACACTATCTGCCCTTGACATAGGAGCAGTGGGTATCGAAGTCGGTATAATCACCGTCGTCCCCACACCAAGTGGAAAAGACCTGAATTCAAATCTTATCAATGACGCGAGGAGTTTTTATGGGTCTTTTTCACAACTTGGCTGAGTTACGGTTTTTTTCTCCCTGAAACTCGAATTTTTCGTCCAGCAAATAGCAAATCGACCACAGAACATACGCACTTTACAGACATAATATATACGGCGCAATATAGCCTAAGTTGCTGATGCACCTAAAGACCCACAACAACTAATCAACCAACCTTTTCACTGTTCACATCAAGACTACCATTTTAGTTTGTACTGTATTCAAGAAATCAAGACTTTATTTGAACGGAAATCTGAGATCTTAAAAACTTCAGGAAGAACTGGATTTTGAGAATTATACTCTCAAAATATTCTCATCTTTATATTGTCTTAAAAATATCGTTACAAAAAAGGAAATATCCAATTTACTGAAGGCGGAACTATTCATTAAATAACGCCATTTAAGATTCAAAAACAGCAGTGTTATGACTAGTAATGTCAGTAAAAAATATTCTCCAAATGGTTATTAAAAATTCTTAAAAGTTATCCATCGTTAGGAATGATTGAAAAAAAATACAAAATCTTTTTATGTGGTCGCGTGGTTTGCATTTTTGAAAGAACTCTATGGAAATTAGTTCAGTTACCATATTTTTCATTTTACAGGATTATTAATAAATTTGTATTTGCTTAACTCCTCATGAATTTCAACGTTAGAAGGGTAGAATTTTATGGCTTTCTATGCGGGTGTAGCCACGACTCAGAAGTGCTCCTAAATGGTGTCCCAAAATGTTCGCAGCCTGGTTTTTCATCTTGCACTCTTCTCCGGTCCTGTTATTGTAGCTATTAGTGAGCTTGTATGTGAGTGAGAGTACCAGTTCTGCACATCTTGAATTCGCTTTTTCAATACCACCCAAATATGCAATTTGTGCGTTTAGCTGGTTTACATGTTATATGGATCGTTGGTCACCAGTGTTCTCCCTAAGCTCAAACCACATGTTCTGTTGCTCATATTTGCTCAGAACTTAAAAAAAAAATAGAAGAAATATTGCTTCACTGTCCAGACACCTAACAAAGAGTAAATTATTTGATTGATGACAGAAGAGATGACACTGAATTGCTATTCCCCTTCTGGCAAGTAGTGCCCTCGTGGGTAGCACAGTTGGTATAATCAACGTTTTCCCATACCGGCGGAAAAGACTTGAGTTCGAATCCTGTCAATGACTCCAGGAATTTCTATGGGTCTTTTTTTTTGCACAACGTGGCTGAATTAGTCGTTCTCAGGTGAAGGTAGCACGGTTTCTCCTTCCGAAAACTAGTTTCTCGTCCAGCAAACAGCAAATCGACCACAGAACACACGCAATTTGAAGACACTATATACGGCGCAATATGGCCTAAGTTGTTGATGTGCCTTTCCTACAACAACCAATCAACCAATCGGGCAAGTAGTTCAAAATTACGGAAAGCAACGCCTTAACTATGGGGGTATAATAACTGTCTACTGAACAGCACGGAGCAGAAGTGCTACACATACCACTCAATTAATCAGAGAGAAGCATAAAAGTACTCCTTTTTTACATGTTTTTCTATCCACTACAGATTTTGCTCTCAGTCTGATTTTTCAACAGCCACGGGACTTCAACAGACTGAAAAACCATCATTTCCGGCTCTTGTATGTCTGCAATATTTTGTTTATCCATTTACAGTCTGTCCACACTTCAAGTTTTGTATGTAACTTTGTACAGTTCTTCTTTCCATTCTCATTCTAATTATCATTTTTTGATTAGAGTTCCCTACGCAGACGCTGTCGCCTTTACCCTCTAAGTGCACGCACGACTCCTGTTGACAACAAGACTTTCATCTTTAATTTTTTAGCGAACTTATTGATATTTTCTGCTATTTTCTAAATGGAAGGTTGCCAATTTTCGCCTTACTTCAAGACACCCTTCTTATTTTGTTTCTCCTCACTATAATGCCGACATTCCAGCTAATTGTCCTTGATTCTTTTCCCCAATTTCTACAATGACTAATAATACTAATATATTCCGTCCATAAACCACATTCAAAAAACTGGTAATGCGAAATCTCTATTATTCACACATGTTACTATCTACAAAATATATTGGGACATTCCTTCCAGTGCAGCGAACAAGAACAGAAGTACGCAAATAAGACCAGACATATCATAAACGTGAAAAATGAGTCGCGGAAAGGAAGTTGAAGCTGTTTAAAGACATTTAATCGTCGGATGTCGTATCAAAAATTTGTCGCTGCGCGTGACAGCTACGCATTTGTACATGTTCGCAAAGTCAACTGTAGCCGATGTAGTAAAATGATGGAAAAACGAAGATTTGGGTGGGCAGAAACGGTCAAGTATGCAAAAAAATATTGTAAATAAATAAATATAACTGACCGATAGGAATTGCGGTCCCTGAAGAAAGTAATGAAAAAGTCCCCGAGCTACGTCCTTGTTAAACCTGCGTTGGGACTCCAGATATTTACAGATATGTCCGGAAGTTCATTTATATATATATGATTTTATTGTAAGGTGCAAAGATAGATTTTACAAAACCCTTCATGGCACTAAGCCAGGGGTTATAAATGCATTTCCTCTTTATACCACGGAAGAACCACACGGTCAGAGGAGTTCACAAGATAGAGCGAATACACGAAGTAACTCCGTGTTTAAAGTCACGAGCTTGAACCCCCCCCCCCCCCCGTCACTCAAAGCACGTGCACTTATGTACCCTCGTGGATAACCAATCGGCAACAAATTTCCTCCCTTCATCGATGGGATTCGAACTCAGGTCTTTTCCACCCGTGGGGAGGACGGCGATCCTACCAACTATGCTACCCACGAGGGAATGTAAAAATTTATTAAAGCCTCTTCAGGCGACGTTCAATTAAGCGTCTCGGGAAGAGGTGTAAAGTTTCTTTAAGATTGCTCTTTTTTTTTTTTTAATCTCACCAAGCAAAAAAACTGATTTTGGAACACGCTCAATTTTGTAGGTTTCAATGAAGGCCCTTTTTCCTGTTTATAGTGCTGTGGAAAATGCGTTTCAAACAATCACGCTTGGAAGACTTGATTACCATAGAGAAAAATGCACAACAGAAAATATTTTCTGGATATTTACATCTTCAATAAGATACTGAGAGCCATCAGAAAAACGAAACGCGAGTATATTATTGAATTTATAAAGGCCGCCGTAGCCTAGTGGTCAGGTGCGCGGTGCATAAGTATATGTGCCTTGAGCGACCGTGATTGCTGAATACGGTGCTGTTTCTGGTTATCTTGTGAACTCCTCTGACCATTTGGTCGTCTCGGAGTATAAACAGAAAATTTATTATTTATTACTGAATTTATAATCCAAATACTGTAACAAAAGAATTAGTGGCTGCTTATTGAGCAGTAAATTCAAATTACTTTTTACTCATACAAATGGAGAGATTCAGTGAACAGCAGTAAACATCATGATACATCTCCACCCAACAGATGGATACACCATCAGTCAGAAATGTTGTCTTATGATCCAACATAAGAGGAGAGAGGGATCGATTTGAAGCAGACCTTCAAATATTAGATATTTAAATTTATTATTCCCATACAAGGTAGTAAAATACTGTTATTCTCTTCAAATTGGTCCTCGACTTTACAGAAAATATATACACTTCTCGAACTCTATCTCGATGATATACTCCAACTCTGTTCTCGATGGTATTGTACAACTTTGTTCTCGATGATATTTTCCAACTCTGATCTCGATGACATTCTCCAGCTCTATTCTCGACTCTGTTCTTCATCGACTACTAGATGAAGAACAATTACAGCTTGCCATTTACACTCAGTGATGACTGAATTGCGATGGGTTTAACGGCAGGTTACTGTGCAACAGTTGATATCGCAATACAATATGGGAAATACAAGAACAATATCCCAAGTGACGATGCGCCTCGCACTCAGACGTGTTGGATTCCACAGCAGACGACCCAAGAGACACCTTCTCCTCACCGTTGATCATCGTCGACGGCGAAAGCTATGGTGTCAACAACACGCTGGCTGGACACTGGAGAACTGAAAACGAGTGTGCTGGTCGGATGAGTCCAAATACCTGGTGCAATACGTCGACGGACGCCTTCGCGCGTTACACAAGCAACACGAGTCCATGAACCCATCGTGCGTAGTGCCCGCTATCCAGGCAGATGGCGGTGGTTACTTAATATGGGGCACGTTTTTCTGGCAAGAACCAGGACCCCCATGCATATGGACCAACGTTTAACTGCTGTTGTCTACCGGCAGCTCTCAGGAGACTGTGCCATGTTGCATTTTTTTTTTCCAGACAGAAACGGGATCTTCCAAGACGATAATGCGCCTTGTTATCGGACCCGCAATGTGCACAAGTGAACATATCACCCATCGTGATTGGCCTCCAAATTCGCTGACTTCAATCCAATTGAAAACTTGTAAGATGTTTTGGCCTGGGACATGTCATATTTTCCGATAGTGTGGAAAGCCTTTCAGGCTGCATGGCTGCAAATCCCTACGGTAGTCTTCGGACATCTAGGGGAGTCAATGCCTAGGCGAATAGGGGCTGTTGTCCGTGCGAACGGTGGCCCAACACGGTATTAGGTAGGTGGTCATGATTCGGTGATCACTCAGTGTTTATCGGTGCCTCTGCCAGTTAAATGTTGAGAATTCGTTGGATGGATTTACAAATCTTTGAAAATTGTCCTCTGAGAAATGAACTGTTAATTTCCGAATAAGATGTTTATTGTTTAACAACTTGTATAAGTTAATATGTATTATGATATAATACGTTAACTATAGGCAACATTTTAACATATTTTTTTGTTTACTTAATATGAATTATAAGAACATATGACACTCTTTAGCAAAATTGCTATCATGGGGTCAAAAACCACCGATACATATTTATCAGTTTAATATAAAATGTGTATATAAAATATTCGAAATGCAGTATCAGCAATTTAGATTTATATTTTTAAGGTCCAAAAATTTGGAAGATTACTTTAATATTTTATTAAATCCATATCAAGATACTATTGCAACAGTTAGCTCATACAGTACTGTATATCCAAGAAAAGTTACGAGATCATCAAATTGTCTTTAAAGAGTAGTTTGAAATCCAACACCGAATTTGCTGGTATTCTGAATTTAGGCGCCATCTATCGTCAGTATTATGTACTGATAATTTAATATGTAAATTATTCAAGTTCGTTTTCTTTCAATTTTAACATGCTGAAAATATTTATGATTTATTTAACAATTGAATAAACAAATTTCTCAAAATGATGACGTGCAGTAGCATTTATTATGGTTTCTTTCGGTGTAATTTACAGTTCCCTAGCCAAGGTTCTCTTCGCTATTTGACCAAAATCTCCTCTCCAATTGTTATCACTGGTTTTCAATGTATTGAAGTGAAATTTATTTTTTGCCAATTTAGAGAAATCAGAATTAAGCAGCAGTATCGTATTTTTATTAATTTGGCAATAATTATTCCATTTATATTTATTGTTCTAAAACAGTGTTTCCCAACGTGGGTCCCACGCCCCACATGGGGGCAATTTGATTGTTCAGGGGGGCAATTCAAAAATTGCTCGTCTAGAGTTTAAAACAACCGCCTACTATGATTTAACTTGTACAAAAGAAGAATTGTTGGTATCTCAATTTTAAATAAGCATTCGTTAAATGTTGTACTTTCTATAGAGCTGCACTTGAAAGTTTGGAGTAATATCAACTACAGTTTGCTCGGAGAGTATTGCTTACTATGCCTAGTGAAGGAATAGTACATACTGTATTGGACGATTGCTTATGGCATATGCAATGTGCAAGCAAAGTGGTTGTCTACTGTAGCCTACCGCAAACTCAGCATGTTATATGAAATAGGTAATTCCTTTCATACAAACGCTCGTTTGGGCATCGTGACTGTACATTTGGATAGGTTTGACGATCTCAGATTAAAATAAAAATTACTTTGTCCACGCACAGAATTATTATTAATGAAGAACCATGATATACAATGGTATGTATTTGTCATATATGTATTTCTGTGGTCTCAGTAAATAAGCAAATAAGTCCAAAAACTCGAATTTGCAGGAGAGGAAAAATAAACTTCACACTCTCATATAAACACGCATATATTCGAATATACAAATATTTATTACTCACGCTAAAACTACAATAACGAAGATAGCTGCGTGTCACATAATAGTAAATAATAAATACTTTATTATAGTGCACTTATCTCATTTTTGACAAATTAGACTTATCTGCTTGTTCACAGAGACCACAGATTTAATAGCCCGAATTCAGTAATTCGTGTGATTTATTCATTCAAAAAGCGTACTAATAATTAATTTTGATATATTAAAATAAAATTAAATTAACTTTAATGCATAGTTTATTTTTAGTTTTTGATTTATCTTATATTTATTTCTTTCAGTTGCGCAGTAAAATGAGTAGTGCAAGTAAAAAAAAAGTTCGTCAGTATTCAGAGGAATACTTAAAATTTGGTTTCATACCCGCTATCCACGATCAAAGGTCACCTTTTTGTCTTTTATGCCAACAATGCTTGACCAACGAATCAATGAAGCGAGGTCGTCTTGAGGCGCATTTGAAGGCGAAACATAATGCTCATGTAAATTCAGATTTAGATTACTTTCAAACTTTAAAGAAGAATTTTGAAAAAAGAGCAACATTAAAGTCTCTGTTTATTGCTCATACTGCAACTGTCAATCGTACTCTTGAGGCTAGTTATGAAATTTCTTTACTCATTGCCAAATCTGGGAAAAATCATACTATAGGAGAGAATTTAATCAAACCATCAATATCAGCATTTCTTAAAACAGTTCTGGAAAAAGATGACAAAGACGTGAAAGCTATGCCACTCAATAACAATACTGTTAGCAGAAGAATAGATGAAATGAGTGAAGATATTGAAATACAACTTGTTGGAAAGCTGAAAACAAGAAAATTCTCAGTGCAAATGGATGAATCAACTTTGAGAGACAGTGAAGCCGTACTGATAACTTATGTGAGATATATTGATAAAGGTAATTTTGCTGAAGAAATGTTATTCAGTAAATCATTAGAGAGCACCACTACCTCCAAAGATATATATAATAAGCTAAAAAATTACTTAGATGACAATAATATACCAATGAAAAATATAACATCTTGCTCTTCAGATGGTGCTCCTAATATGATGGGCAAGAAAAATGGCTGCTTAAAATTGATGAAAGATGAGAATCCAGAAATGCTTCTTGTGCATTGTGTTATTCATAGGGAAAACTTGGTAGCTAAAAATATTTCGCCTGTTCTTCATGAAGTACTAAAATCAGTTATAAAATGTGTCAATGCTATTAAAGCTAATGCCAAATGTGAGCGTCTCTTCAAGCTTTTTTGTGAAGAACAAAATGGAGACCATGTGAGACTTTTACTTCACACTGAAGTAAGGTGGCTCTCGAAAGGGAACTGCTTGAAAAGATTCATGGAACTATTTGATACTATTAGTGACTTTTTAAGTGACAAACCTGAAATGAAGCATCTGTTAACGGTCGATGGTAAAGCATTTGTGAGTTATTTAGCCGATATCTTTGAAAAACTAAATATATTAAATAAACAACTTCAAGGAACAAATAAAACTCTCGTCGATGCAAAAGCGAAGATATTTGGTTTCATTACATTTATTGAATTATGTCAAAAATATATTTGTAACAAAAATTTTGAACAGTTTCGTTGGCTGCAAAAATGTGAAGTGACTGATACCGCTGTACTTGTTATTGTCGATCATCTGAAAATTCTGTCCGCTGATTTAAAAGAAAGGTTTTCTGATTTAAAACAAATTGATTTTCCAACCTGGATGATGCAACCAATGTTAGTGGATTTGTCTGATGTATCAATGCAGTACCAAGAAGAACTCTCAGAAATGCAAAATGATGAGTCAGTTAAAACTTTATTCAATATAAAAGGAGCGATGGCATGGCTTTGTGATGAAACAGAAATTAAATACCCAAATTCAACCAACTTTGCAAGAGAGCTATTGTTACCGTTTCCATCTTCATATTTAGCTGAATGTGGATTTAGTGCCATAAATGATTTGTTCCTAAAGAAAAGAAATCGACTGGATATCACAAAACGGGGAGACTTGAGACTGAAGCTGACTAAATTGGAGCCCAATATAAAATCTCTCTGCGGCAAGCATCAAGCACAAGGGTCTCACTAAATTTAGTGCACTCATCTAGAAGTGACTTCACATGGAATGTTGAAATTATTAAACAATTAAATAATAATTACTAAAAATTAAAATATTATAAAAAAATCTTTCATATAAATTATTTTGTACTTGAATTTTAGTTGTCCATTATATGTTTTGAAAATTTACTTACTGTTTTTTTCTTAATAATTTCCTAATGATTTCTTCCTAAAACCTAAGTTTTGTGTCCTGAACAAGTTGTAATTAGGCTTCATTTAGGGAATAATTCAATTTTTGAATATAAAAAATATGTATATCGGTGTTTCCCAACGTTACATAGGGGGCATCAGAATTTTAGAAAGACTTAGGTGGGGCATGGTAAAAAAAAGGTTGGGAAACACTGTTCTAAAAGGATAATTGCGAAGTCCACTTAGGAGACAGACTTTCCTCGTGCCAACTGGTGTCGAGTTGCATTTCAACGGTAGGAACTTTTATGATTTTTTTCTGTTTTTTCTCTTGAATGTTTGACCTAGGAAACAGACAAGATGACTATAAAATAAGCGCAATTTACACTCATACACGGATGTCTCATTACTTTAGTTGCCTTTGCACTGCATAAAATGAAATAAAAAAACATATTTAAAAAAAACAGTTAATTAATTCATACAAGGATTTGGATTGGAACCCCATTGATAGTGATGATGCGAGTAGCATTTTAATCCTTTTCAACGTTTTCTGAGTTGGCTGGTATCAGGTGGAGATATTAGTGTAGTTTCGTAATTTTTTATCTGCAAATAAACAAACCTGTTGTATTATACATGCACACAGTTTTTAGTTACGATACACTGACACCTCACGGCCTGAGTTCTTTCACAATAATCTAAATGATATAGCTCGCTCGCGTAATTGAATTGAATACTATTATTCATCTCACACAATTAACTATCATACGCATGACAGATTATGGGGATTTGCATACAAGCAGAAAGGGGAGGAATTTGAATAAAAAAACTATATTTTTGTATATATATTGTTTAATAAATAAATAAATAAATAAATTTTCATTTATTGCAACTACAGCAAGCCCATCACAGCACTAGGCTAGGGGCATTAATTCAGTACAAAGGAGACAAATATATATATATAAAATTACATAGCATATTCTATATATACATTAACAACGAATATGAATTATAATGATCAAAAATATATATTGCAGAACATCACATTTGGCTCTGGATGTAGTTACTGGGTTGTAGGTAGGCAGCTGTTTGTATTTCTCATAATTTGTTTGGAAATGAGACTCCTGTAGGCTTCAGAGTTGAGCAACCTCTTACAATCAATGTTGTGATAATTTATGAGGTGAAGGGATGCATTGGGGAACATCCTGTCCATTTGTTTTAGTCTGGAGAGTTTGGATTTGAATTGTTGTTGGTTTCTTGAGTTTTCTCTGTTGGTGGGAGCTATTATGTTGGCCAGGTTTGGTGAACTGGATGCAGAAGTAATTAACTTAGCAAGAAGCATGACTCCAGACTCGTTGATCATCTGTTGCAGAGGCTTTGTTTTTAAGTTTTTGTAAAGCTGTTGCCTGGATATTGTACGGGGAAAACGAAGTTTATTGTTCAGCCATCTAAGAACCCAATACTCTAGGGAAAGGAATTTTTTTACGGTAACTTGAGGAGCGCCAGACCAGATTTCGGAGGCATAAGACAGAATGGGAAAAATGCATCTCTGAACATGGTTAATGACTGTTTTTCTATCTTGAATCGCCGCTGTTTCTTGCTTGATCAGCCATCTTGATTTTTGAATTTTTTTAGCAACATATACATAATGAGAATTAAATGAAAGATTTTTGTCAAAAACAACTCCTAGGTCTTTGTGAGCAAATACGTTGGGAATTGAAACATTTGAAATTTTAATTTCTATGTGGTTTGGTTGTTTCTGTAAGGAATAAGTTACTTGAGCAGATTTGTTTGTATTTATAGTGAGATTGAGATTCTTCAGATATTTGATAATTCCGCACATCTGTAAATTCGCATCATGGCTAACCTTGGAAATGTCATCACAAGATTTGGAAATAATAAACAACTTTAAATCATCAGCATAAGACAGCAGATTTGGATTTTCTTGTAGGAGTGGTTGTAGAGATGCTGAAAATATGACACTGGAGAGAACACCTCCTTGAGGGATGCCTGTTGCGGTTGTGACGAGAATATTATCAGTATTAGTGGGGAAGATGAGATTTCTGTGATTGAGGCTGTACTGAAGATAGGATATAACCATTGTATCAATGGGGAAATGATTTTTTAGTATTTCAATGGCTTTCTTGTGATCAATGTTGTCGAAAGCACCTTTGATGTCTAAGTAAAAGACATCGCATTGTGCTTTATCCTGAAACGCAGTTTGGATGCGCACAATGGTGTCAGCTAGGCTTGTTATTGTAGAGCGCCCTGTAGGACCAAAATGCATGTTGTCGGGTGCATTAGCAAAGATCGCATCCCGAAGATATGGCAGCATGATCTTATCTATAATCTTAGCGATTACTGACGATACAGCAATTGGACGATAGTTTATATGGTTATTATTGCTAGCCTGTTTTGGAATCAGGGTAATTCTAAAAGTCTTCCATAATCTTGGAAGGAATGGCTGGGAGATGCAACTGGAAATAATATGAACTAGAGAATCAATGATGAATGCACTGGACAATTTAATAATAAAACTAGGGATGCCGTCAGGGCCTTCACTACTATCAATTCGTAGTTTGTTAATAATTTTCTGAACTGTATCCTTGTTTACAAGTTGGTTGATTAGCAGAGCTTGATTAGGAAGCATTTCATGTTGAACGCTATTTGCGTGTTTATAAGAATCGAATTCTTTAAATTTGTTTTGATTATCTTCATTGCAGATGTCAAAATTGCATGTTTCCATATTGAATTTTATCCATTCCAAAGTCTGGTCATGCTGCAAGGTAGCTCTTGTTTTTGAAGAGAGTGCTCTTTTATTATGCTTGAGCCTGGACATTAAGTAATTTTTGTACGCCTGAATTTTTTTGAGCTGAAACAGTGCTCTGCTCTTTTTATACTTTATGTATGTTGATGAAGTTCCGTACTTCTTCCACTGCCTGTGGCATTTTTGTTTCCTTTTAAAGTATGGTTTTAGATGAGATCTGAACCACGGTTTGGATTGAGAAGAAACTCTTACAAGTTTGGATGCTGACTCTGTTTTTACTTGATTTAACCATTTTATTAATAGAAACGTGGCGTCCTGAATAGGTATATTTTTAAGAGAATCCCATGGATAGTATTTTAAGAGCTGCAAAAACTTTTCTTTCTGAAGGAATTTAATCGATGATATTCTTTTAGTGCTTTCTAGAGGGGGGCGAGGATTCCCACAGCAAATTGTTGCTTGAAATTCTATACTTTTGTGGTCAGATCTAAATGTAATGTTGCTACTACACTTTTCTTGAAGTTGAAGATTGGAGTAAACTAGATCGAGCGCTTGATTACCTCTTGTAGCAGGGACGTTGATATTTTTAGCTCCTAGAACTAATAAGGAGTCGGACAGCAACTTCATTTGTAAATTATATTTGGGCAAGGGGAGATTAAAGTCGCCCATTATAATTATGTTAGCTTGAGACTTATGAACAGTGATTATCCAGGTTATTACTTCGTTAATAATATCATCAGTAGGTCCAGGCGGAATATAAATATTATATATTTGAAGTAGTGAATTTTTAACTTGGATCAGAAGAGAAATTCCTTCAAAGTTGTAAGAACAGGTGTTGTAGGTGTTAATAACTTTAATGTTGGATTTTAAAATAATTGCTGATCCTCCACCTCTTCGATTAATCCTAGATGTCATGTATGGAGTGTAGTTTAGATTTTTCGGCAGTAGAAAAACATCCTGAAGAGGTTCCTGCATCCATGTTTCAACTAAACAAATTATGTCATGAGTTTCTCCAACCAAAAGTGCTATAAGCGTAGACAGTTTATTTTTTACGCTTCTTACATTCTGTAGAAAAATGTTGAGATTAACATAGGTGTTAGAAGGATGTTCGCAAGCATTAGGAGGAAGGATAAATGATGGACTATGATGCGAACCCGGACTGGTATTCTCTAGTTATGCAGACAGCTCAACAGATTGAGAGTTAGACGTTAACTCCTCATTGAAGTTGTTGACAGAACCTAGAACAGTTCCATAAAATGGCATGACTAGTAGACCATTCGGCCAGATATCAGGATTTAGATACTTTTGAAGGTCACAATCCTTTAGTTCAATTCTGAAAGATGCGTAAGTTGGATGTTTGGTTTTTAGCTTGAAAGCACTACCCGGAATTTCCAGCTCCAATAGTAGCTGATCCATCTGCTGGGAGGTAGTATTGGGATCTAGTCTGCTGACAAAAATATTATTACTTTTAAACATCGGACGATTTCTATTTCTAATTTTAATACAAGACTGCGTATTTTTTGTTCCTATTATGCTACTATATTTGTTTAGTGACGTGGATATAAAAACAAGTGGCAAATTTGCTATTGATAATATTACAATTCCATAAATAATTCACATTAAAGATTCCTTCACTTTTCCAACAAGGGCATAAGAAGGGGTACAGTAGAATCTCGGTTATCCGAAACAATTCGATCCAGAATATTTCGAATAAATCTATTTTATATGCAATCTGTCAAAAGGTAAACAGAAAGAAAAATACGTCAATTAGCATTTACCAGTTACATATTATGTACTGTGCACGCATATAGTGCTTTAAAAGAGTAATTATTTTTTAAAATAATTTCATTCGATAAAATACCGAAGTTTTGTTGCCAACCAAGTTGTTGTAGTTGGCTATCTGAATTCTTAGACACTTGCAACTTCGTTAATACTACTGTACTTGTCTTCATATGTTCTGGGATTGTGGGACTTGGCGCCATCTATCGTCGGCATATAGTACTAAGAATGGATGAAATATTTTTAGCATTCAGTATTCCGAAAAATGTAGAATGAACGACAATATTTATCACCCCTGTGTTAAAAGTTGTATACAAAAGAACTCAGGAAAATTGTATATTTCTTCGCTGATAGCCCCATGCATACGACTAGCGAAATTGTTTCAGTATTAGTAGTGGCAAACGATGCAAGAAAGCAATTTTATAGAGCATCAGTCAAAAGAAAAGAAAAGAAAAAAAAACCTACCCACTTCACCCGTAAATTTGTCTAGTTCTGCCTAATTTATTCACATATTACCCACCTCCACAACAAGAGATGGAAGTTTGTTCCAACAATCAACCGCTGGCTGGCTATCTATCATCTATCACGCAGCCACCATTACTCAATTTGAATTTATGCCCCCCCATATGTGTAGGCTCAGCAAAAGGAAGAACGCTATCAACATGGAGCTTACTCAATCCATTCAAGGCCTTAAACACTTCAATCAAATCTCCTCGCAGGTGCCTAGTCTCCAGACGCTGCAATTTTCAGAACTGAACCCTTTCTTGGTAAAAGCAACATTTTGTTCTCTTCACCAATCTAGTTGCCCTTCTCTGAATCCGTTTCAGCAGCTCTAAAATTAGGCCTCCTGACCTGTATACAGTACTCAAGATGAGACCTAACCACGACCATGTACAAAAGGTACAATCACCTCCTTATCCCTGTTAGCAAAGTTCCTGCATATCATCGAAAAAACCCCATGAACTGTCCTTGCAGCCAGCCTGTTTTTACTGCTCAGAAAACTTTATACGTTATTGCACAATTACTCCCGGGTATTTTTCATTTTCTACTACACTGAGCGTAATACAACACAGCTGATAAGTTACTCTGGAATTACTGCTACCCATGTGCAGTACCTTGCATTTGTCAATGCAACACTTCAACTGACTCAGCCCAACGGTCTAATTTTTCCAGATCTTGTTACAGTAGCTTACAGCACTTTGATTACTCTCTCATTGACCACTCTGCCAACCTTTGTATCATATGTAAATTTAGACATTAAGCCTGATATACCTTCATCACTATCATTAATAAATAGTGAAAACAACAATGGGTACAGCGCTGCTCCCTGAGGATTCCACTAATAGCATTAGTCGACGAAGAGCACTGCACATTGATAACTACCCTCAGTCTTCTTCCACCCAACCATCCCTTTAATCAAAAGCCCTCCTGATACCCAAGTATATGATATCAAATTTATTTTTTGCATCCAGTTTCTTTGTCACTGCTTCATGGTATCCAGTCAGGTTGGTTAGACAAGACCACCCCTTAAGATCCATGCTGTGACTGCAGTATAATTGCATTCCTGTCTAGATGGATCTGCAAGGCTTCTTTAACCAATGACTATTATTTTTTCTGGAACAGAAGTTAAGCTAACAGGTCAGTAATTACTCATGTCACCATTTGATCGTCCTTTGTGAATTGGCGATACATTCGCAGATCAAAAGTCCATGGAGATCACCGAATAATAAGATATTCTCATCATTATGACTGAGGGGTTATTTACTACCTTTGTTGCCCTTTTTGTCTGCGCAGGTAGCACAGTGGTATCGTTACCCTACTTCCCACACTGCGTGGAAAACGCCCGGGTTCGAATCCCGTCGATGACGCGAGAAACTTTTATGGGTTTTTTTTTTTCACTCTGTGGCTGAGTTAGTCGGTCTCAGGCGTAGATAGCAAGGTTTCCCCCCTGGAATCTCGGATTTTTTCGTCCAGAAAAACTGACAAATCCACCAGAGACCTACGAAATTTACAGAAAAAAAAATACGTATGTGGTTATATGTAATCAATTACGGGCGACCCTAATATAATAATATAAAATAATTCATCATAGTTCAAGATCTGGAAAAGACAGAAAGTTTTCGTTAGGTGTGGTAATAAGTCAATGTGAATAATAAAATAGCTTCTGCATGACCCATCCGGAATTACTCTTCAGAACCCCTGCATATTGACGTAAAGTATATCTTTTTCATAGATAAAATTTGCCAACTTCCTAAATGACCGGAGTTTTTTCATTAGGACAGGCGTTGTGCCTACAGGCTGGAACACATACGTTGTCATTCCTGTCCCGAAAAAGTCACAACCTAAAGATCAGAAAGATTTCAGGCCCCTTTTTATTGGTTGCTCTCTACTAAAGATTTTCGAAAAGGTTATTTATTATCATATTAGAGTTACCGGTAATTTATTACATAAACTCATATTTCTGTCTGTAAATTGCGTGTGTTCTCTGGTCGATTTGCCTGTTTTTGCTGGATGAAAAAATCCCAGTTTCTTGGGGGAGGAAAAGCTTGCTATCTATGCTGAGACCGACTAACTCAGCCAGTGAAAAAAGTCCATTAAAGTTCCTCGAGTCACCGATGGGATTCGAACCCGGGCCTTTTCCACCCGGTGTGGGGAGGACGACGACGATACCGCGCAGACTTTCGAAAAGGCTAGTGGATCACTACTTCTCTCATAAGCCATCTTACTTACATACTGTTATAAAGGACCGCTCGACAACCACCAACTTTCTGGAAACATTCGAATCCAGAAGGCTATCAGCTACCAAACCCAACTCTATCTCAATTTCTTTGTTGTGAAGGCAGCCTATGATAATATTAACATCTCAGCGCTTCTGCGCCTCCTACAAACTTACTTTGGGACATCTGATGGAAATTTTCAGTCGTCCCTGCGAGCATTACTATCTTGCAGGAAGCTGGTTAGGAAGCCGATTATTTCACATAACCTCCTGTATCAGAAACTGGGTATTACTAGGGGATTTCTCTCGGCCTTCCTGTTCGCAAGCTGCCTTGGAACCATTTCTTACCACATCAGATAATTTTCTGTGTTATGCAGATGATTTAAAGTTCTTTCTATAAACCAAGTATCAGAAGTCTGAGGCGATCCTGAATGGTGCTAACCGAATTACATTGCTGGACGTTTACCTTGGAACAATTGGCCTAAAGCTTAATCCCCTCAAATCAGCCCAACTGTGGATCGCAAAAATCAAATCAGTGAATGAAATGTCATTGTTCATAGGGAGCACCAGAATTAAATCTGTTAAACCATACCTTGAACTGGGGCTTGTTTGGGACGATTGCTTGTCCTTCTCCGAGCACTCTTCTCACACAAAAGTAAAGAAGACATATGCCGCATTATGGACCATTAGACAGGAGTTGGCAGAATGCCATGACCTAAAGGTGATTGTAAATTACACCCAAGTTTGTCTCATGCCTATTCCGCTCTACACATCATCCATTTGATCCTCTGCAACTGACACTTACATACTTGAAGAAATATATCACCACATACTGGATACATCGATGGTTGAACAGAGTCGGAAGAAGATCCTCCACCATCTCACGTGCTATTCTCCATAACAACTGAGGTACTGCCCCATGGAAACAACAAGTCCTTACAAGGAATCTGCGTATCTTCGCGCAGGTACTTACGGGAGAATCTCTTCTCCAAACATCTCAGATGTGGTTACCAGGAAAGAAGCAACGGAAGTAACCTTCTCCCACTGAGAAGCCTAAAGTACATCGACCGGATGTTCCCCAACAGCATGCATTATCCCATTTGTTGAGAAGATGCACCCAAGAGCTCCCTCGTGGTTTTACCCAGGGCTGAACACAACTTTTCTGCTGATGGGCCATGGGCCGATCAAAGCGAAATTAAGTGCACTTTCTATAATAGAAGATTCCAGCTGCCACTGCGGGGAGCAGGGAACATGGCCGTACATTATGCGTGACTGTGAGAGATATGAGGACCTCAGAAGACAACTCATCACAAAAATAAAATTCATCCCGAAGAACCAGGAGCACCATTTATTAGACATGGAGGAAGAATACAAGGCACTGAGCTGCTTTGCCCAGGACCTATTCACTAGAAGGAAGACTGCGTTAGCCATCCTAAACAATTAAAACTAGCAAGAACAATAGCGCTAGAACCCGGATTTGACTACTACCAAATAAACAAAATACGAGCGGCTGATAGGACATACTCCAGAATAGACACACTGACTTGGACTGTAACCAGAAGCAAGAAGATCAACTGAGAAGATGAATAAGAGGAGGACAATCAACCTGATGGTTTGACTTTCACAGATGGGACCACTGTCCCAGGCATGACACTAACCTGACTTGGTACTCACCTGTTCTGGACTTACCACTGAATGGACAACTTACAGTTCCGCTGCAAACGCCTTTTGGCGATCTGTACCATGCTCTCTTGCATGGTACCTTTATTCCCATTCCCCTGGCGGGGGGAGAGGGGAAAATGTTCCTGTCCCCTTCCCTTTCTTCCTGTGGTGGGGCCTGCCTCCACTGATACTTAGGCGTCCCCAAAGAAGGGGGAATTTGGCTAACTAAACTTCTAACGTTTAATAAAAAAAATTTTTTTTCTTTAAGGCCCTAGCCACTGAAATCCCTGGAAACTAGGTGACAGGGCCTGTCAGAGTACTCTTCTACTGCGATCCCTGTGTGGCTGACCTACCTCTTCAGGGTAAAGTGTGGGTAATGGGGGATACCAGTAGGAGCCCAACAGCTAAAAGGTCAGAGGAACAATATAACATTACACGACGTAACCATGCACTTATACCTTTTTTAAAATCTCTGGCCTTCAGAGTTCTGTGCTTCACCAACAGAGTAAACAACGCGGAGATGGGGGAACCCCAGGAGCAGTTAACACTTTTACAACATGCTGAAGGTCTTCAATACCATACTGTGTACTTTGTACAATATCATAATTCAGTACTCTGTGCATCTATTTTTTTCTTTTACGGGAACAAGTTGCATTTCATACTGTCCGAAATAGTTTAGGTAACACTTCATGCAACTATTTATATTTGTAAATGCAACGATGTATATTTGTAGATATTGCTATGGATAATTGTTGGTTCATCTATATATATTTGTTACTATGTATATTTGTAACCCTCCTGGCCAGAAGGCTGTAATCGGGATAAGTCTTACAGCTAATAAACGGATTTAATAATAATAATATAAAGGAGCTCCTGGAGATAAATCGCACAGCTAATATATTCAATTAAATACAGAAACAAGATGTTATTCAAGTGAGAGTATTTTTTAGAGAAGGTCAGGCAAACTTGCCAGCATAGAAGTGGAGCCTCCCAGTGTTTATTTTGGTGAAAAGCTAACAAAAAAAAGATAAAGAAAAAAATCAAGGCGAATGACTCTTTTTTTGGACGGTCAATGACTGGTGAATGAGAATGCGACCTTCGTACTTCGTTCTCTGCAAGAGACTGCGGACGTACAGCTAATTAGGGTACGTCTGAATCTCGACATCCTTTTTGAAACAGATGCACGCCACTCCAATGATAGACAGCTGTATAAGTCCAAATGGAAAAACTAATGTTATTCTAAGGGAATGTTTGCGACGTTAATATCATTTTAAGGATTATTCATCTCCCTAAATTTAGAAAATGAGGGCGTTTCCTTATTTGTTACCTCAGTGTTTTTCCCAAATAAATAAACAAATAAAAGTAAATTAAATGTGGAAAATAAATTAAATGAGGTTAAAGTACATGAAGTAACACATTCCTCTGCAACCCTCTTGAGTTCGAAAACAGATCAATACCACTGAAATTAGATGGTAGCAATTTGTTCAAAAAATTCCTTGAATTGGGATTACAGAAATATGCAAGATAAACGAGGGAGCATGCGTTTCCTATTTCTCTCATAATAAAATTTACTAGAAATTAAAGAATATTGGAACAGTCACTTTCTTATCACAGCGAACACCAGTGGAATGAAACAAAAAACGAATAAAAATTATTTTAAATCTTTTATGTTATATTCCTCCTATTTTTAGACAATAGCTTTAATACTGTTTTTATTTTATTTATGAACCATCGTGGGTAGCACAGTTGGTAGAATCGCCGTCATCCCAAAACCAAGTAGAAAACACCTGAGTTCGAGTCCCGTCGATGACGAGAGGAATTTTTATGGGGCTTTTCACAACGTGGCTGAGTTAGTGAGCCCCAGACGCGAGGGTAGCATGGCTTTTATTTCTTCCCGAAACGAGGGTTTTTCGTCCAGCAAACAAAATTGACCACAGAATACACGCAATATACACGGAGCAATATGACCTTAGTCGCTGATGCTCCTAAAATTCTACTACAACAACATTTCATTTATGTATTTTAATACTAAACCATTTACTTCATTTCATTCAGTTTTAGGCAAATGTCCCTAAGCTTCATCATATCCGTCGACTTCATATAATTCAGTGAAAACTGAATTTTATTGAGATAAACTTCACTACCTGAAAAGATGTACAATCAATTCCGGGCCCTCTCCAGCATATCAAAAATCTATTTTGTAACCATTTATTTGGCTCTTTTAGAAATATTTATCTAGCCTTCCCAAATTTCATTAAAAAATCATAAAATAGAAATCAGACAATTATTATACTTATCTCACGTTATTTACTTATGTGAGATTTTTTTTGCATATGTAGTTGTAATTAGTTGTATCTACTGGCCTACCTTGCGACTGGCTGCAAAGACAGAGCTTGGTAGTATTATTTATATATACTGTACGAATTTGTGTATGTGTATGTGCCATAGTCACAAGCAATGATATAGCAGTATAGCTAACACGAGGCGAAATTAGATAAGGAATTAGGATAGAAATAGACACTCCTACTTTGTTTATAAACTAATAGCCCAGAGTGTGAAAAAAAAAAAAAAAAAAAAAAATATATATATATATATATATAATATTAGTTGGAGAAAAGTGAACAGTATATGAATGAAGAAGATAGAGTTAAAGTTCGGGTTATCCGGGAGCGTGATTTCCCGTCCGTGCTAGTAACGGCCCTGGATATTGTAGATATGTGGATCAGTAAATAGTATTCAAATATATAATAATTTTATACCTAATAATATTCCATATATTAATCTTATCCTTTAATATAATCTTTATTTGTTGTCATATTTATTTTTTATTTATATATTCGTTTTATTTATGTTTTATTATTTATATATTTGTTTTATTATTTATTTATATATATTTAAGTATTTATTTATTCATTTATTTTAATTTATTTCCGGTTATTTATTTATTTATTTTAAGCATATATATGATATTTTTTTTTTTACCTATCTCAGGTAATATACAATAGATTTCCATTAAATTTTCATAACGCATGATTTAGAATGCTCCATAAAAATATTAAATATAGATAATAACAAAAAAAAAAAAATAATTTAAGTAAAAGAATCCAGTACGTGAAATTTAGTGCAATGCTTACGTTACGTAACTTGTTTTTATTTTGATATCCAGTTGTGACAAAAAATTAAAAAAAACATACATTCCTACTGTTACCAAACACGAAAAGTGTTTTTACTGACATAATATATGAATACAGTGATTTATGGTACGTTTTCTTTTTTAATAATCTCTCTGTAATAAATATGGGAACATACTTGCCATGTTTCTTTGTTATTTGTTTATTTAAGCCTTAGTATACATATTTCAATTGAAAGGGAGACATTTCAGATTTACTTCCACCGGATGTACGATGTCACGTGTTTTTTTTTTTTTTTTTTTCCTGTCGATTGAATGACTTCTGTCTTTCTGTCGGTTCATTAAGTAGCTCAAATTCTGATGCCCAATGGAAAGATAGAAATTCATAGTGTGTTAAAAAGTAGACGAACAGCAACACGTCCAGACGAGTAGAAGTAATAGAAAGCTAACTGAAACGCGACTAATAATAATAATAAATTAAAAAAAAAAAAAAAAAAAGCAGAAAGGAATGAGCCGCTGAGAGAAGTTGACATCTCTCTATGGTGATGATAGTGGCTTCACGATGCGGAACAAGGCGAATTGTACAGCTGTTGGACAAGGATGTAAATTATATACGTGCAATTGCTTGATTCAGCAGAAACGACTTAACAACAAGTGGCAGCCTCAAGTGGTAACAGATGCCACAAACTGGTAACTAAATACTGGTTACGCTGCCCTGCTCGTTCGGTACCTCTTCTTGCTTCCTGACACCCAGCTACTTGACAGAAAAACCATTACCATTTAACGCTGTTCAAAGTAAGAAGAATATCGGTTATCTAATGAATACACCGAGTGTAAGGACATCTGTAGGATATATCGGTTTTCCTCCCTACATGAGTCACTTTCTTTTTTTGTTGATGAGAGAGAGAGAGAGAGAGAAACAAAAAAGTAGTATATATGGAGAACTTAACTTCTTTTGCAACTAGAGCTGCGTGTTCCTTACAGAACGGAAGTTGTGGGGGGGATGGGTAAAAACCAAAATATTCCAGGTATTGTAAAATAAATAAAATTAAAAAAAAGCAATGAAAATATATTTTTTAGGAAACTATATGGAAGTATTTAAATGTTTCTTTTTTATTACTAATAAAGTGCTTAAAAAATAGGATAAAAGGATCCATAATGCCATTACTTTCATTTAACAGTTACTTTCGGAGAAACAGAACGTTTTTAATAATCTTATTATATTTTAATTGCGTATGCAATTAAAATGAAGACTTCTCTTTTATTCTGTTGATTAACTAAATTTTTTTTTATACGAAAATAAAACAAATTCAGCATACTTGACGAAAAATGGCTTTATTGTTGTACAGCTGGTTTTATTATATGGGATACAATAACGCCACCTTTCGGAAAGTATGCTGAAATGAGAATAACAGACATAGACAGGGTGACCATACGTCCCGGTTTAGCCGAGACAGTCCCGGATTTTAGACTGTTGTCCCAGCACGTTTAGTATATGTCCCGGTTAAAAATATTTTTATTTCAACTGTGAATTTTTTATTGGTCTATTTTTCTATTCCATAGAGATTAATTAACATCAACTTCCTAAGGAATTTATGGCTTCCGAGTTACTTAATAATAGAATTATACACAAATGTAGAATCTTACACAAACAATATATATGGAATAAATAAATTATCATGCTATACTAAATTTCAAACACAGCAGTGCTATCTGCTGTGTTTGACATTGAACCAGTTAACATTGAACCAGACATTGAACCAGCTAAACCATACGGCAGCCTTTGGGCGCCTGGCAGTCTGCGAAGTTTCTCTAGCTACCCTCAGAGCAAATATTTTTCATTAAAAAGTATCTATTATTTAAAAATCCACTGGACAAGGCTTAACTTAATTATAATAATTAATAAAATATTTTTTATTTTCAACCATGTCAACGAAAAAACACTTTTAATGAACAGCTACGTGCACTTTACGTGCCTATAATTAAAAAGACGCCAACTCTAATGTTGCCCGGTTTTGTCCAGGATTTCCTTCTTTTAAACAGTCGCATTGTCTCGGATTTTCTTCTCTGGAACACGTTTTGTCCCGGTTTATCCCCAAAAGTATATGGTCACCCTAGACAGAGAAGTAGGAAGCAGTTTATTTTCATAAAGAATATAAGAGGATACAGGTGTAAAACGTCCGAAAACAGGATATATATAAAAGTATTAATAAATTATAGAATAAGTTACTTTGATAGCGTAATGTCTTATAAAATAGGACACTACGTTATCAAATAAGATATTACGCTATACATTACAATTAAAGCATTAAAATAAGACACTACGCTATTATTATAAAATAACATGAAAAAAATTGTATGTCATTGTCTTTTATAGTTTCTAAAATTTTTAACTTTTTATGTTGGTAGATGAATGAAGAATGAATAACCAGCAAATCGAACATCGTTCAATAATCAAATTTTTGCCCAAAAAGAACACAAATGCTACAGAAATCCTGAAAGAATGACTAGAGTGTTTGAGAAAGTATCAGCCAGTTATGTTACTGTTGCAAGATGGTCGGCAGAGTTCAACAGCTGACGCCTATCAGTTGAAGGTGATCCAAGGTCTGGTCGGAAGCAATAAATTCTGAAACAATTATCATCGATGAAGAAAGAAAGAAATTTAGAAAACAGAAGAATTAAAGTATCTGAACTTCATTTGGGAATGTCAAAATATTGTTCAAGATGGGTTCCCAAAAACTTGAAATTCATGAAAAACATCAGCTGGTCATTAAAAGAGAATTTAAAATTAATTCTTGCCAATCCACATAGATTTTTATCCCGTTTGGTGACTAGTGATTAAAATTGGCTTCATTTTAATGATCCTGAATCCAAATTAGAAAGCGTGAAATGGAAGCGCAAGAGATCTCCTACCCCGAAAAAGTTTCGAACCTAACCATCAGCTGGAAAAATGTTGACTTCAGTTTTCTAGGACACAAAAGGATTGTTGCACATAAAACATTGCACATAAAACCACAATAACAGGAGAATATTATGCCAGCCTTATGCTAAAGTTAAAAGCTGCAATTCGTGAAAAAAAGACGAGAAAAGTTGGATCATCTGGTTTAGCTTCTCTATGACAATGTACCAGTGCACATAATTCACGTTGCACAGGCTAAAATTCATGAATGTCGACTTGAATATTTAAATCTCTCCCCTCTCTACCTGTATAGCCATTTTAAAGAAGACTCATTTTAAAGAAGATGAAGAGCTAAAAAGTAACTGTGGAAGACTGGTTTGATGCCCACCCTGAAGAAATTTTTGAGGGATTAAACTCTTTACAGATTAAATACAAGAAGTGTATTGAATTTCGAAGTGAATACATTGAAAAAAAAAAAAACATGCAATTTTGCACCTATGTCTTTTATACTCCGTTCTCAGAAAGTTTTGACCAACCTTCTTAAAAGGATATATTTTGAGTCTTTATTCGCTATCAGAATCATTGAAAATGGCGTACTGTATGTTCAAGAGCATTAGTATATTTCTGTTTTTTGCTTTGGAAATTCGTGCTTAATCATATATTCCCGGTTAATGCCCGGTATAAGTCGACTTTCCTCCCATTCTTTAAAATTATTTTTTTTATTTTAAAGTCGTATTTTGTGTTTCGTGTAATTGTGTATTCCAGTAAAATCTACAAGAACCACTGTCTCCTTTTTAATTCCATTGTTTTTGCTCTTTTAAAAGTTTACATTATGACATTTAATCAGTACATTGCACAGTAAACTATAAAGAAAGCGGTAAGTATATACACTGGTGACGATGTGACATCGCGCTTATTGATGCTCTTTTTTACATGGGAGGCTTTGATCACGTAACGGAGCCATTCCTTGTCTGTATTGTAAATTGGTTTCTCTGCAAACAGTGCCTCAATATGGAAGCCCGTTTTCTTTAATAAGAAATTGACGTTCTCGAAGGTTTGATTTTCGAGAACTCAAAAAGTAAGCCCGAAAGCATAATTCCCTACAAATTCCAGAAACTGTTTTCGTCTGATGAGGAAGATAAACAAATTCTTGCATTTTTAAAGTGAGCAACAATGCGTATTCGTGTAAAAATATATATGTAATGAATTGTAAATATATTACTATTTATTTATGTTTATTCATGAACCGTGCCTTTAAATTCAAGTTTATGATTTTATACTTGACGTATAAGTCGATCTTAAAATTTAAGTTGATTCATCTAAAAATTTATCCTTAAAATTTTAATGCTTTAAATGCCAACTTATATGTAAGGATATACGGTACAATGTGCAAGCCCTGATTTCGCTACAAGGTTTGTACAAAAAATTTTCGTGGAAACAGTTTTTACTTGCAGGACTATAGCCGCGAAACTAATGTTTGTGGATGCTGAAAATGAAGTATTGAATAATTTCACACGAGAATTTTCTCATGTGAAATTTAACACATGTATATCCAACTTCATATCATTCAACTCCATATTCGACTTCATTTAATTCTTTAAACGAGCTTTGGCTCTTGTTGCTCACTGAGAATTCCATTTCTTCCTGGATTATTTTTTGTTTATTTTTTAGGATATTTCTCCCAGCAGATGCTCACGCAACGTTCTTATATGATTTTCGGCTGCTTATGCAACAGCGTACATCTTGTCTCCATTATGAATACTTTCCTACAAAATGACATCCATTATTTCAAATAATAAAAACGAATAATAACTCACCTGTTAAAACTAATACCAAATGGAGCTTTCATTTCTTTTTATCTGTATGCGGCTGTATTGAAACCCATACGCTTAACAATCTACTGTATTTATAGATTTTTAGGAGTAGTGCGTCACCAGGAGTGGTGTGTGCACCATAGGGCATCAATGCCGGGCTTCATTCCCTTATGCCAAAAGAAACTCGATCGAAACGAAACGAAAAACAAAGTCAGGTAATTTTCGGGGTTAAAGCGTGAATCGGGTGCTCAGTCCTCTCCAATGAGCAATGGTGTGTACATGTTTGTATTGACTGGTCACTGATTTAGCCAAAGGTATGCAGAGTAGAAATCTAAAGTTCTTGTTTATGCTACGGCACCAGCACCAAGTCAAAGGAGTTTAATGAAATATAATTGTTAACCGTATTTAGCAGCCAGGCGGGCTTGAACCCCAGTCAACTCAAAAAGTGCGTACCGCACTCTGGCTCCTGACCATAAATTTCTTATCGATCGAAAAATCGGTCGATAAGAAATTTATACACTACAGTGGTTTGGCAGCTGAAAATTCATATACCATATTTCAAATTTTGACCAGCCTTACCAATGTATAGAAAATAAAGCTCTTTTCACCATCAGTGCAGAGTATTATTTTAGACCAGTGCTTGAAGTGGAAAATGGTAGGGATTTTTGCTGGGTGTAATGTTTCTGAATTCCTTATATGATATTGGCGAAGGAATATAAGGTGTAATGACAAAATTTGGAGATGTAAAGATTGGGAGGGTGGTTAGAGAGCAGCAAGCCAAGCTGCATTCTTTCAGCATGACCTGCCATTGTCTTAAGGAGATGGATAAATGGATGTTTTAGTGCTACAAAAATGCAAGATATTCAAGCAGGAATTCTTTATCAAATAGCTGGCTTCCTAGAGGAGGTAAGAGAGAGAGAGAGATTCTAGGGGAGGGGGACGAAACCATCTCAAAATTCACCAGTTTTTTTGTATAATTTTTTTTTCTTTTTTTGGTGCAACTTGAAATTGAAAAAATATAGATAAGCATCAAGATCTTTTCGAAAATGAATTTTCTGACCATACATTTTTAACATTTAAGAATTTGCTGTGTATTTTTTGTTGCCAGATATTTAATAATATCTGGCAACAAAAAAAAAAGGTTAAATATACATGTGTATTTATTTTTAGAAGTTTATCCATCATAAAAACACATTATATGCAACTTTTCAGTTCTGACATTCGGACGCCATGATTAATTTTAATATCCCCTTCACACGGTCAGCTCCACTCAACTGCACTCTACCTGAGATGTACATTAATACTGGTGATAATGAGTTTGGTTTTTTGCTGCATCAGCCAAAAAAAAAAAAAAAAGTGTTTCTATTGTCCCATAGGCATCGAATCAGCTGCTACTTGAATTTCCCCAAGATGCCAACACAATTAATCATTGCAATAATGATCGACAACTCTCTGGATAAATAAAAATCGCCTACAATTCAGGCAACCTCCTCCCGACTTTAGTTTGAATTTGTGCTTCTTCGTCCTTGTCTTATTTAATACCATGAAAATTGTATTTTCGTGCATTTTGCCAACACCTCTCGGAGCTTTATAAACGCCAATCAGATCCTCTCTCAGGTATGTAGTTATCAAATTCTATAGCTAACATATTCTAAGTTTCTCCTCGTGTGCCCTTCAGCCAATCATCAAGCTGCCATTGGCTTTTTCAGAACCGTATCTTTTATTAGAAGTGGCCTTTATGCCTGAACACAGTATTCCAAAAGTTCAGCCTTACAATTGCTTTATACTGTACATACAATCGAATTATACTCTCCTATCCCTAAAGCAACTGGTCAATAAATCATCAACAGAACACAATGAATGCCCCCCCCTCTCTGCCGCCATTTTTGTGCAGAGAACTTTTTCTGCCTGGATCGCTCTCCCGAGAAGTTCTTTCACTCTTTACTGTTTTTAATTCAATCTCGCCAAATATAAGTTATTTGGATTGAATTTTAAAACCTTAAAATTAGGGGTTCTTAACCTTTTTTAACAATTACCCCCTTTCAAATTTTCTCGGCCACATCATTTCCTTTTTCCCAGTTTAAAAAATGTTAAAAATGTATGGTCAGAAAATTCATTTTCGAAAAGATCTTGATGCTTATCTATATTTTTTCAATTTCAAGTTGCAGCAAAAAAAGAAAAAAAAAATTATACAAAAAAGCTGGTGAATTTTGAGATGGTTTCGTCCCCCTCCCCTAGAATCTCTCTCTCTCTTACCTCCTCTAGGAAGCCAGCTATTTGATTAAGAATTCCTGCTTGAATATCTTGCATTTTTGTAGCACTAAAACATCCATTTATCCATCTCCTTAAGACAATGGCAGGTCATGCTGAAAGAATGCAGCTTGGCTTGCTGCTCTCTAACCACCCTCCCAATCTTTACATCTGCAAATTTTGTCATTACACCTTATATTCCTTCGCCAATATCATATAAGAAATTCAGAAACATTACACCCAGCAAAAATCCCTACCATTCCAAAGTTGAACCATTTCTCAGTTCGTCTTGCATTGCAATACGCGTTGAATAAACTATGGTTTTCATGTAACTCAACCCATGAAAGGTATGATGTGAGATTGGGTGATCGTGTCCACTGTCCGTAACCATTACAACCGATCCATCGGTTAATATGCTGCCGTTATTAAATATATTAACCGACCCATAGGTTAATATATTTAAAAAGTCGGCAACATAACGGAACAAGTTTTCCGAGAGTTTCGTTTCTGTACATTCTCCATGCTATCCATTCATTCCTCTAATTACAGCACTCGACAAACGTAATATGCAGTGCTTCAGCTACGCCCTCGCGGATAGCACAGTTAGTAGAATCGCCGTCCTCCCTACATCGGGTGGAAAACATCTGAAGCAAATCTCAATAACGTGAGGAATTTTTATGGGCCATTTTCACAATTTGCTGAGTTAGTTGTTCTCAGACGATGGTAGCTTGGTTTCCCCCCCTCAGCAAACAGCAAATCGAATGTAATGCAGTGCACTGTGTGTGTGTGTGTGTTAAGGACCAGAGCAACTAAGGCCATGAGGTAACAATATATTGTGTCTATAAATTGCTTGTCTCTATGGTCGATTTGCCTGTTTTCTATACGAAAAACCCTAGTTTCCAGGAGAAAATATCATGCACTCCTCGCCTAAGACTGGCTAACTCTGCCACGTTGCGAAAAAGGCTACAAAAAACTACTCACGCCATTGACGAGAGTAGAATCTAGGACTTTTCCACCCGGTGTGGGCAGGACGGTGATTATATCAGTCTAATTAGTTCAGTTCGATATATTAGTAAATGTTAATAAATAGGTAGGGGATTTTTTTTGGCAATACTTATATGCTTGCTTCCTTGCATCATTTCTATTACTACTACTGCTAATACTAAATCTCTTTTTACCAGCTGAAATGTTTTCAGCACACCTGTTTTTCTCGATTTTTCCCAACCTTTCTTTCCAAAGTAGCCAATATTTTACGATTTGGTACTGGCAAGTTGGAAAGCTTTGGTTGTTCTGCAAATAACAGCTACAAGAATTCTTACAAAGTTCACGATAAATTGAAATTATATCAGTTAACCCGGAAAAAATGAACAGATTTGTATTGTCTCCAATAATATGTTTAACAAATGACGTTCTGTAATCAACGAGGCAGTCATTATGGAACTTGAAACTCAAATAATAGACAAGATGCTAGTACGTATCCTGCCACACTGGTTACTCACAACTGAGTAGTTGTTATAACCCATATACTGAAGACTACATGTATTCATGTCGGTGTTTGTACGTATGTTTTGTACAGTTTAAAGCCCGTTTTATACAAACTTTCGACATTTTTTTTACTATTTTAAGCAGTTTTGTAATTTATGATGAACGTTTTATATCTGCGAAATAGTTCCGAGTGATGTTTTTATGCGTACTTTTCTTATTTTAAGTTGCAGAACATTTGTTTCTTGCAATTTTGTAAAGCTCGAATGTAAAATTATTCGTGCTTATAAAAACAACCCCTAATGCGACCACATCACTTCCCGTTTTTGGCTTGTTCAGTGGGACAGCTGCATTTCCAGTACTCAGGATGGTAAATCATCATCGTTTGGATGAGTCTTTGAGATGGCGGACCACTGGACAACTTGAAACCGGGTAGTCGCAGGCAGAGGTGGAACCTTGACTTAATGTGTCATGCAGTGTCATCTTGGCACTATGGTATGGGTTTTTTTTTTTTTTTTTTTTTTTTTGAGGTCCTAGCCACTGAAATCTCAGGAAACTAGGTGGCAGAACCTGCCAGAGTAAACTACAACTACTGAGTACCTGGTCTGCCTCCACGGGGCGAAGTGTGGGCAACGTCGGACCTCAGCAGGGGTCTGGCGGCTAAATGGCCAGAAGAACAACGGTACACGACATCACACACCTCAAGATCCATATACTTTTAAATCTGGCCTTTACAGTGAACTGTATCACACTACAATGTAAACTACGCTGAGATGGGGGGAAACTCCTGGTGCCGTTTGACCCTAAACACTTTACACTTATGGTATGGTAATAAATGAAAATATAATAATTTTATTAAATTATTTATTTTATCGGTTTTTTAATTATTTTTACTATTTTTATTTATTTATGTTTTTTATACATATATACACCAATGAGCCAAAACAATATGACCAGCGAGTCTTTATGCAAATCGAAGCAACTACAAGTGAACTACGTCGCCTGCGCGGGTCGGGGCACGGTATGAAAACACCTGATATTGAGCTCCGTTAATCAGTGTTACTCTTGTTCTTCAGATGGGAAAGGCAGCGGACTTAAGCGAGTTTTACAAAGGCCAAATTGTAATGGCCAGACGACTGGGTCAGAGCATATCCGAAACCGCACGGCTGGTGGGATGCTCACGGTCAGCCGTGGTTAGTACCTACCGAAAGTGATCCGAGGAGGGAAAACCAACGAACTGCCAGCAAGGTTTTGGACGACCACGACTCATCGATGCTCGAGGTGAGCGAAGGCTCTCCCGGATGGTACGTGGCAACAGAAGGGCGACAGTGGCGCAACTCGCCGGTAATTGGAATGCTGGTGACGGGAGTAATGTGTCACAACACACAGTACATCGAAGTCTGTTGAAAATGGGGCTGTATAGCTTCAGGCTGCTCTACTTTCCTTGCTAACCATGGTTCACCAGCGACAATGGGCACGCCAGCATTGAAACTGGACCTTGAGTGATTGGAAGAAATTCGTCTTGTCCGATGAATTACGTTTCCGGTTGCACTATGTGGACGGCCTCGTACGTGTACATCGTTTACCTTGGGAAGTGATGGAGCTTGGATGCATCGTGGGATGAAAACACACCAGTGGCGGCGGTGTCATGCTTTGGGCAATGTTCTGCTGGGTACCCTGGGTGCAGTCATCCATGTGACATGCACTGTGATGTCTACCACCTACCTAAACACCTTGAGGCAAAAAACCAATTCGGATTCAAGCCGGCTCACTCTACTGTCAATGCGATGAGAAACCTACTGATATCAATGAATGATTGCCAACAGAAGTACTTTCTCGCTATTGCAGTGGATTTTGCCGGGGCGTTCGACTCACTTTGGTGGCCGAACATCCTAAGCAGGCTCAGAATGGTGCAGGTCCCAAGCAACCTTTATAATAATATCAAAACCTACCTCTCACACCGAAAAATAGAAGTGAAAGTACCATACTAACGCCAGGCGGGCGGGAGCATTACGTAGCATACGCTTCTTTGATTAGATCGGAGTTCGAGCCCGTGACCACCAAATACAGAGGATGCGAAAGGTCAGGGAATGACCACTGCATATCCCTGGAGCAATATGGCCTTAGTTGCTAATGCTCCTAAAAACCAAATAACAAACAAACAACCATACCAACAGATCAGCTGGAACATCCACAGGGGATGCCCCAGGGTTCCGTGCTCGTACCACTGCTGTGCAATATAGTATTTGATGAGTTTCTGAACACCAGCCTTGGGAGGTGGTAACCCAAGCATTTGCGGATGATTTAATTCTCACCGTGACAGGAGATAATAGGGCACAACTTGAGGAGTATATAGAGCAAATCAAGCTCTTTATACTCTACAGCAGTGGGCTATAGAGAACTTTCTACAGATCTCGCCGGCCAAAACGACTTCCATCTTGCTTAAGGGAACATTGGACATAAGGAGGCCGCCGCAAATTAAAATAAATCGCGCTACAATCAAATTCGCCCAACAAATGAAATACCTCGGGATCATTTTTGACAGCAAGCTCACATTCCAACCGCATCTCAGGCAACTCAGAACCAAGATTAGGAACTACTCGAGCCTGATTGCGCGAGTCTCATGCACGGACTAGGGGCTGAGTAAACAAACCATGTCGCTGTACTACAAGACACTTTTCTCCCAGCGATCACATACGGTGCACCATATGGTACCTTAAAACCAGACTGACCTCCAACAAAAGAATACTGGACTTGATACAATGAACAATATTACTCAAAACCACCCGAGCCTGAAATACTGTGAGCACGGAGGCGCTCCAGGTTCTTAATGGATCCTTACCACTAGATCTTGAAGTGGTCAGATGCCGTCTAGTATACTACCTGTCAAAAGGAATCTCTGTGACCTCTGTGGGTTCAATCGAGCTTCACGATTGAACCCACAAACACTATAAAAATAGAAAAAGCTCGGCTCTTAATACACATAAAGCAGGAATGGCAAAACAGGTGGACAGACTCAACAAAGGGGAAGTGACACAATGCTTCATACCTGATGTAGAGTACCCAGGCCTATATGCCACCTACTTATTGACGGGTCACGGCTCCTTCAACGAGAAACTAACATCTCTGGGCCTCCTCCAAGACCCCAACTGTTCATGTGGCAAACCGGAAAGCTGGATCCACCTCATGCATGAATGTACAAACTACGAGGACCTATGTGAAAATCTAATAACAGATGGACCTACCTGCCGCGAGGCCAAGAGCATCATCTCTTGGACAAGTGAAGAATATAAGAACCTGGAGCGCCTCCGTGTATTAGGAAGACTGACACACACACACACACACACACACACACACACACACACACACACACACACACACACACACACACAACATACATTCAGGCCCTTTCATACAGTTTATAAGTAATACAGCACCTCAAGTGGAGATGGATGTTAGTCTAGGAGCGAACCACCCAACACAATTATACATATTCATATGGTATGGCAAGAGAGATTGTCCAACTCTTGTAAAGCAGAAATCACAAGAAAATTCATACCCCAGGTCAGCAAAGTCTACCCCAGGACCTCACATTGGTTCTTCCCGGGATTACACACTACACACCTACTAACGGGCCAGGGTGCCATAAATGCCAAGCTAAATCATGTATGTGTGTGTGTGTTTAATGCCGCATAAGCTACATTGGCTATAGTGCGCCTAATCATATGAGAATTGAAGACGACCCAAACTGTGGATGCGGAGAGTTAGGGACTTGGCAACACATAATGTACGAATGTGAATACTACGATGATCTCCGAAGCATCCTGATAACCAACACTACATACCCAGTGTTGCCATTTTAGCGGTTTTCCCGCTAGATTTAGCGGAATTGCTTCAGGTTCAGCGGATAGCGGATTTTTTAGCGGGAAGAGTATAAATGTTTAGCATTTTATGTATTTTGGCAATGTAACATTTAAATTTAGAAATATTAATTTAAGAAATATTAAATTAATTGTTCAATCAATTATTTAATTAACACTAAAAATAATTCATAATTGAAATAGTAGGGATATCATATTTCATAGTTTTTTTTTTTATAAAGCGAAGAATCGGTTTTATATTATTCTGGATTTCCCTGAGGAGAACCCCAACAATTTTACGTAGTTACGCTCGCGGTCAAACGACCTGATCATTGGGTCATAGCTTTAAATTGTTGGATCAAATCTAAAAATGTGGAAAAAATTCTAATGACGCCTTTTTTTGAAACCGCGAAGGAATGGCATTGGATAATTTTTCTTCGTCGTATTTGTTTGGCTTCCAAGAAATGCGATCCGAATTACCGACATCTCTTTCAACGTTTCTAATAACCACAGAGCAATAAGTAATAATTATTTCTAATAACCACAGAGCAATAGGTAATAATTATTTCTAATAACCACAGTGTAATAATATCTTAGTATAGTCAGTCCTCGTATAGCACGATAGTTGTATTCCTAGAAATCCTCGTGCAATATAAACAACAGGCCCTATGGGAAAAATTGGGTTAGGTGCCGACCACCCAAGATTGAACACACATTTGTAACCAAAACATTACCAAACACAATAAATAATTACGTATTTTTTTATTACGTAAAGGTCGTAATAAAATATTGCTAATGCTTTTGCTTCTATCGTAAGCAAACTTGTTTTTTGTTTGATTTTATATCCAAACAGATGACAGCCGTTCCATCTCTTCCAATTCTTTGTGTCTTAATCTAATGGATTTTAATTACACTTTTAGTTGTTCCCGCTATGAAAGTTGTTTTTATTTTCTCCGCATTCTTTGTAATTCTCGGCGTTGCCTCATTTAGGCCTGTAGCACGTGCAATATCACGTGGTCTTTCATTTCGCTCAAAGCTCAAAACAAATGAAAATTTTAAAAATTTGGCGGGTCAAGTGCTAAAAATAGCGGATTTTGAGTATGCGGCTAGCGGGAAATATTATTAAGAGTTGGCAACACTGTACATACCGTCTCCATAACCAGGAACTCCTTTTACTGGACATGGAGGAAGAATACGAAGCATTTAGTAAGATTGCGCAGGATCTTTTCATAAGGAGGAGGACATTGATTGCGCTGCATAAAAACGCAGGAGATTAACAAAGAAGACCATAGATCTGCACCAAACGAACAAGAAAAGAGCAGCAAGGAACCTAAGTAAAGGACTGGTGTCTCTATCGAAAAATTCTTAGTGACTGAACAGAAATGGCTTACCTGAACTTGACACTACTAAATATAGAAGGCAATGAACAAAGAGGAAGATGCCTATGGCGACACGACACTAATGATGAATACGTCCCTTATGTCTGCTGGACCGGAACTGACTACCCACAATGCGCCGAGTAGTAGTAGTACATGAATCCCCACAAAAACCGAAACCAGCAAATGGAAGAACTGAAAATACAACTGAAGGACGATAAATACCAACATATGGATTGACTTTCTAGTCCAACAGCTAAGGTGTTGGGAACTGCATCCTGAATCTGACCTTCTGCCATTTGGCGATCTAAACTGGGTGCCCTTTCTTTAAATCCCCATCCCCTGGCAGGGGGAGGAGACGGGTTCTGATCTCCCACTGCCCCCCCTCTTCTCCTGGTAGGGTTTGTCCCCACTGATCTTCACGGGAACGCCTTCCCTATCGTCCCTTTATCTCTATCTGTTCCCCCCAGCCTTCAGTCTCTTTCCCCTACTGAAACTTACCTTATCGAGTATACCCATAAAGTAACTTAATTGAACTAGCGCAAAATTTAATTCCTCTCACTTAAACCTATACCTGAATTCTGCAGTACATTCACCGCAATGCTATGCATCCCCCCCACTTTTTATATAGGTCCTTGGCACTGAAATCTACAAGGCTTGCCCCTTAAAAATTCTACTGGGTGCCTTACCTGCCTCCTTGTGGCAAAGTGTGACCAACAGTGGGTCCCACTAGGGGCCCAATGGTCAAACTGTCAGAACCACTAACTCACGACATTCAAATCTCCACACACTTAAATCTCTGGCCTCCACAGGGCATTGTGATACACAGAGTATACAACGCAGAGATCAGGGGAACCCCTAGTGCCGTCAGACAGCTAACATACTTTACCCTTATGGTAGCAGTGTCAGGAGACAGCAACCATTACAATAAGAACTAGCCAAGGTCGCCCGAGGGATATATCAACTAGAACAATTGTGATCAACTGTTTCTTGAGGTTGCTGCGGCTTCCAGTGAAAACATTTTCAACCGGAGTGTGTTAGTAATGCTCAATTCAAGTGAACTGTACGCAAGGCAGCCAGTAGTTTGTTTCCCGTCTGTGAGGATAGCACAGTGGTATCGTTACCGTCCTCCCACATCGGGTGGAAAAGGTCCGGGTTCGAATTCCGTCGATGACGCGAGGAACTTTAATGGTCTTTTTTCACTCCATGGCTGAATTAGTCGGTCTCAGGCGTAGCAAGGTTTTTTCCCGCCAGAAACTGGGGTTTTTTTTCGTCCAGTAAAACAGGCAAATTGACCAGAGAACGACCACGCAATTTATAGACACATTACATAAAAGGGTATATAGAAGAAATTCTGGGTGACTAATAAAATAATTTTTAAAATCCCATTAACTGCAAACCACTCATTGTGTTAAACTCAGGTATGTTAAACAACTCATTGTGTTAAACACAGGTATGGTGCCAAAGACCCTAACATAAAAGCCTAGCAGCAATAGGTCTCCCAGCGAACACCTACAAGGAACTCCAGAAAGTCGCAATCCTGAACACCTGTAGGATTGTCAGAGAGTTCCTCGAACAACAGTAACACCAGACATAGCAACAACCAGCCTGTTTACTTGGTAGCAATACTAGTCACGAAGTCAAACCCCCAATCAGGGAGAAATAATATAAGAGCAATAATAATAATAATAATATTATAAGTGGTGTTTTTTTTTTTTTTTTTGGTGACGCTTTAATAAGTTTGCTTTCCTGCATCATTTGTCACTAGTAATTCTTTCAAAGGTACTTTTAAGATCTTAAAATTATTATTTTATATTTTAAAATACTAATACTAGGGCAAACGGTGAGTTTGCCCTAGTATTAGTATTTTAAAATATACGATTCCGAGCTAAGAGCAGATTATCTCTTTGATTCTTCACACCTAATTTTCAACAGAAATGTACATAACTAAGAAAAATATTGTCAGAAATGACAATTAGGAACAAGTTTGAGTTTGGCGTATAGTAAGTAAGTGCCTTTTGCGCCTCTACAACTTAAAATTTATTTCACTCATTTCATTTTAGGTTACAAATGTACTGTACTAGTTATTTCTAGTAGTCTGCGTGGTAGCACAGTGGTATAGTCACCGTCCTCCCCACACCAGGTGGACAAGGATCAGGTTTGAATCCCGTCGATTACGCGAGGAACTTCAAAGGGCTTTTTTAACTCCGTGGCTGAGTTAGTCGGTCTTAGGCGTAAATAGCAAGATTTTCTCCCCCAGAAACTGGGATTTTTTCGTCCAGCAAAACAAACAGATCGACCACAGAACACACGCAATTTACAGACTTAATACGTAAATGGGTATATATAAGAAATTGTGGGTGGCTCTAATATAATAGTTTTGGTTTGATTTATTTCTAGGGTATCTTTTTCTACAGAGTGTCTCAAAACTATTGGTACAAACGTTTAGGGGAGGTAGCTAACATCTAAAGGAATGTGAATCGCATAACCGGAAACGTCATGGGAAAGTTGTAGCAGAGGCACAAGAAACAGAAATGACACAAGACAGTAATTAGTGGCAAACATTTATTTGACATAATATTAACAATGCAGTACGAGATGGATGCATTTCATGATGTTACAATAGATGCTCGAAGGTTCCACCATGAGACGCGATCCATGCGTGACACCGACGCAGCATGGATTGGCGGACACGGTCGAACATACCTGGAGTTGCTTTGACAGCAGCAGCGCAGACGAGTCTCGCCACGAGATCCATTTCCGTCTCCACAGGCGATTCATACACGGTAGATTTGAGGGTTCCCCCCCACAGAAAGAAATCAAGGCTGGAAAAATCAGGTGAGCGTGGGGGCCAGGCAACGGGTCCACCACGGCCAATCCATCGACGCCCAAAACGCTTGTTCAAATGGTCACGAACACACCTTCCATAATGGACAGGCGCCCCGTCATGTTGAAATCAAATGTTGCGTCTCACATTTGCTGGAACATCGTCAAGTAACCCTGGTAGAACTTGTTCAAGAAAGATCCGATATTTAGCGGAGTTCATGCGGGATGGTAACAGGTATGGGCCGACTAAGCAGTCACCGACCATACCTGCCCACGCATTTATTGCGAAGTGATGTCGTGCCGCATGGGGGCGCACACTGTGTGGGTTGTCGTGAGCCCACACATGAGCATTGTGCTGATTGAATAAGCCTTTCCGATTGAAATAAGCCTCATCCGTGAACAGACACAGCATGGTTTTGTTAAGGGGAAGTCTTGCCTGACCAACTAGATTGGATACTATGATGCAGTCACAAAAGAACTGGATGCAGGAAATAACTTTGATATTATATACTTGGATCTTAGAAAGGCTTTTGATACTGTTGCACATGGAAGACTGCTACACAAATTGGAGCTGTGTGACATTGGAGGCAAATTGCTGCTATGGATAAAGGGGTGGTTGAGGGGGAGAAGACAGAGAGTGGTAATCAATGGACACTGTTCATCGTGGACTAATGTTATTAGTGGAGTCCCTCAGGGCTCAGTGTTGGGTCCATTATTGTTTTCTGTATTTATAAATGATATTGATGATGGTATATCAAGCTTAATGTCCAAGTTTGCAGACGATACAAAGGTTGGCAGGGTTGTCAAGGACACTACTGACACTATGCTGCTGCAACAGGATCTGGAAAGGTTGAGCAGATGGGCTGAGAGGTGGCAAATGAAGTTTAACATTGACAAATGTAAAGTACTACACATGGAAAACAGCAACCCCAGAGCAACGTATCAACTCTGTGGTACTACACTGACAGTGGTAGAGAATGAAAGGGACTTGGGGGTGGTTGTGCAGGCAGATATGAACTTCTCTGAGCAGTGCAGACGGGCTGCAAGAGTAGCTCATGGAGTATTGTCAATGATATACAGGAATTTTTCCAGCAGGGATAAGGAGGTGATTATTCCATTGTATAAGGCAATGGTCAGGCCACACCTAGAGTACTGTATACAGGTCTGGAGGCCTCATTTCAAGAAGGATGTAGAGCTGCTGGCACGAGTACAGAGAAGGGCAACAAGATTAGTGAATGGAACAAAGGGGTACTCTTATGAAGAAATGCTTAAGTTATGCAAATTACAGTGTCTGGAGACTAGGCACCAGCGAGGTGATCTGATAGAGGTGTATAAAGCCTTGAATGGTTTAAGCATGCTCAATGCTGATGGGATTCTTCCTCTAGCTCAGAAAAATCACCTGAGAGGGCATAGATTCAAATTGAGGAAAGACAGATGTAGGATAGACGTGCGGAAATTTGCCTTTAGCCAGAGGGTGGTTGGTTGGTGGAACAGACTTCCATCCCTTGTGGTGGAGGTTGATAGCCTAAATAAGTTTAAGGCTCAGCTGGACAGATTTTTTGAACGAACAGAGGGGTGAATTGGAAGTGGGTTTTTTTTTTTTTTTTTTTTTTTGGCTGATGCTGCATAAGCTTGCTTTCTTGCATCAAATGCCTCTACTAATGCTAATGCTAAAACATAGGCTGAAAAAAACTCAAGTCTTGAACACTTTCTTGGAGAAAGCACTGCGCAAAAGCCACACGTGCAGGATGATCTTGGGGGAGCAGTAACTGAATCCTTTGGAGATGAAAGGGATATAAGGAATCGTCGTGCCAGGCACGCTGTACACTGCAACGAGACACTCCTAAGGCAGAAGTAACGGCACGGTGTGCTGATAGTAGGATTATTCTGTACTGCATTCAACACACTCTCTTACATGGCGGGAGTTCGCGTCGAACATGGTCAGCCCACACTACTCCTGTTACCTCTAAATGACCCATAATCACAGAAATTTTGATGCACACGCGCAAACAAACTTTGGTCCGGTACATGTCTGTCTGGGAAGCGTTCATCATAAATTCGTTGAGCGGCTCGTCCATTGCCCTTTGCTAATCCATACACTAGGTGCATGTCTGCCAGCTCACAGTTAGTATATCGATGCATGTTCTTCGTGCGGCGAATACTGCTTGAATGAGTAAATCAGAAATTTTCCCTCTCCCGAACTGATGAACAGCGCCGTTTACCGACTTACGGTGACGTTTCCGGTTATGGGTTCCTATGCGATTCACATTCTTTTAGATGTTACCTACTTTCCCTAAACGTTTGTACCAATATTTTTGTGACACCTATAACATTTCCAAAAAAAAAAAAAAAAAAAAGTTTTAGAAAAGAATATAATAAAAATAGGTCCGAGCGATTACCCAGTCTACCCTTGGCTTGGCACCCCTCTGACCATATAGCTAATAATAATAACTTCAGTTATTCCCCCACCCACAACTATTATTCTTAGTTTTGTTAGTTAATACCAGAAAAGGAAGCAGTGTTATTGTCAAACATGTTTCATTTAATGGTGTATGCTCCTTTCCCCATTTTAAAATAACGATATAGGTAGCATAGATTACTAATGTGTGGTGGGAAGTATATCTATAGGTTAAGTTTGTTAATTAAAAACCCAGTTAGTTTTCTTATTAGAACATTTGAATTAAACTAATGTTTTCAGTTATGTTTATGGCCGCTAGGTAGCAGTCGTTTACCTTATGACGTTTTTGTTTACGTTGCTAATGGATGGAAGATCTCTGAGTACTAGGCCTAACGTGTTCAGTTTACGTTTCTCTTTAAGACCGCTTTAGAGAAAAGAAATGTCTTCCTTCGTGTGATAACAGGAACCCCATTCATTAACACTATGGTAAAAGTGACTTTAAAACCATTAGACGATGGTCAGAAGACCGTGGAAATTCCAGCCGGCAAAACAGTAATTGGACGAGGTCCTTTCCTTGGTGTAAGTGCTCTTCAGCATCATATTCTTAGTTATGCACCGAAGTCTTTTTCATTAGGACTAACGATTCTTGTTCCTGCAAAGGATTACATCTGCTTTAGGAAGTGTACATTGAAGGATAATAATTAGTATCATCGTTATTTTTCTTTTTTTTTACAGGTGCATTTGAAAAGGGTTGTATTTGGTGAATCTCTTTATAATGTAATGGAGTTATATCCGAGTCGCAGAAATTTCCAAATTTATAGTTTGTAATGGGGATTACACCGATTAAATTTTTTAACAAATATATTTTAATCGTATACGTTGGCAACATTCATATATTATGGGATTATATTTTTTAATTAATTACTTGTTTTCAGAGGACTTATGATCGATTATATTAGAGCATTAAAAAAAAAAAAAACAGTTGGGACAAAACCTCACAAAAAGTGGAAAAATAATTAAATACGAGCTGTAGTGATCTGAAATACCAACCAAACAAAAATATATTTTCTTTCTTTCTCTCTCTCTCTCTCTCACACACACACACACACAGGGTGGCACAAATGAGATGAACCCAGCTGTTATTGTTGTACTGTTAAAATGTCAGTATTTATTTGTTTTTCTTTTCTATTCATATTGAATGACCATACTATAAGGTTATTTCTAATCCCATGTTGAAGTCACTTATACCTTGTAAGAGATTAGTTACTAATTTAATAGTTTCTTATGTAGTAACTGCCAGATTTATTTCTACCATGGGATCTCTGTGCATATGTACACAATTATATTTTGAATGAATATGCTGAACTTACTTGAAACTTCAGTAAATCGCAAAACCAAAGAATATGGAAAGACCTTGACTTAAGATAAACCTTACCATCAATAATAACAGCATATGCATAATGTGTGTATAAAAAAAAGTATGAACATAAAAAAAATATATATATATAACAATATTTTAGTTAATTATAATACCAACTAGATAAATTGTAGAATTTAGCAAAAGTATTAGAGGTGAAAACTATACTCATTAGTTCAAAGTGCCAAGTTTAGTTAACCCAAGTTGGAATTCTTTGTTGTACCCTATAAATAAACACATATAATCAAATAAAATTAAATTAAAATGATAATATTAATTATAGATATGTGGAATGGAATGAATTGAATGTTAACTAGGGCTAGCTCCACTCAATATATCCCATAAATAATTAGCTAAAGCTATCTGTTTCTGTTTCTCATTTGTCAGTTTTTCTATGTTCAAATATACTGAGAATTTACTGTGAATATATAATCAAATTGGCTTAATTACTTTAATATACCTTAAATTTATCAGAAAACTGGCAGAATAACCGCTAGCCCTACAGATAGCAGTGAAAATTAATAATAATAGAAGTGAATAATAAATAATATATATGAGTACCAACTATTTATTTATGTAGTGAAAAAGAAGGCTTATGCCTAAAATTAAGGCGAATATGAAGAGGATTAAGGATAGTAATAGACCTTGAATTGCCCTAATAGATTTTGAGGTATAAAAAATTAGAGTTATCAAGCAAAAAAGTAAAGCCTAGAAATAGCATTTTATATAGATACTTGGGATTTACGAGGAGTGTAACTGCCTGACCCTTTAGTAAGGATCCTGGTATTATAGTATATAGTGATATTTGATGTAATTCGAAGAAATTTTAAATACCTAACGTATCATAAATCCAATAATGATTAGAAAATTATCTGATATATTAGAAGTCTTTTGAATAAGATATAAAATCAAGTACAATAGAAAATACCTGATGTATTAGAAAATATATGGATAAGATAAAAATATAGAAATGTAGAAGCTCCATGGGAAATTATAAGAATGAATCCTCATTTAATTAAATAGCAGTTCAATTAGTTAATCAAAACTAGTTTTCTGTAAAAACAGAAATTACATAAATAGAAAATGAACTCTACCCTCTTGTAGTGGACTACAAAGCTAAAAGACTTTTATATACCCAGTTTCTGTTCTTATATATGCTGAAGGAAGACAACAGCGCCCTCTGCTTTGCCACTCTTTCCTTTTCTATTTCTTATATTGTTTTACATAACTTTTACACACACACATATATATATATATATATGTATATATATTTATTATTATTATTATTTTTTTATTTTTTTTTTTTTTTGAAATGAGCAGCACAAATTTTTAAATAATTATGTATTAATGACTTTAAAGTGCTGGTGGCTGAGCCCAGCACTTTTTTAATGTCCTCTGTGATAAAAAGTGACAAACTTAATTAGATAATCTGATACTATAATTAATTAAAGTAATAATTAGATGCAGATTTTTATAGATATTAACAGGGACAAAATTATGAATTTCTGCATTACAAAATTATTTGCTGTTAGAATGAAGGATTAGTAATCATTGTTGGATATTAACAGTGTGGATGTAGGTAGTCAGTAATCCCCAAAAAACAGTCATAGGAATCATATCTTGCAGATGAAATAAATAGTATATCTTGGATAATCAGAATGTTTTAGAAAAATATACAGTGAAAATAAGAAATAGATATATAATATTTATTTACAAATTTTTATAAATAATATTTGTAACTACTGAAGAAATAGAATAAAAAAAGTTGTTTTATTTGGGCTAATGAATTTGAAATAAATTTTTTCCAAGTAGGCATATACATTTATGTAAATGAGAATCCAGTTCTTGACCTTGACTTTGGTCAAAAATTGGATTCTCATTTACATAAATCTATCTGTTTATAAACTCTTATAGATGTATATACTATACCTTTGAAAGTATTTGGACAGTATAGTCCAATTTAGAGATAAGATACTACAATGTGACATTTCCATGTTGATATGGTTCATAATGGGAGCGTCTACATGGGATTATCAGTTTTTCAGTAATATTGCTTCTCAGTTTGGGTTTTTTTTTTTTTTATAAGTGTAATAACTAATAATAAAAAGTAGTTAATTATAGTATCATTGTTAAAATTTAAAACATTAATTTTAAATTAATGTTTTAAATTTTAAATTGTTTTAACAATTTAAAACATTAATTGTTAAAATTTAAAACATTTAAAAGTAAGGAGAAGATCCTTACTCTACATAGCTCTCTGACTAATGCTGATAAAGTTATGTAGTGTGTGTAGCCAAGTCTTGCTGTTACATATCCAGGTTAAATTGCAACGTTACATGCTGACCATTGCGATAATTATCAAGAATATAGATTTGTTCATTATAGAACATTTTAGTTGTCATTAATGGCAACTCTAAGGTTGTGGAAATACTTTTGACCAAACTGTAATATGAAGTAACTGACTTTGGCTCTATTCCTCTTTCGAAACAGTTGTTAGGTTCATGTTTAAAGAAGAGGCTTTTAGTCATCTATGATCTAACCTTTTGTTTCATTCCAAGGATACTTCAGATCAGGACTCCGTGGCAGCCACACCAATTCTGCAACGTCTTTCTGTTTATACCAAGTGTCTGGATTTGAAGAATTGTGACAAACAGCTTGGTAAAACTGATGAGGCTTAGCCCCATATTGTGACTTATTGAAAATTCATTATGATGCCCTCCAGTAAGTGGTGTTCTCCAAACTTTTGCTTCACTGATCCAAACAGCATATAGAGTGATTTTTCATAATGTAGACTTCTTTTTGTTGTTCCAGAGTTGAAGAGTGATCAGCACATCATTCCAAACTGCATTTGACATTGGCATTATGTTAGACTAAGAGCAGCATTATGTTAGACTGAGAGCAGCATTATGTTAGACTACAGCTATACCATAAAAACAAAGTTATTCAATTTCCTGTAAACAAACTGACTTAGAGATATTTTTTCGATGTTTTGATCTTTGACCTTGCTGTTTGTTGGGACATTGTAAGCAGCATCATCATTGAAAATCTATTCCTTATCCTTAAGTGGTCATTTTTTAAACTTATTATTTTTTTACTTGTCATCATCATCATCATCATTCTGTTTTTCTGTGTTGTCTACTAATTGTTATATTAGCAGCACGGCAGCTTATCATTCATATCTCTGTTTATGTATTATGTTTGTATAAATGTGATTTCACAGGCCAATTTGCTTGCAGTGGAGTGATCTTAAAAACCCAGAATAACTCATGGGGAATCCTACTCCCTCCACCCTGAGACCAGCTAACTGTAGCTTTGACTGAAGAAGACTTTTAGAAATTTCTCCAATCACTGATAGGCATCAAACCCAGACCTGTCTAACAAATGGTAGTGATGTACTCTGTTGACTAAGCTGCCACAGAGGACAGAGTCAGTTGCAGTGGACTTTGGAAATTCAAACTTATTGCCCTAATATTTAATGGTCACTCGTCTAACACTCAAACCTCTTTGTGACCATTGGTCCTGCAATGTAACTTATATCGATATCTGTGGTACCATACCATTGCAGGCCAATTCCTTGAAGACTGAAGTGTTTACATCCTTTTCAGACTTGATATCTGGCACTTTTTTTTAATTGATTTTAATTTACTGAGTAGTTGCAGTTTAACTAATTGGAAGCAGTACTTCCCTTTTACAGATTTTTTGTTATCTGTAGCATATGAAAGACAGAGTAGCACATGTCTGTACACTTTTCTAGATTATAATTTTGTATCATTGTTGTATTGGGAATTTGAAAAGTTTTTGGTTTTTGACACTGCTGCGTGTGATAGTCTATCAAACAAAAGTTCTAGGTTAATGCAGGATGTATCCAATTATCATTTTATTTTTAAACTAGACTATGAAATTTAGATTGTAACTGATTACTAGAATTACTATCATTGGCATTTCTTATTTTTCCATATTATTATTTCTGATTTGCAGCATTACATTTACACTTTCTAATGTACTCCATCATATTTCATGTATAAATCCTATAAGTATTTACTTACTCTTTTTAATAGTTGACTCCAGCCTTTATGGGTCTGCTAGTAGATTGAAATCAAGTTTTATGGCCTGTTGACCTTACTGATGCCATCCGCAAGTAAGCTGTGGGAATAATCTGTGCAAGTTATATATGTATAATTTTGGTTATTCTGCTTATGATGTGGAAAACTAGAGGAAAACCTAATAACCACAGCCAGAAACAGCTACAGAAATATTCCTTTCTGCAATGGCAGTACCTGGTATGAACTGTTCAACGCCATTGTCAGCAGGCACACAGATATAGCATTAACTTTACCACTATGACAAGTATGTATGTGTCATAAATATGTTTTGTTAAAGGCTCGGTAGTTCAAAGTCTTCGCCCTAAGAAAGTACGTTATATATGTGTATACAGTGGGTCACACATATGTACAAACCATAACAATTTAAATCCTGAGTAAGAAAAATAAAAAATAACTTCTGTGTACATTTATTTTTTTGTTATTTTATTAATGTTTTCTTTAATATTCTTCTTCTTCTTGCAGTCACACAGTTCTGTGAGGAGCTGTTGTGTCCACCAACAAATTCCTGCAACTGCATCGATCATGTGCTATACGAGCGGCATTGCAAAATGTCACACCCAAAAGTTCACTGATCCCTTCCTTCCACCTAGTTTCAGGTCTTCCTTTAACAGCAGTTTTTGGAATTAGTTTTGTTATGGTTTCTGTGGCATCAGATAATGTGGTGGTATGTCATTGCCTACCACATGGCCAATTTTGAAAGGGGCCGGCTTTAATCATAGGAAGAGTCATCATGCATCACACGAGATGCTCTTGAAGAGGAAAGGTGACTACAGCAGAGCCCCGCTTCGTGCAGAAGACTGATTACAACTGGTTTTCGCCTGGTTTCCAGAGGTCATCTATGTATATAAACAGATGTATATTATTCATTAGATTCGCAGAAGTAGTTATTATATCTTCAGTCAATGAATTTATTCATAAGGTGATACTATTATCCCTCTTCTTCCTTCTTTGATGGAAGAAGAGGGATAATGTCCAATTAATGTCCAATTAATTGTTGAATATATTTTAAAATAATTTTCTTCCAAACCATAAAGCATGCAACGCTTCCTTACCATAAACATATTTTCATGCTGATTCGCACAGCCTTAACCCCCAATGAATATATTTCATACGTTATAAAATATTCGTTCCTGTACAGTACTTCAAATTTACACTCCTTTCATATAGCATTAAACGTCGCATAATCTTCTGTATTCTTCAAATGTGCTAACCATTAAACTGTTATTTTAATCTTAGAGCCTAAATATTTACCACTCAGATATAATGTATGTGTCTAATGAATCCTCTGTACTTCTTCTTCTGTATGGTAAGATGTATTTTCAGTTTTTTATACTTCAACTACCAAATTTTAATATAATTGAGAGCACATTTTAACACATCCTACACACAGCACCACTAGATAATATCTATTCATTTAATTAAAGAAAAAGGAAATAAAACATACAGCAAATGAATTACATGTGCTCTTAGATTAATGTACAAAATGGCATCTATTGTGATTACACTAACAAAAAAGTTTGTATTTATATTTATCTGTCCCTTATGTATTTTTTATGCTAAATTTATCAGTATCATTGGGTTTTTTTCCTAGTCTCAGTATTTTGCTGGCAGTTGAATACTGTTTTTGTGACATTTATACGTATTATACAGGATCAGTCAAAAAAACAACTATCCATTTTAAACATGAAATGGCTACTGTGCAAATTACAAAAAACGATTATTGTTATTGCAGTTTAATAATATATATTAAAGCACATAAACCACTACCATTGAAAACAATAGCCTGTACTAGTGTTCTCTCATTATCTATAGCTCTGTATAATGTTTCTGGTGGTGTTCTTTCAATTTCATCATAAATGTTTTGTTTCAGTTGCTCAGTTGTCCATGGATGGTTTTTTTTTTTTTTTTTTTTATGTGAACCCCAAACACGAGAGGTATTAGAACCTATAGTACTTAGTACCGTGCTTGGGTTAAGTTTGGTTGGTTTACATAGACTTTGGATTTTAAGAAATCCCAGAAAAAGAAATCACAAACAGATAAGTCTGGTGATCATGATAGCCAGTTTGTTAACAAAATGGGACATAGTGTGATTTGAAAATATTTCCTTTAAAGTTTCCATGAAAGTCTTGCAGGGTATGCTGAAGTGCCATCCTGTTAAAACCAGGCATTTCTTAAGTGGACTCCTTTTTGGCAAAGATCCTCCCTTCCAAATTCTTGTAGCACATTTATGGGCAAAAAATACTTTTCAATCTGAATGATTTGTATTTTTATAAAAATGTGGACCATTGATGCTGAAAGCAGACATCCTACACCAAACAGTAATGTTTTGTTGTGAAGTGGTTGTTCTTGAAGGTGACATGGATTTTTGGCTGCCAAATATCTGAAATTTTGTTTATTTATATCACCCAAATGAAAGTGTGCCTCATCACCTATGATTAAACAGTTAAGTCTGGATCATTGTTCGCCTTTTGTAGGAATAGATTGGAGAAATTCGAGAATGTGTATCCAAATCATGAACAAATAATTGTTGAAATACTTGTATTTTATATGGATTGAACTTTAAATCAATATTCAATGTATGGTGTATGCTTCATTCCAATATGTTTAGTTCCCTTGATTAATGACTAAGAGATGTTTAAAGACTGTGTTGTAATGTTGCTCTGATTCTTCAATGTTTTCTAGAGTACATGTACACATGTGACCTGGAAGTTTCACATCTGTTATGGACACTTTTAAATTTGCAAATCCTGTGTGTTATGGTCTTTTAACTTGGAATGCTACCATTTCTTCCGATGTTGAAGTGGCATCTAAATTCATGTTGAGTACTCAACATTGGCACCTGATTTAAAAAATGTTTTGATTGCAAAGGCATGATGTTTATTATACTATCCTCCATTTTTACTGAATGCTTTGGTGTACTCAACTCCAGGACACAAAGCAAAATGGCCACTTTTAAAATAGATAATTATTTTTTGCTTAACTGTGTGTGTGTGTGTGTGTGTGTGTGTGTGTGTGTGTGTGTGTGTGTGTGTGTGTGTGTGTGTGTGTGTGTGTGTGTGTGTACCAACACTGTGATATTTAAGAGCTTGGAGTGTTTATATAATGGGTTTTTTTTTTTTTTTTTTTTTACAGTTTATTATAGCTGTGAAGTGAAGGCATAAGTCAGCTAGACTTGTCCTACTGTGTTTGTGGATATTATATAGGTCTGAAGCAGGTGAAGCATAACATTGTTGATAGCAACAAGTTTTTGCAGTGCATATGAAGTTTTGAAATGCTTAGGAGGTGGTCAAGACAAGTTGTGGGCCTCGTTTCTGCTGTGGTGGTTGCAGGTCAACATTAGAGGGATAGTTTCATGGTAGTTGTAAATATGCCTTTTGTACTTCAGATACTGCAAACATACCTTCATGGTGCCTGCTACTTTTTTATGATTGATCTGTCATAGTTTGAAAGTCTTCAGGTCAAGAGGCTGTAGTATATCCCAACATACCATCCTCTGTTACTGTAGTGCCAGACACGAAAACTTGCCAGTTCTCATTCCATTTTCCACAGAAGTCTTCAGGATTGGATAATGAATCTGATGACCAGGATAATTGGCATATAGTTTAAGTAAAGTACCACATTTTTATAATGAGCAAGAATTGGATGATAGTAGTGAGAGTCTTGAGTCTAAATAAATCTAATGCAGAACTCCTGACACTCGTTTAAAAGAGCAAAATCTGTTGATTCCAGCTAAACTTCCATGTATGCATATTTTTGTGTTTACACAGTTTCAGAATCCTTGATATTGTTTTGATGTGATTGGTCTTTGTGAAAAAATTGGTATTAGTCAAAAATCCAGAAGAGTGGCATATTTTCCTAGATAGTTCAAGTAAAAGTTTGAAAACTGTATTGCTTCACAGTGAGATTTGTATTGTTTGCTCTGTTCATATTAAAGTTAATGAAAATGTGAATTTTAGAGAAGATAAAGATATGACAAATATAAATGGGTTAGCTGTAGGTTCTTTCTGGATTTGTCAGGTAGTCTCACTAAATTCTCTTGCTTTGTCTGCTATTCATTACAAGAGAAGAGAATGGTCTTCTAGAAATGAGTGGCAGCCTGGTACACAATAAACAGTCCCTAGGTTCCAAGAAAAAATCTTGTTTCCCCCATTGCATATCAAGCTGGAACTGGTCAGACAATTTGTTAAAGTATTGTATCCTCTGGGTGACACCTTTAAGCATCAGTCATTCCCAAAATTGTCTGACAAAAAGTGAAAGGTGGTATATTTATTGGTCCACAAGTTAAGCAGATGTTGACTTCACAACAACTGGAAGGCAAAATGATTGATGCAGAGGACGATGCCTGGCAGTCATTTTGCCTTTTAATGAAAGTTTTATTTTATAATGTTAAGAGAGAAAATTACAAAGAACTAGTTGACAAGGTGATTGAAAATTACAGAAAAATGGGATGCAGAACATCATCTGGATTTTTTCAGACCAAAATGTGGGCAACATTAGTGAAGAGCATGGGGGAGGGAGAAGAGAGATTCAGCCAGGACATATAGTCATTGGAGAAGAGGTGAAGGTGGGATCAAGCTATGGTGGGTGACTGTATCTGGTTCTTGGTTTGAGCTGATCACACTGACTAAGAGACACTAATTTTCACTTTTTTTTTTTTTTACTGAGTTCTCCCTGCCTGTAGCCTTGGCTACCTCAGGGTTTGGCTTGCCAGTGCTTTATGCTCCCTACTGCCTGGCCAGCCTCCTCAGGGCACTGGACAGTAAACTAGAGGTTCCTGTATATAAACACAAGCTCCTAGGCTAAGAGGCCAGATGAAAAACACATCCAACAAAAACCACATAGTACATAAATCTGGCCATTACAGGGTTTTGTATTCATCACATTGCTTGGTGTGGTGTTGGGGGGAACCCCCGGAGCTGCATTACGATTAACACTATACACTGTGACCACAAAAGACAGATGTTCAGATGTGCATTTTTTTTTTTTTTTTTTTTGTTAACCCAAGGTCGTGGCAGCTTAATTGGCATGATACATTACTATCTGCCACTCTTTTGGAGATGTCTGGGTATTGATACCCTTTGACAACTGGCGGAATTTCTAAAGTCCTCTTCATTTAAGACTGTAATTATCCTCAAGTTTATAGGGTGTAGGGAAATTGGCCCATGAACACTCATTTAAACAGACATAATACACTTACAGTTGTGAATTCACATTTGTGGTCAATTAATACCAGTATTTATTATTATTATTTTTTTTGTTTAATTTAGGAAAGTTTCTATTTTTTGATTTGTAATTTTTTTAGCTGGTTGTTTACTTGTAGTGAATATTAATACTCCATTCTTTTGACGAGGATTTATGATACCCCATCCACTGTTAAGGTTCGGTTCCTCAGCTACACCTTTACTTAGCTGTGAAATGTTGATAAATCTGATATAGTACACTAAAGGAAACAGAAGCTGGAATGCTCCTGAATCTGGTTTCGTTTCAGCTGTGAACCAGTTTTAACCAGTGTTGTTGATAATGTTAAGAGGGGTATTGGAATAAATGATTAAATTTTCAGATGATTCCAGTAATTTGTTTTTGAGATATCAATGCAAAATATTTACATCATTGCAAATTAATATTGGGTGGAATTTCCACTTGCTTGTATACAAGTGTTGACTCTGATATGCATTTGATCAAAGAGGTGTTCAGTGTCATCTTGCAGTATGTCATTTCAGGCCTGTTCCACTTGAACTCTCAATTGAGGGATGAAAAGTGCAGGTATCAAATTTGAGGTTGAGTGCCTTCAGTCACATGCCAGACATGTTCAGTTGGGTACAGATCTGGTTATCCCCTAGGCCATGGGAAGACATTCACATTTTGAAGGGCTAGGCCAGTAATTTTGGCAATGTGCAGGTGGGTATTGCATTATCCATATTTGCAAAAAATGGTTGACTCCTGGGTTTCTGACATTTTCAGTGTAATAATGGGCTGTCATGCTGCCTACAACAAAACAATAGTTGATCCCAGTATTGTGAATTGCCCAAACCATTATAACAGGAGTTTGCTATGTGTGTGTGTCTCTCTCTCCCCCTAATACAGTCTGCACTTTCTCTCCTGGTCATCTTTTGACCATCATTTATCCCTCACTCTACACTGAGGCTGAAATGGCTCTCATCATTAAACACTGTTGAATACATTCCCAGCCTTCAATCAACCCTTGCACAACAGTGAGCAGGAGTGAGAGGCAAACAGTTCAATAGCACTTGAGATCACAGCCCTGCTTCCATCAAAAGATTGCAATCTGTGCGAGGGGGTCACACGGTACACCACGCACTGTTAATCTGGACAGAACTCCAGTCCTGTCTTTCATTAATGCTTCTGGAAGGCCCTGTGCTGGTTCTTCAGACATGCGTGTTTTCCTATTTGTCCAACATCAGATGAATTGTAGATAACTCTCATCCAACTTGTTCAGCAATATTGCAAAACAACATTTTGCTCTCTTGTGGGTTGACTGGCCTTCCTCTCTTGAAATCTATTAATTGACGTACAGAGCAGTTTGTCTTCCTAGCATTATTCTAGGAATACAACAAATGTTAATCAAAACTTTCAAAAAATTTATATTTTTTTATATTTTTTATTGCATTTTAATAGTATTTTATTCGTATTCCAGTGAGGAATCTTTTAATTTCATTGTTTTATTGTACTTTTATTTTATTTTAATAGTATTTTATTTGTATTCCAAATTCGCATTTATGACAAAATGTCTTCCTTCACTAGAGGTTGCATGGGGGGGGGGAGTTAATATTTCTGGGATCAGGTTGGGGTTCACCGCTGTGATCCTGGGGTGTTTGACTGTCCGTGTGTCAATAATGAGGAACACATTATGAGTTTTAAATTATTTTACTTAAATTATGTAATTTTGTTTTCAACGTATCATTTCGTAATTTATTTGCATAAGGAGATTTGGTAAAGAAGAAATCCTACTGCCTGAATAAGAGGTAACTCCTTGTTTATTTCTAAAATATTAATAGGAAAAATTGAGCATATGTAAGCTCTCATTTATGTAGTATAATTTTTTATGTAAAAAAAGACAGTAATTTCAACTCTAGAATTTATTCAAAACCATATCATTTCTCTTTTAATATTGAATCAAATTCCCTTCAGATTTAATCATTTATTCCTGTAATCCCTCTTATCATTATTGCCAAAATCAGATCAATTTATGGTGTTTCAGTTTTCATTAGTACATTATTGCATATTTACTCTTCTTTCATTTTTGGGCAAACCATTGATGCTATTCAAAAAAGTAGGTTAATATTCAGAATCAGCATACCCAAATTAAGAAACAACAAGAAGTGCAGAACCTTTTGATATTTAGTTGCATATTCTTTTGCTGAAATGCACATTTTAAGTCCCTAGCAACCCAAAGGTCGCTGGTTCGAATCCCGCCTCGGGCTTGGATCAGAGTATTGCAAAAACCTTGGGAGGTGCATTATGGCCACAGAAGCCGATGTGCCAACAATTAACAAAAAAACAAAACAAAACAAAACAAAACAAAACATTTAAGTCTTTTTTTGGTATAGATTGCACCAATTTTTCACAGAATGCTGCCTCAGTGTTATCATATTTTTCCTTCAGTATGCTCTTTAATTCATATTTGTTTGTAATAATTGTGTTTACAGATATGAGTTTCTGTCTCTGGTGCCACAAATTTTCAGTGATATTAATATCTGGTAAGAAGGAGAGAGTAATATCCAGTACTTTAGGATGGTTGCAGAGAGCCATTCCCACACAATATGCAATTTGTGCTTGGGGTCATTATTCTGATAAATATGCAGTTATCAAAAATTACAATTTTTATGGCCCTTTTAAATTTTCTTTTAATATATGGATACAAAAGTATTCTCATTCATGGTTGTTTTGATGGAATGCTGATCCCCATATCATTGCAAAACAGCCTTCTTTTTTTGTAGTACTGGAAGTGAGGTTTTCTTTCTTTATTTATTTTTAAATTTAATTAATTTTTTTATTTCTTTAAATTCAGTTATATGATGTTGCTCCTAGTTACTCCACCCATCTGTCTATGAGAACATGATAGATGATAATAATTTTTTTTGTGAAATTTTAATGGTTGCTGTGCTTATTTGATAAATTTACTTTTTATTTGCTAGAGTAACTACATTCAATAAACATGTAAATTACTGAATTTTTTTGCTGATCATTGCCCACTCCATATTACGACTTCCAGTAGCATAGTGTATTATGGTGAAGGTTCCTTCATGTGTTACAGCCATGTTTCACGACCAGTTTTTGGCAATCCACTACACTTAAAATAAATTTTCTGTTTATACTCCGGCATGACAACCAAGTCAGTAGAGTTTATGATAAATCGTCAATACAAATATTTATCATATTTAGTAGTCACTGGCTTGAACCCCTGTCCACTTAAGGAATGCGTGCTATGCACTTTCGCTCCTGACCACTCGGCTACGTCAGGCCTCACTTGTTGGTAATGGTAAAGCGATGTGACATATTCCTTGTATTCCTCAATGAGTGGTTAAAAATAATTTTTTAAATTCTTTCTGGGAATAACCAGAAAAGTATGAAACAAATTTGATGACAAATAACATCCCTATTAAATACAATGCAATCTTGATATACTCTGCCTTGATATATCAGTTTTGGATATAATGCCACTTTGATGATGTCTCCAAAGAGGAAGATAAAATGTATTGGAGTTTATGGCAAACACACCAATTTCATATTAGACAGTCAGAAACAAACTCCACACCTCATGTTAAGAGAACCAGATAATGCAATGTTTCCAAATGTGGACCATTGGGATACTGTATTTGCTTGTGCAATGTATTTTTCCAGTTAGAGAATGAAATTTCTATGACTAGAAAGGCTTATTCCAGAATAATTATAGTTTTTTGCCTATCTTGTCTCAATTGGACAAAAAAAAAAAAAAACCCAATGCAGTATATTACTGACTTGGTAATTGTGTGCAGGAAACACAAAAATTTAACATTTTTCCTAAGAAAGGGGAAATAAGAAAACAAAAACTGCTAAAGGCATAATGCAAAGTGTGGCCTGGAATACATTAATCATGTAATGAAGCGATACTTTGTTACACAAAAGCAGAGTTTTTTTTTTTTTTTTTTTTTTTTTCTGTAATGCATGAGAACTTGTATTTCTTTTAAAGTTAATTTTAAGACTTTATGTTGCCATTGTTGGTCTGATTTTAGAAGACACCACTGTCCAATTCTGCTTAGCATTAATATGTCATACAATTTTTTTATTGAAAGAAGCTTGTAACAATTACATCTTTCTGAAAAGAAATGTAGTATTGAGTGTTGATATATTTTATTCTATAATTAAATGTTGTTCCTGCAGTATCAAATGGAGTTAGAAAAGAGAGAGAAGTTTTGTTTGTGTTCACTATTTCAGCAAAAATAACTTGCTACACCCTAGCATAGCATACGAATATCACTCTTTGTAAAAGTGACCAATATGTCTTTGGGTCATTGCAAGCAATAATGTATACATTGCCAGGCTTTTCCCTTCTGTTTTCTCTTTGTTCTACAATTTCTGATTTCCTGCCATTCCCTAATAATACTTTCCTTACATTTTAAAATTGTATTCACTAGAGTTTTTACACATTTGAACATTTCTGAAATTTTTCATTTGGATATTCCTTTCTCACTTTCAGTAATCATTTCCATTCAATTTTCTATACTTAAAAAAATTCTCTTCTTGCTGCACAACATTTTTTGGGATTACCTAAAACAATAAAAACCATTGCTATAGCATATTGAAAATTTCTTGTGATTGTTATGTTTCCTTTACTCACACAGTCCTTTGTTTATGAATGAAATTTATAAAAAAAGTGGATGCCACTTGAAATTTTTAAAATTTTCTTCTGCAGATTTCAAAAGGCTGGTCGTCTTTGGGGTGAGTGGTGGTCATTTTAGCATTAGCATTAGTAGAGGCACATGATACAAGAAAGCAAGCTTATATAGCATCAGCCAAAAAAAAAACCATTCCTATTTCACTGATCCATTCATTCCAAATGTTTGTCTAGTTCTGCCCTGCTTTTATTTATTAAGCTATCAACTTCCACAACAAATTTTTTTTTATTTTTTTTATTTTTATTTTTATTAATAACAAGATACACAACAGGTAACCATTAACAGTGTATCTGAGATCAGATCAATAAACATAATAACAATAATTTGAAATCCAACAGGACGATAAACATTGATATAGATTCAAACAATAAAAGCATATGTACAAAAGAGGATTGTATTAAGTTAAGTTACCGGTAAAACAAGTAATAATTAATCCGTTAGAGAATAGAAAAATAATATAACAAATAAAAAGCTACAATAATTAGATGAGAGCTAGTCACTTTGCAGTTTAAGAGAAGAGGCAAACTTGTGGATGGAGTTCATCAGTGGTTGGGAGTTGTCAAAGAAGTCAATGAGAGAGTCATTTGCTGATTTGCTGATTCTGTTCAGTGGACTGAACTTCATTAAGTCCGTGTTGGCAGAGTAAAGGCGAAACGGTGTAAGGTTCCTGACTTGTCTACAAGGAGCATTGAAGTTTATTTTACTCAGGATATCAGATGCTTCGTAAATTACAGTGATTACTTTGGCTAGAAGGGCGATGTCAGCAGTAACTCTTCTAGTGCACAGAGGCCTCAGATGAAAGTAATCACACAGCGATTCATAATACACTGAGTGATAGAATAGAGGATTGCGGTACGTAAGGTAACGGACAAAGTTTTTTTGGACTGCTTCAGTTTTGTTAGTTAAAGTCTTTGTGTGAGGATTCCAGATGGGTGAACTGAATTCAAGGATTGGCAGAACAATAGTTTTATAGAGGATAACCGCATATCTGTAGCTTTTGAACTTGTATGTGTTCCGTTTGATGAATCCCAGTGTTTTGAATGCTTTGCTGGTGATTTTAAGGACATGGGCATCGAATTTAGCACTGCTGGAAAAGAGAATCCCTAAGTCGTTAACTTGGTCACACCTTTTGATGATCACAGAGTTAATACTATACTCCGTATTCATTAGTTGTGGAGATCTGCAAGATGAGAAAGAGATTACTTTGCACTTTGAGGGGTTAGCAGACAAGCCATTCAGAGATAGCCACAGAGAGAATTTATTGAGAGCACATTGAAGCTGTTGAGAATCGGTAGTCTCCTTCACTGCTGAGTAGATCTTAAGAACATCTGCATAGAGAGCAACTTGAACATGGGAGGTGTACATGAAAGAAGGAAGATCATTTACGAAAACAATGAAGAGAAGAGGACCTAAGGGAGAGCCTTGTGGTACTCCGCTTAGTGGTATAAAACAGTCTGAGTTCACTTGATCTATGATAACGCTCAAGGAACAATGCGTAATATAGCTGCGTAGCCATGAGAGCAAAGGGTCACGGATACCATATAGCTTAAGTTTTTCCAGAAGTTGTTCGTGCGGGACTTTATCAAATGCCTTGGATATGTCTGTGTAGACTGCATCAACTTGTAGGTGGTTATCAAGAGCTTCCGAGGTGTATTGCCAGAAAGGAAGTAAATTTGTGACTACTGACTTGCCACTGCAGAAACCATGTTGATTCTGATCAATAAAAGGCTTGAAGAATTCGAAGAGATGTTTGTGCACTGCTGTGTCGAAGAGTTTAGCCAGGCTGTTTTGCAAGGTTATGGGTCTGTAATCGCATACGTCATTTTTATCACCTTTTTTGAAAATAGGAACTATATTGACCTGCTTAAAGTGCTTAGGATACTTCCCCAGCCTGAGAGACAGGTTGAAGATCCGCAGTATGAGGGGTTTCAATGTAGTGACAGTCCTTTTCCAAAATAAGCCTGGAATGTCATCTGGGCCTCTAGTATAGTCATTTCTCATGCTTTTTAATGCCGAATTTAAATCTTCATCAGTGATAAAGAGATTAATGAGGATATCATCTTTAACAGGTGTGAAGCCAGGAAATGAGGCAGGTCTCAATGTATCATTTGTTTGAATTCTGGAAAAGTGTTTGGCAAACTCTTGAGAAATACTGAATTCGTCAGATAAGAGAATTCCATCTGCGTTACGGAGTTGTAACTTTCTACTGGTAATGTTCTTATGCTTCATGAAATTCCAGAATGGTTTGATATCTCTGTGAGTAAGCAGACTATCCTGAACTGACTCTGTATACATGTTGTAGGAGTTTAATATGAGAGTTTTCACTTCTTTGCGGAGTTGGCTGAATATTTCATAGTATTGACTGTCACCTGTTTGCTTATACTTGTTTCTGTAGAATTCTTTGGATTTAATTTTACGTATTAGTTCACTGTTATACCAGTGTGGGTAGGTAGAGCGTGCGGTAAGATGGGATTGAGGAACAATGTCAGATATAACTGAATGGACACAGTTAATCAGGTTGTTGGTGAGCACATCGATGTCATCCATAGCGTCAGCGAGCTGCTTGTCTACATTTCTTAGAGCTAGGTTGAGCAGAGGCCAGTCAGCCTTTCTGAAATTGAAACGAGGAGTACGGGAGCTGCATTTGAAGTTATGAGAAGTCACTGTGATGTCAAAAGTAATTGGTGAATGATCCGAGTGAAATATGGGGTTGTCGGTGTGAACATCTATATGAGTAGAGGAAAATATTAGGTCGAGGTAGGCATTTTCTCTGGTTGGAAAGTTGCAAATTTGTTCCAGACCATAGCTGTGAAGCATATTAAAGAGAGCCCTAGTCTGCAGTGATGGAGAAGAAGATCCTAAATTGGCCATTTGACAGTTAAAGTCACCCAAAACCATTGCTATGTTGGCAGATTGAATTAATGGGAAGATTGATTCCAGCGAGCTTTCTAAGTACTGGAGGTCTATATTAGTTAAGGGAGGTGGAAAATAAAGCAATACTATTAAAACTTTTAACTTGCCAAGATGAAGAAGGCAGTATACTGATTCAATATTTGTGAAATTTGATGCAGTTTCACAGAGTATATGGTTAGAGTGTATAATAGCTGTTTGTTCCAGCAATCAACTACCTGCTGGCTAAAGGCAAACTTCCACGGATATATTCTACCACTGTCTTTCCCCAATTTGAATCTATGCCCCCTCAGGTTTGTAATCTGAGCAAGAGGAAGATTCCCATCAGCATTGAGCCTGCTCAATCCATTTAAGGCCTTATACACCTCAATCAGTTTGCCTTGCAGGTGTATAGTCTCCAGAAGCTGCAATTTACAGAACTTAAGCCTTTTTTCATAAGAGTCTTGTTGCCCTTCTCTGTACTGGTTCTAGTAACTCTCCATCCTTCCTAAAATAAGGCTTCCAGACCTGTACACGATACTCAAGGTGTGGCTTGACCATTGCCTTATACAAGGGGATAATTACCTCCTTATCCCTGCTTGCAAAATTCCTGTATATCATTGACAAGACCCTATGATCCACTCTGGCAGCCTGTCTGCACTGCTCAGAAAACTTCATATCTCACTGCACAATTATCCCCAAGTCTCTTTTATTTTCCACTACCCTGAGTGTAACATCACATAGTTGGTACATTTCTCTGGGGTTACTGCTACCCATATGCAGTACTTTGCATTTGTCAATGTTAAACTTCAGTTGCCACTTCTCACCCCATCTACCCAACTGTCATTACTGTTATTAACAACCCTGCCAACCTTTGTATCATCTGCAAACTTTGACATTAAGTTTGATACACCTTCATCAATATCATTGATAATTATACAAAACAACAATGAGCCCAACACCGAACCCTGAGGGAAACCACTAATAACATTAGTCCACTTAGAGCAGTACCCATTGTTCACCACCCTCTGTCTTCTCCCACTCAACCATCTTTTTATTTAATAATGGTGTGAAGCATTATTCTTTTGGGACTTAAGGATGGTTGGGAAAAATGGTTGTGAAGAAGGGTAGTTGCTTAATAAAGGTGGTCATAAAGAGAAGTCTCAGTATAATAATTATTTTTGGATTTTGAATGTCCTTTTCTTAACACCCATTGTTTATCATCATTATTATTATTATTAGGCATATGGTGCAAGGAATTGTTACTGCACCAGCCAAAAAAAAATTTGAGTACCTTGAGAGAGAGAAAAGTAGGAGGGAATCACCAAAAAAAGAATGGTGATATCCAGCTCAGGACCCTGGGTGTGCCAAGCCCATAAGCAAACATTTGTGTTCCCATTTCATCTTATTGCCAGTGTGATTTTCTTCTTTAAATTGTTTTATGATGCTCCATGAAATGGCTTAGGTCAGGTTAGGTAAATTTTCCTGTTCTCAGTATTATTTTCCTTCTTAGGTGGGTGAATGTGTAATTTTGCACTAAGGTAAAATTACACATTCTCCTACATTAGTAGATATCTTGGTTTTTCCTGCCCATTTTGAAGCTCTACATCTGTTTGTCACTTCTACCTTGTGAACTGACAGTTTGATTAATGGTTTTTAATCTCAGCCAAAATGCATACTAATTATACATCTAATTTGATAGGATGTTTGATGTACAGATAACAATGACTCTCATTTTGCATTTTATTATTTAATAGTGTTTATATTTCATTTTGAAATATGTTCCTATATTTTATTTTTTATAAATTAAATAATTGGACACTAAAATATTAAAATATCTATAAAATAAAATATTATTATTGAATAACATTTTGTATTTTAATTTCTTATATTTTTTGCTTATGATTTAAAGTACAAATTATGGTTCATATGAATATCTGTGTGACCCATTGTGTATACATTGGTTGCAACTTATTTCCTAATCTGAATGTGTAAGACCTTTAAGATTTAATTTATCTCAGCTGCTGTTTGATCAAGATACTAAGTTTGAAGAAGCTTAATGCATAGCTGCCAGCTCTCCAGATTTATGAATTTTCTTTTATGAATCTGCAGAGAATCTTCTTTTTTTACTTGATATAACCCTTCTCTGTCTCACCAATATGGTATAGTCGGTGATAAAAAATTTCTCTACCCTTTTTCAAAAACTCTGTTTTTCTCTGTCTTTTCACAAAAAAAATATAAATAAATAAAACTATGTTAAAATTGGATTTTTTTTTTTTGATATTTGCAAATTTCTGCTTATTTTCATTAATGAATTGGCTGTCATGTGTACTGTAGTAGTCTGTTTTGCAAAATATAAATGTACCATAATAGTTTTGTTCAATGTAATGTGTGGTATTTCATTGGACTTTGTGGTGCAAAGCTAACTGACAAGTGTCTTTCAGTAAGATGCCAAAGGAATATGACGTAAAAGTTCAGAAGACATACATGCAAGAGTTTTCGTGTATTTTATCTGAAAAAGGTAACGTGTTTGCCTTGTGTGCCGTACGTAGATATTTCACTTTCATTCAGTGGGATATGCAATTTAATCAGACATTTATAAACAAATTATCTTAATGACAGCATGCAGTGCATAGAAAGAAATGCAAAAATAAATGTTGCATTTCGTGGTGGTGTGATGTTATACATGCTTAAAATTTTTATTGCATCTTTTTTCATAGAACATAATCTTTCTCTGAGTTATGCTGGTCATGTAACTGAGGAAGAAGAAAAACAAGTATTATTAGTGATGAAATTACACTGACAGGGAAAGAGGAGTTAGTGATTAGATGGCAGTAATGAAAGTGATTCCAAGCTACTTCCCATTATGGTGATCTGTAATAATAAAAAAGGAAAAGAAATCTTAAATCGAAATCATCTTGCTTTCAGTTCCATCAACTGGAAGATGGCCCTACAGGGTACAACATTGGACTTTTTTTTTTTTTTTTTTTTTTTGAACAGCCTTACTACTATCTAGAGAAATGCCAAAAGGAAAGACAGATTTGAACTATTTCAACTGGTACAGGCCATTGAAGTCAAAAAAGATTTTTAGCTTGTGTGTACTTGTCAGCTGTCATTGGTTAAATGTGTAACTACACTGGTAGAACAGTGGCAATCTTTGTGTTTAAAGAAGAGATTAGAAGTGGTGAGAAAAGCAATATGAACACTAGTGAAATAATGAGCACTCAACCTGTGTGGAGTGTAATCTGCCTTTAATTTCTTAAAGAATTAGAGATTATTCTCAGATGTTTCATGATAGTTCCTATGCCACTTCTTCAGTGACTGTAAAGACAGCAGAATTAGTAACTTATGGTGACTTCATTTACATAGAGTTGTTAATTTGATTACACATTTCTTACTTGTTAATATTTAGCCTTTGGTACTTATATGAATTAGTCAACAGAAAGCTTTTAATAACTGTCTAGTATGGGTTAATTTTTTAAATTATTTAATAACATTAAAATTTAATAAAATTGAATAAAATTAAACATGGGTAAATAGATACCATGAATACTTACATTCCTGTAATGCTGTCTTTATGACACTGTCAGCCTCACTTACCAAGACAGTGGTTTACAATTAATTATATGTTCTCTACTATACACTCAAACTAAGAATTAACTATTCTTAGTTTGTGAGTAGAAGTTTAATTAACCACTGTCTTGATATATGAGTGAGGCTGATGATGTCATAAAAACAGCATTACAGGAATGTAAGTGTTCATAGCTAAGTGTTTACTTAAGTTTAATTGTATTTAATTTTATTAAATTTTAATCTTATTAACCAATTTAAAAAATGATTTAAGCTGTTAAAATTGACCCTTACCAGATGGTTACTAATAGTTTACCAATTTCCATTTCTTGATATACCTGCACACCATGCTGCTTAAGAATCTTAACAATCTTAAGAATATTTAAGATTAATATGAACACTTTTCGGAGTCACCAAATTGAAAAATACAATGGGTGATTACTAGTGAGTGGCACTGACTCATGTTCAAATCTATTTTATGATCCAAAAGTTTTGAAAGAATATAAATTGATGAGCTCAAGAAAAAGAAGTTCTGAATTGAAAACTTCTGGTAAAAGCAGAAAAGCTATCCTAAATAGGCCACGAAGGCTGGTAATTCTAGGCATGTTATCCTCTCCTCATTTAGCAAGTTTGTTCATGTTTCCCTCTTCTGGCTTGAATAAAGTAATTTGCTTGTTTGTTTTTAATGTTATGCCAACATTTTAAAATCTGAACATGAGTTCTTCAATTCGGTGTGCCTGACATTCATGTACCCGGGTCATTATTCCTAGATATGTTGAAGAATGTTATGGGCAAATTTATTTTGCCAACAGTTTTAGATTTTCCACTTCCATTTTGGTAATTAGTTACCTTTGATAACCACAGTAGACTAAACCAGATGGATTAGTCTGACTTAGTCATAGGCATTTCTGCTACCATAGTCATGGAGAATCTAAAACAAAAGAAGATTGTTCTTTTGCTCTGTGAGCAAGTATGTTATGGTTACATGGGACTGCATGGTGCACAAGTTCCCATTGAAAAATTTCTTATAAATGCTGAGGTGCCACAAATTTCATCAATTGGAAGTGCACTGTTTTCAAATTTGAAATTTTTAGCGGATAATTTTTCATTGTTTTTTAGTGTCATTAAAGATAAAGAAATAGACAAAGCAATAAGATATTTTGCAGCATTAGTTCTGTCAGTTTCATTGTGAGAACCTGCCAGATGCTGTTATGAAAGAAGAAAGAATTGGTTGCTGGTCCTGGTTGGGGAACTAACGAGCGACAAATTATTCTGTTTGCCTTGCCATTTTAATAATTCCTGATATCAGTGCTGAATGTGAGAGGATATTTAACAAAGTTTAAAAAAAAAAAAAAAAAAAAGAATTCAGTTCTTATCTTTCTGATGAAGGTTTAGACAGCCGAGCCAGTGATGCCATTGTTATAAACAAAACTGACTCAACATTTCCAAAGAGGGCATAGTCTGCAACGGTATCTTTCATGAAGCAATCAAAATCAGTTTGATGTTTAATAGAATATCCAAATAGAAATCCATAGACAGAAAAATGAAGGTAAGCTAATGTTTAAAAGTATGTTATACTGGCAAACACATTGTACTGTGGCTGTATTTTAACATAAATGTGTATGTTTTTAGTGAAATTTAATTTCTACTGCAGGGTGGACTTTTAAAAAACCTGCTTTTTCTGAAAAATCCCCTGTTTTCATACATTTTTTTTTTGGAAAGCACTCTTGCTTTTTGCAAAATCCATTTTTTTGTCTGTTTTGGCCCAAAAACTTTCTGTTATCCTCCTCCTTACTGATGTCTAATGTCCAGCTTTTTGAAAGTCAAAAGTTGGAAGCTATGATATTGTTTTAGTTAAAGCTCTCCTTATTTGAATGAGTACTGAATAGACCGGGGTTCAAGCCCTGACTGCTAAATACGGTCGATCTGCCAACCCACACTGGACCAGTGTGGCAGATTATGGTCCATTTCCCTCAGCATAAATTGTTGAGGAGGCTTCCATCCTGCAGTGGGTTGATAATGGCTGCAGTTTACCTTTTTTTACTTATGACAACTTATGTATTGCAGATGTACTTCAGAAACTTTTTTTAAGTATGCATTTTTTGCATTCTTATTTAGACTTTCTTTCCCTTAAAAATCTGGGGGTATCAGCAATGAGTGAAGAGAAAGATTTCACCAAGATATTTTTACACTGGAAAAATGATTTCAGAGTAGTTGAAACCTAACAGTGATCCAAATGTGTTGAAACCTAACAGTGATCCAAATAACAGTGATATCTAGTTTTGGCATTAGTGAGAGAAAGCCCCAAATATGGTTGCATGCACAGCTTTCTACCAAAAATGTTTTCTAAATATAGATAAAAAATATGTGCTAATGTAACAGTAATGTATAATACAGTTTATGTATTTTTTAAAAGAATAAGTTTTTTCTTAATCAGTTTTGTGGTAAATTTAGAAATCAGCATTAAAAGTCTGTGAATCACTCTATTAATAAAGGAGGAGAAAAGAAAGTTAAATTTTTTTGTGGAGTTTTATTAATACTGTATGGTGTTTTAAGGAATTCTTTAAAAAAAAAAAAAAACAGGGCTAATTAGAGCCCTCTTCCTGCCATATGTTCATAATGAAGTGTTATATTTTGACACATTTAATATTTTATTAAGAATGATTTGGATGAAGTGTTCTTACATTCTTACAGCTTTAGATTGTTAGAAGAATTTGGGCATGATCAGATTGATAAACCTAGACAAATGTGTTTTAGATTTAGGCATTATTGCAAGTACTTAGATCCCAGGATTAACTCTTTGATGGGCATTTGGTGTGGGGGGGGGTCATTTTTATCTCCAACATTTTTAAAATTTCTTTCACATTCCAAATCATTCTATTCACCCAGTAACAACTCATAGTTCTTTTTCAAGCTTTTTTTTTCCCCCCCAATAAAACTTAAGAAAGTAGTTGCCATTAAATAGGATTAAAATGTCATGTAAAAGAAACACCCTCTGAGGGATATTTTAACTAGCAAGTTAAAAACTCACAGGTATACTAACAATAATAAAAAAGAGAGAATTTCCATTCTGGCTTATGTAATTAAATTTATTTGATTCCATCTGAAATTTGTTAGGTAACCCTTCATATTTAGTTTTGTTTTATTTTAATAGGTTGGACTAAAATACTAATCTTTCCATATCTACAATGTGCATGCTTAATTGACTTCCTTAATCAAGCCACACAAGAGTGTACAGTAGTTAACAACACTAAAGAACAACTTTTTTCAGTCTTATGATACATTTGTGCCAATTATACAAGTAAAGATTTATTTACTCAACCTGATTTAGCCAGATTCAACAAGCAATAAGAAAATAAATTTTGAGAAGCAGTTCTCTATACATGGCACTATTAATAACCACACCCCTAATATCACCAAAAGGGCTTTAGGAATGTTGTATGCTACATTAAAAACAGTTTCCATATGAAGATTTTTTTAACCTACTCAAGTCACAAATATTGGAGGTTAGCTTTCAACTTGAATAGACCTGTAAAACATTTCATTGAGCTAGAGTTATTTTTATATCTCAAGAAATTGAGGAGAACCCACACATTTTGGCAGCATTTTTGCTGTTATTTAGTTTCAGATGCTTAAGTTATTGAACCTTTTGTTTGTTTACACTACATAATTTGGTGAAAGGAAATACAGATTTAAATCTTTTTCATTTACTGTCAATTCAGTTATTGTGTGAGTTATGCAATATAGAGTATGGAGTACATGTAGTATATGTACTACAAGTATACTAGTTATCAACTCAAAAAAAAATTCAGTTTCTTTCTTTACAGCTTATTTATTTGTTGCTATGTGGTTCATGATTGTTTATTGCAGCACATGAATTGCAATTCAGAAAGTTAGCTATTACTACAAATGCTCGTAGATTCTAAAAAAACTTAAATGCTTATATACATAGCTTACATCTAACCTGAAAACACACTTGGAATCTAAGGAGAAAGTTTAGCATATATATGAAGCATTGTTTATCTTGGAATTTATAGGGTGATTTTTTTTTTATGTATCATATTTTATTCATCTGAAGAAAATAAAATGTTGTTTAGAAACATAAATTCACACTTGAACTCTATTTAACGGTATTGGGAAATTCATGTCACATGTTCAATGTGTCCTCCATGTTTATTAATATGTGTTGCAGTTGGAGTGTGAAGTTATGAAGAACACGCGGCATTGTTCCTCTGACAGAAAAAATTTCACCTTCATTTGCTTTCCTCAGGGCAGGAATAGTTTATGGATTGTTCTGAAACCCTCTTCTTTGAAATAACTCTAGAGATAAAAATCACATTGGTTTAAATCAGATAACATTGGAGGCTATGCCAGTCCTTTTGCAATACACCTTAGGTTAGTAGTTAAAAACCACCCTGTTGGCAAAAATTTTATCCAGCAATTCCATAACAACTAGAGAATATTCAATGTTGTCAGCCAAATTTTAAAATCTCTCTCTCTCTCTCAACATACTATGATGTTTTTGCTGTGAAAATTTTAAACCTTGTGAAATTGTAAAGAAAAGGAATAATGTGATGAATTAAAAATCACCCTATACGTGGCCTAAAGGTTGATATGATGCATATGTAGCTGTGGAATGCCAGTTTTACACAGGTATTTTTTCTTTTCATGTGTTCAAAGTTATTTAAAGATCAGATTTAGTTCTAAAAAGTTATCAAAAGTTAGTGCTAGAGTAATATTTGTAGGTATTGGCAAATGACAGTATGCTCATCCTTGTCATAAGGCATGATGAAAATAAGGTTATCAGCATACTCTATTTCAAGAGTGAATAGTCTTTACTTACTTTCCTAATAAGGGAAGCTTTCTTTTCATTTAAGTAAGTTGGGTATGGTAACTATAAAAAATTTTGTTCATATTTAATATATCAGCTGGTAATATATAGCAGAAGCTTCAAAGAAAAGTTTCCATATCCATTCCCTAATGGGGTATCAAACAGTTTTTGATTAAGTAATAAAAACAAACTGGTGCAGGTGCTGTGAAAAGTTGCCTTCAGAATATGCAGGAAATTTTCAAGAACACACTTGTGATTTCATAAAAAATTATGCAAAGCATCCAAATTTAATAAATACACAACACCACCCTCCAAAAAAGTATTTAACACCCCTATTTTCATATTCCATAAGACCTTTGATAAACAAGTGACTCAGACTTGTGTATAAGGAAGACATATGAGCCACAGAAGTTAGTTGTTCTTGTCAAGGCATGTAGTGCTGAACTGGCTGATTTTGAAAGAGGTATTATTGTTGGGTGTCACATTGCTGGCCTGTTGATTTGTACAATTGCTGATGGTATACGCCAGGGGTGGCTAACGAGTTGATTGTGGCTTTAATTTCGGTCGATCATGACTCATTTTAAATATACAGTCATCCCTCGATTTGCGCGGTCAGTTATACTACCAAAATTTTATATTGTGTAGCAGGTTTCACTACCTGCGCATTATTTTATTTTATTTTTTTTTTGTTACGAAGCTTCAAAAATAGGAATGAATATCAGATTTTGAAAATTTATTTTTGTTTTTTTTGCATGATTGAAGACTTCATTGAAGGAGAAACACATTTCACCATAATAAAGTAAAATCCCACAGAATTCCAACTGTTGGTATTATTGCAAATGCAATAAGGTTGAGTTTACTGCCCATTTATAATTAGATTGCACTAACAGAAAAGCCCAATAAACCGAAAAGTGCAAATTGTTTTTATTGTTTTATGGTCATGACCTCCAGAAATAGCTTTAGAGAAATATCACAAAGGCATTCAAAACTGATTCTTACCAAACAGAGCAATAAACAGTGGTGTGTTTGTCCGATTATTTTGGAAGCAACTTCCTCATTCGGGAATCCTCTTCATCAATTATCCTACATTAGCTGTTCAGACAGAATATTTTTCTGGTTCGCGCAACTTAAATTGTTTTAATCGGTAAGCATTGCTGATGTAATAACTGGACAGTACTTATATGTTAATTTAATACCTTTTGATTTAAAATGAATACTATGAAAAAGAGTGAAACGTATCATTTTCATCAAGAGTGGGAATCAGAATACTTTTTTTGTAATGGTGAAAGAAAGATGTTGCCGTTTGATTTGCAATGCTTCCATGGCTATACCCGAAAAAGGAAATTTAGAAAGGCACTTCAACGCACTCCATGGCAAATACCAATCGAATTTTCTGCGTAATAGTGACCTTAGAAAAAAATAAATTAGAACTTAAATCCAGATTATTCACGCAATAAAATTTCTTCATGACACCTAATTTACAATCTAAAGCAGTAACTATAGCTTCATTTAAAGTGAGTCATCTTTTCTTGCAAAAAGCAAACCATTTTCTAATGGTCAATTCATCAAAGATGCATTTTTAGAAATAACAGATTCTCTTTTTGAAAATTTTAAGAACAAAAATGAAATTAAAAGTGCCCTTCACGATCTGCAATTATCTCGAAATACTGTGATGTGACGCATCAAAAAAATGAGTGAAAATGTGAACAAACAATTCCGTGCTCATATTGCTAGTAGTGTGTCCTTTTCTTTACAACTGGATGAATCTGTAGACGTCAGTGATACAGCTCAATTGCTCGTTTTTGTTTGTATGGTTTTCTATGATTCTGCCAATAGAGAAGAACTGCTGAGTATGGTTTTGTTAAAAGAATGAACTAGAGGTCTTGATATATTTAACGCATTCAAGAATTTTATTGAAAAAATTAAATTACTGCAATTTAAGCTCGTATCAATAACAGCAGACGGAGCTAAAGAATGACAGGGTATCTTAACAGATTCATCGCATCGTGCCAAAAGGATGATGAATTCCCAGATTTTTTAAGTTACCACTGTATCATCCACCAACAAGTGTTAGTCAGCAAAAGGTTAAATACTAAAAGTGTTATGGACATCACTTTCAAAATCGTGAATTCCATCAGAGGACAATCTCTTCAAAATGCAACTCGATGAAAATTAACCAGATCTGATATTACACACAGATGTGAGATGGCTGAGTTGGAGCAGTTTCTACAGAGATTTCAAAATTTTTGAATGAAATTAAAAAAATTTGTTGATCAAAGGGGAGATGATTATCAGCAGCTACAAGATACGGAGTGGTTGTGTGATCTGGCTTTTTTGGCAGATTTTACCAGTAAATTAAGTGATCTGAATTTGGAATTACAAGGAAATAATAAAAATGTGGGTGACATGATTCGCAGTATTTCTGCATATAAATATCAATTTTTGGCAATGGGTTAAGGATCTCAAAAGAAAAAAAATTCGAACATTTTGCAAATATGCAAGATCATTTGCAAAAATATCCTGTTTTTGAATTTAATAGTGAGAAATAGTTTCTGAAATTGAGAAAGTTTTGGATGATTTTGAAACGATTGAAGATATTGTTCATTATATTTCTTATCCATTTAATGTCAACTTAGATACGAAACAAATTGCAGAAAAAATCGCTGAGATTTTTCACATGGAGAAAATATTACATGAAATTATTACTTTGCGAAACGATATCTTCCTAAAAGCCAGATCATCAGAAAAAGACTTATGGAAATATGTTTGCCTGGAAGAGTACTCAAGTGTTAAAAAAATGTAGTGAACTTTTAAATTCCTGTTTGGGTTCCACATATCTATGTGAATCGGCCTTTTTGTATTTGAAACATACAAAGAACTGTTTTACTCTTACAGACTTGCAAACAGAAGATTCTTTACAATTGGCTTTATCACAGTACATCCCTGATTTTGGAAGCTTGGCAGATGAAATGAAGACAAAAACTTCACATAACATATAAGAATTCTAAATTGTATTGAATTTTAAAATTTATAAACAACATTTTTCAGTATGTATTGATTAACTTTTTTAACTTGTGCAATGAAATTTTTGAGATGGTAGATCGCGGCACATTTTGAAGAAAAAAAGTAGATCGCATCACAAATTAACTTGGCCACTCCTGGTATACGCCATCCAAAATCAAATGTTGATGTTTTGAAGTGAATGTATGATGGTGCCACCACCATCCAGTAATGCACATGAAGACCATACATGTTCACTCCGTGTGACTTGATGTCACTGCCAGATTTACATATATGCTACAGTTTAGGACCTCACATTACAAGGGGCCTCACTCCATCTTAAAAAATCCTTTTTTAATATTGTCACAGGTGAATTGTAAGAGAGAAGTGCCTCATAAATGTTATAGTTTAAGGCCACAACGAGTTTAAATCTGGCCCTGTCTGAGGTTACTTTTCTAAGTACCCTCAGGTCATTTTTTTGCTTTTATTTGTGTGTATGTGTGAAACTAGTTTGTGTTTCACTAAGATGCTAGAAACATACAACATAAAATTGCCAAAGATATATACACAAGATTTATGCAAATTGTAAAATCTAGAAAAGGTAATATTTGTTTTGTGTACTGTATGTAGATATGATATATAAATTTCGTGTCAGATAGTGCAGTGTATTTAGACATTTGCAAACAAATAAGCATAAGGACAACATGCTGCATAGAAAGAAGCGCAAAAATAGATGTATTTCACGCTGGACATGATACAGGAATAACATTCAAAAACTGACAACCCCAGGACCTGCAGAGTGCTGGTACAGTTTTTAGACAATAAATCTAACCAAGCAGGAACTGTCAGAATAAATGTCAAATTTGAGCAAGTAAATGAAGATTGCATCTACTGCTGGGCTTCTGACATTTTGTTAATTTCTTTGTGTTTAATTTTTGTTATTAACTTTATTAACTATATTTTATTCTTTTAACTCTTTGAACTGTCAAATATTAGAAATGAGAAACTTAAGCACAATGGAGTTACTGACTCATCATTGAAGCAATTACCCACAAAATCAGTTTAATAATATACCATATCAAAAATAAAGGAAATAATGAAGAAGAAAAAAAAAAAAAAAACAGAAATGTAAATACTGCATAGGATATTTTCAACAACAGCCCAAGAGAATATAGGAATAAAAGTGAAGTAAAAGTGTGTAGATTGTGGCTGTTGTGGAAAGTGTTTTTTTGATCATCAGAACATTTTCCATTTGCTCTAGAATCAAAGCAAAACTAAGTTATTCCAGAGGGAAAAAACACATAATGATGCAATTTTATTGAAAATGCAGACTCAATGCACATATGTTGACATTATATAACATCATTGTACATCAAACTTATTGAATATCAATGAGATCAATGTACTAAGTAGCAAGCTTAGTTTGCTCAACACCACATAAAGATTGACTCTGTGCTGTTCATGTACAATGATGTTATAGCCCATATAACAGAAGGCATTTGCCATAAACCTATTTGACTTTATTTTATTTACTGCACCTTCTCACATTTCACAAATTGTAGATGTTTCTCATCACTGGATTGTTTAGGTCTTTGCTGTGCCTACCTGCCCCATTGAGATCCCAAAAGGGATCAAAATCTGAGCCTGGTAGTGGTACTCACTTTAAATAAAATAGCAATATATATAATTCTCCACTGGAGCAGTGTGTTTTATTTAGAGTGGTGCTATATACCAGATAAACTCATGGCAGAGTGTCTCCACAATGTGAGATCGATGTACTAGGTAACAAACTTAGTTTGCTGAACATGGTGTACAGTGAACTTTTGTTTTAATATTTATTGATTTTTTTCGATAAACTTCACCACTTTTGAGATAAATGGAGAGATCTATGAAATTGAATTGTAGCATACTTTTATTTCAGAGTGAAAATGTGGTATAATCAAAATATGCATTTAAATAAGCTAAAATAATAAATAAACAGTAATTGAAATTTTTCTTTTAATTTTTAAGTAAAAATATAAAAACTTTTTTTAATATATTTTTACTATAAAAATATAGTAAAAGAAAATTATTAGGTTTAAATAAACTAAGTAATGGGAAATGTTGGCTCTTCTGAACTGGGTTACAACACTTTTGGAATTCTGCTACCTACAACCCTCACTAATAATTTGTTTCAGTAATTAGTAAGTTGATAACTGCAGATAAATGTAAATTGAAAAAATTAACATGCTTCAGCGAGACCTTTAATAGCATGAAGCCAGTGAGTGTAAATTGGAGGTGCTGCAATAAAGCATAAAGCCAGCATGCTTGAATAATTGTGTACAAGACAGGTGCTAATTTTTAATTCTTGTTTTTCAGTATATGCATATAATTGAGAATATGCTTAACTTGATCTTGCATTTTTCTTGTTTTTTGCAATAACTAATAGAGATTTAATGGAAAAATCGAAGAAAATTTTTTTGTTGAAAGGTATTGGAAGTTTCATCTGTGTGGACCAAGTAGATGAAGAGCATGGCATTGATGAAATTGTGGGGGTCTTGAAGCTCTCCCCCACCATGCCATCCAGCTCCAGGTTAAATAATACTCTATAAGGCAGAAAGGAGGAAAAGTGAATTGTATAAACATTGATTCTTTGTTAGAATCTGTATCATCCCGATTGAACTGATTGACATCGACATTCTGGTATTTGAAAGGTTCAGTTAAGAAGATGTAATATAGAAAGCATTAGGTGATTTTAATATAGAGAAAACAAATGCAAAACAAAGACCAGAAAATACCAAAATGAAAATATTGCTGATGTTATAAACCACAAAGTAACATACATTAAGTTAATTGATAAGCTAAAGGAGCTCAGGTGCTTTTTCCATTCATACCTAGTGGACCAACATACTTCCTGTTGTAATAAAAAAATAAGGTTTTTATTTTTTACACTTAAAACTTACTGTGCTTTCAAAGGCAATTTTTTTTAGCACAGTTGTTATTACGTTGTATATGATTTGATGTGACTCTAGTAGGCTAATAGAGAAACCAAAAAAAAAAAGCTTTCTTTGAAAGGTATTGTTAGTTACTCTTGCATGAACAGAGTAGTTTTAGGATACAAATGTGCTAAAAATAATTTGCAATTAAAAATGATTCTTACATGTATTTCAATGGGTTTAAGAAAATCGAATGGAAATTTTATGATTATCTGTGAAGAATCTGGATGCTGAAGCCAGAATAAGATAAGGCAGGATGTAAATCAGTGGTGATCAAATATAATAGGGTGTGAGTTTTTTAAGTGCTTAATATTAACTTTTGAACTGTCATTCACTCATGATTCACCAATAAACAGTTTTAAACTTTGACATATTGTGAGATAAAATTAGAAATAAAGAACTAATTAATACTAAGAATAATATTTTAACACTTAACTGCTAGTGTGTTGTTTTAGGACCACCCACTGATGTGCTGTCTTGGAGACTCCAAAGCTCTTTGACTGTGTAAAATAAATGTATCTTAATTTTATCACAAAGTTTATTGACAACTATATTAAGTATTAACATATGAGAATCTACAGAAAACATCTGGAAAATATTTAAATGCTACACTGATGCATAACCTACTAAAACATCAAGTTTTATTCTTATTTCAGATTGTGCAGTCCTCCATGACAGTATAGTGGGTTCGCCATTTGCACTTATTTGGAGAGGTCTGGATTCACATCCCATTGGAGAGTGGAAGAATTATTAAAGGCCTTTTCAATCGAGGCTGTACTTAGCTGAACTGAGGCTGAGGTAGTAGGATTTTTCAGGCTGCGCACCATGCAAATTGGCCCATAAAACACACTTGTATAGGCATAATACATGATATAAATCTTATGAACTGTATATCTGGCACATTATGACTAAAGTAGTCGATGTTCTACAATCTCCTAAAACATCCTACCATTCAGATTGTGCAGATTTTAATGAAGTTAAGAAATTTAGTAAATTTGAATTTATGTGTAACTTGGCTGGTTAAAATATGGTCTGAAAAATGGCAACTAAGGTTTCATTCCATTAAATATAACCTAGAGTAAATTGTATGCTTGGGTGAGGGGGGATTATGATACAAACAGGCATGTTGTTTTCTGTGCACTATAAACTAACAGCAGGAATGCACATTTGTGAGTTATTGGATCTTTGCAAATAGAGCGGAGCAAGTCATTGTTTCTCTACAAGATAGTGAGATTGCACAAATATTGTATTTAGGTCTGGAAGCCACATCCAGTAAAAGACAAATTTTATAGAACGACAACAGTGCTTAACTAGGAGCTGATTGATGTTTAAAATTGTAAGACATGAGGGAAGTATATTCTCTTTGACAGGCAAGAGAAGAACAAGGGGGATGGCACAAATGTAAAATTTTACGGATGAATAGAAGACTGGATCTTATGATGTTTACCTTTAATCATCATGTTGTAGACCTGTGGTATTCAACTTTTAGTACACATTTTTTGGGGTATGAGAAGTCCTTTCAGGAGTTACGCTGGAAAAAAATTGGCTTTATTTGATTACCCACTGATGTTTATTAGTAGGAAGTGGGCTTACAACTTGCTCAGTAGATTATCCATATCTTGAATCCATCAGAAATGTTTTTCCCATCAATCCTAAGTATAGTGTGTCCATTGATATTGAATACATGAAAAAGTGCACAATTAGCTTAAACTGAGAATTCTAGTATCAAATAGTGATCCAATAAAGATCCCCCCATCTCTTCCATCATGCAGTATGATTAATGTCTTTTGAGGTTATGATGCTCATCATGGTGAGATCCAGTCTTCCTTATGTTTCGAGGATACAGCTCTAAAACAGTTTTTGCAGGCCAGCCACTAGATAGTCCACCAGACTTATTGGAAACTCTCTAAGAGGCTTCCAGATCACTAGTGTATAATCTTGCTGCCTCCACTCTGCCAGATAGTGACTGGAGGAAGTCTAAGTAGTGTGTATGTGGGAGGGGGGGAGCATTGTCAAGGGGTTGGGTAAAATTTCATCACTTTATACAGCATGTCCTTACTACTTTTCTTATTACTGAATACATCATGAATTGTCAAACTAATAGAAAAAATTTATCTGCGAAAAGATCTAAACCTCCAAAACACTTCCTGGTTCATTTCACAAATATGCATGGTTTCTGTTCCAGTCTCAATGATGTCCATTTCCACTTACAGTCTGCCAAACCCTATGTACTTTTTTTTGACAGATTCCCAATTATTGGTTGATTCGACAACTGCTCATCTCAATTATCCAAATTATTCGCTGTATCATTCCTTTCATTTCAAAGGTGGTACTTGTGCATATGTTCTTTCTGATATTCCCTTTCAGTGATTTAGTAATTTGGAAACTCCTCTTTTCAATCTTCTCTGGCTTAAAATCTCTCTACCATATTCTTTCAGATTCATCTGTTGCCTCTATCGTTCTCCCAACTCCACTAATCACTTGGAACTCTTTGAAACTTTACTTTCTCCAGTTCAACTTTCCTAACAATGAGGTAATTTTCCTTGGTGATTTTAATGTTCATAACTCCAGCTGGCTTCCATTTTCTAGTCACACTGACCCAGCTGGTTGAGATGCTGAGGCTTTTGCAATTATCCATAACCTCGCACAGATTGTTTGTTTACCTACCAGATAATCCTAACCACGCAGCCAACACGCTTGATCTTTTTTTTGCAACCCTTTTAAATACACGGTCGAGGTGAGTGGTCCTTTAGGCACCTCAGATCACAACTTGGTGATGGTCTCTTCTCCAATAGAGCCTTTCTCTCATGGCCATTCTCAACCTTGTATTTTTGGCATTACAAGAATGTAAAATGGAATAATCTGCGAGATTTCTTTTCTTCTTTTCCTTGGTCGAATCACTGTTTCAAATATTCAAATAGTACACATTCACTGACACAATCTGAGCAAATATACATTTGCTCAGATTGTTTCATTGAAATTATTTTTGTAGGGATGAAATCCTTTATTTCACACTTCACCTTAAAATCTCATTCATTTTCTATATTTTGGTTTTCCAATAAATGTTCTAAGGCTGTTTTGAATAAGAATGTTGCATATCGCAATTGGCTTGTATCCAAATCTCCGTTTTCATTTTCTGCCTACAGCAAAGCTTGCAACAATTGTAAAGCAGTTATTAATCAGTCCCAAAAAAGAAATTTTGAACAGACTAAGAATAGAAAACTTGCTCTTTGTCCAAATGGTAGTTGACCATTCTGGTCTCTTGCCAAAACTATTGGCTGCAACATTTTGCCCATCTCTGTTCCCACCTCTGTTAAAACCATATGGTTCTGTTGCCACTTCACACAAAGATACAGCTAACCTGCTAGCATCCTACTTTTCTTCCAACTCGTGTATTGATGATCTTGAGAAACTGCATCCTACCATTCCCAGTACACTTCCATTCAGTGTCTCCTGTGGTCGTCTATCAAACGGATGTCAGAAGGATTTTGAACAATCTTGATGGTAAGAAAGCGTCAGGTCCTGATAGTATTTCTCCACTTGCTCTCAAAACACTTTCTTTTTTTCACTTTCTTATTTCAAAGGTGTTTTTCCTTCTTGGAAATTTGCTGATATTCAGCTATTTCCTAAAAAGGGTGACAAATCCTTCCCATCCAATTATCATCCCATTTCACTTCTACTCTTTCTAATGTAATGGAGAAATCAATTGTGCCAACTCTTAAACTATCTAAAAACCTTCCATGTGATCAACGATTGCCAATATGGATTCCATCAGTGTTGATTCACTGGTGATATTCTGTCATGTTAGCCATCTGTGGAAAAATTCAATGGAAATGTTTGGTGAAACTCAAGCAGTTTCTCTTGAAATTTCAAAGGCTTTTAATTGTGTTTGGCATAAAGGTCTTCTAAATAAGCTTCCATCTTATGGTTTGCTAACTGTAATTGGATATTCAGTTTTTCTCTGGCCACTCACTGTGAGTGATGGTAGATGGCTCTGTCTTCTAACTTCTCTATTAATGCAGGTTTTACTGAATGTTCAGTTCTTTCTCCCACTCTGTTTTCTTGTATATTAATGACCTCCCATTGACTGGAAATCCCATCCATAGTTTTGCTGATGATAGTACGCTGCATTCCACCTTCCAGTTTGAGAAAACTTGCCCTGCACAAACAGCTACAAATGCTGATCTCCAGGTAATTCTTCAGTGAGGTAAAGCTAACTTAGTTGATTTCAATCCTTCTAAAACTCAGCCCTGTCTTATATTTCTCAAAAAGGAGTCTTCTGCTCCTGTGCTTATCTTGGATGACACTGATTTCTAGGCAAGATTATATAATCTATTGGGGATTAACCTGCCTTCTAATCTGTCTTGGCATAAGCACATTACAAGTATTGCTTCCTCTGCATCTAAAAAACAGGATTTTCTCTTTTGCTCTTGCCTTTATTTTTCTTCCAAACAACTATTCTTGCTGTACAAGTCGCAAATCTACCCTGCCATGGAATATTGTTCTCATATCAGGAGCGGTGTACCAAAAACCTTTCTCAGGCTTCTAGATTCCATTCAAAAGAAGGCAGTTAGGTTAATTAATGTCTCATCTCTGATTTCTCCACTCTGTCTCACAGATTTTCTGTTTCTTCTGCATGCCTTTTTTATAGATACTTCCATGGGCACTGTTCTTCTGAATTTGCTTCTGTAATTCTCGATCTCTCTTTCAAACAAGGCTGAACACGTGCTGTGACCAGTCAGCATACTTTTACACTCAACTATTGAACTCACAGAACCAACTTTACTTAAGGGAGGAGGGAAATGCATATGTCGTTTATTTCCTTCTTTTATTAATTATTATTATTTTTAAAATTTTCTTCTTATTATTATTTATTTATTTTTATTATTATTTATTTTTTGGCTCATGCCGCATATAAGCCATAGGCTTCCTTGCACCATGTGGCCATTACTAATACTTCTTCCTCGTTTATTCATTCAATTTTGTTTTCTGGAACAACCTTCCTTCGTACGTATTTCCTGAAAATTATAATCTAAGAAAATAAAGTCTGTCAACAAGTATCTTTCATGTTCTCAACCTTCAGCTCATTAATGGCACTAAGTCCTATAGGTTCTAATAACTCATGTTTGGGGTTTTCATAAAAAAAAAAAAAAAAAATGACCTACTTTACTTCTTAAATAAAATACAAATTATACACCTTGCATTCTGAAACCATCTCCACCACAATAACATCTGAATTTAATAACAAAAAACTGGCAAATTTGATTGGATACTATGATGTGGTTACAAAGGAACTGGATGCAAAAAATAATTTTGATATCATATACGTGGATTTCAGAAAGCTTTTGACACTGTGGCGCATGGAAGACTACTGTATAAATTGGAGCAATGTGGTATTAAGGGTAAGTTGCTACAATGGATAAAAAGGTGGTTGAGTGGGAGAAGACAGAGAGTGGTAATAAATGGACGCTGCTCTTCGTGGATTAATGTTATTAGTGGAGTCCCCCAGGATTTGGTATTGGGTCCACTGTTGTTTTGTATATTTATCAATGATATTGATGAAGGTATATCAGGCTTAATGTTGAAGTTTGCAGATGATACAAAGGTTGGAAGGGTTGTTAATGACAGTAATGGCAGTGTGCTACTGCAACAGGATCTAGAAAATTTGGGCAGATGGGCTGAGAAGTGGCAACTGAAGTTTAACCTGACAAATGCAAAGTACTGCTTATGGATTGAAGTAATCTCGGAGAAATGAAACAACTGTGTGGTACTACACTTAGGGTGGTAGAAAATGAAAAAGACCTGGGAGTAATTGTGCAGTCAGATATGAGTTTTCTGAGGAATGCAGACAGGTTGCCAGAGCAGGTCATGGGGTATTGTCAGTGATATACAGCAATTTTGCTAGTAGGGAAAAGGAGGTGTTTATCCCTTTGTATGCGGCGCTGGTCAGGCCACACATTGAGTACTGTGTATAGGTCTGGAGGCCTCATTTTAGGAAGGATGTAGAGTTGCTTGAGCGTGTACAGAGAAGGGCAACAAGATTGATGAGTGGAATGAAGGGGTCCTCTTACCAAGAAAGGCTTATTAAGTTCTGCAAATTGCTGTGGCTGGAGACTAGGCACCTGCGAGGTGATCTGTTTGTTGTTTGTTATTTGGTTTTTAGGAGCATTAGCAACTAAGGCCATATTGCTCCGGGATATGCGGTGGTCATTCCCTGACCTTTCCGCATCCTCCGTATTTGGTGGTGACGGGCTCGAATCCCGGTCTAATCAAGAAGCGTATGCTACGCACTGCTGCTCCTTCCCACCTGGCTACGGAGGCGCCGTGAGGTGATCTGATTGAGATGTATAAGGCCTTGAATGGGTTGAGCACATTGAATTCTGATGGGATTCTTCTTCATGCTCAGATTATGAACCTGAGTGTCATAAATTCAAATTGAGAAAAGACAGTTATAGACAAGATGTGCAGAAATTTTCCTTAGCCAGCAGGTGGTTACTTGCTGGAACAAACCTCCTTCTGTCGTTGTGGAAGTTGATAGCTTAAATAAATTCAAGGAGGAACTGAACAAACTTTTAGAGGGAATGGATGTGTGAAATTGTTTTTTTTTTTTTGACTGATGCTATGTAAGTTCATGCGCTTGCTTTTTTTTGCATCACATGCCACTATTACTATGACTGATTACATGCACAATTAAAAGTTAGGAAGTGCTGAGCCAATTGGAATGATAAAGTAAGCAGCGTTGCCAATATTGCAAAATGAACAATTATACTTTTCCAAGATTACAAATCATATAGGTCTCTCAGACCTACATTTTGGGTTAAGGATCCTTCCTTACACACTCACTCCACTTGCTATCACACATATTGTGTTTGTTGCTTGCCTTTTCTATAGATATTTCCACAGGTATTTCGATACGATAGATATTTCTAAATATTGCATTATCTAGTAACATCCATTCAACTCACTAAACTAATTTCTTTTCTTCATTTGTTCTTGGAAACAATCATCATCCTTATACTTTTCCAAGATTACAAATATATGCAAACTCTAGTATATTATCAACAATTACCTTCTCAACATGCATGTGATACTAAAATGTGGCAGGTTATAAAAACCTTTTATGTTATGTATTACCATTAACCTTACAGTAGTGGCTCGTACTCTGAGGACCTCCTCAGCTAAATTTGGAAGTCACCAGTTATTTTTTGAGCAGAAGAATTAATTGAAACACACTAAAAGATGAGGCACTCCCATTTATGTTATTATTTTTGCTTTTCATGCCATCTTACTACTTTCAGTATCAGTATAATGTAAACAAATGTGTTTTCTGCTGGTTGATTGCAGCAGATATTAGGTATTCTTTGTTTAATTATTATTATTATATATTTATTTATAATATATAAACATACAGTAGAAGCCCTCTTAGCTGACCTCCACTTAACCAATTCTCCCAGTTGACTGGCGCTCCCCTTCCCTCTTTAAAACATACCATCTGCACACTAAGCTTACAGCACTGGTCCAGTGTGCTTGCAGCTAGTGTAGTACACCACACCTGCCTGTTAAGGTGTAATTCCCAAGAGGTCAGTTGTGTATTTCTTCTGCCTTTTCACTAGTAAAGTTATTTAATATTGTAATAAAGAGTACTTTAATTTAATTTAATCAAATATTATGTGAATTAAAGATATATGGGGAGAAAAGAAAGAGAGTTGTTGCTTTTGTGAAAAGGTTGGATGCTCCGGAAAGATTGGACTGAAAAAATAGCTGTTGAATTAGGTTTTAGCAAAGTAAAAGATTGGCCAAAAAATCATAAAAAATCTAGAAGGATTTTGCACTGTTTATTTCACAAAGGTGTTTAAGGTCTCACTCCATTTATAAAAAGATAGATGGAATATCAGTGTGTCTGCCTGGGCCAAAAATTGATGATGTTGTAGAGCAGCTATCATCTTTTAGGCATACAAAATGTGATACTGTTGTCCACGTTGGTATAATGATAATGAGTAGGAGGTCTGAGGACAGGGCAATGTTAAGAAAGAGTTCTGAGTTAGGGTTTAAATTGAAGGTGACTGCAATTCTCATATGTGATAGGAGGTGGTACATCACGAGAGCCTTGTCAATCAGTTTGGCCCTGGAGAGACTCCAAGGCTCATGTGGTAGAATTTTTCTCAACATTGTTTGTGATTGCTAACAGGAGAGACTGTTTTTTACAGAGATGGGATACATTTAAAATAGAAGGGGTGCAGAAATATTTTCGGTTCTATTGAGGCAGTGTTAAGTGGACCAAAAAACCACTAGTTGGTTGGGGGGGGGGGAAGACACTAATAGTTTAACTTGGAAGAACAGCAGGAAGAAGTGTGATTCTTGCACTCCTATTGGAACATGCAACAGCCCAGAAAGCAAGGTGTCAAGGATTTCAAATCCTGTTAGGTGTTCTCATGGAACAAGCAAACACATGGGCTTTGTTGGGGTTACTGAGAGAAAAAACAATTGCATGTATACTTGTGTGTACACTAATGCTAGGAGCACAGTAAATAAATTTTATGCATTTGAAGTACTGGTTAAGTTATCAAATGCAGATATTGTGGGAATATTGGAGGCATAGTGTTACTCAGACATAGGGGATGCAGATAATGAATATGGGTAGTACAAGTGTACAGAAAGGATAGAAGGTTATCCCAAAAGTAATGAGCGCTGCATATACTCCCCACTCCATGTGCCTGCTAAACTGACATTTATCAGAATAATAATTTGAAGTTTAACCTCAGCATTAATGTGCTTGAAACAGAGTTCCTGCATTGAACGTTTCTGTAGAGGCTTTTAAAAATGGTTGGTGATAATGCTTTAGATTACAGTTTAGATTAAAGATCTTTTATTAAAATTAAAACTGTGGTCGAACAGCAGAACAAATTTATGAACTGGTGCTGGAAGGGTGTGGTGAGTCAACAGTAGATCATAGCATGATATCTCGGTGATCAAAAGTTTCATTAGAGTCAGACCAGTGTTGAAGACAAACGGTGCTCAGGTAGACTGAGAATATCTAGTAGGGACAATACATCGGCAGTCATTATTACCACCATTTTGGAGGAAACAAACATATGACCTGTAAAATTGATAGCTAGTGAATCTGCAATACTAAAATCATCTGTTCACTAAATTTTAACTGAAGTGTTACAAAAACAAAAGGTTGCTGCCCAGTGGGTCTCACTTTTGCTGTAAGATGAACAACAGGCAAAGTATAAAGAAATTGCAATGCAGTTACTTACATATTACTGACAAGAATATGAAGAGGTTTTTAAAATTCATTTTTGCCAGATATGGACATGTGATTTTGAACCTGAACTGAAGTCACAGTCAGCTCAGTGGAAGCATCCATCTTTGCCACACCCCCTTTAAATGTTGCCAAGAAAAATCAGAGGTGAAAAAAAATGGTCATTGTGGCATACAATTACGAGGACATTATTGCTGCTGATCATGTGCCATTTGGAAGGTTAGTAACTGGAGACTGAAATGCAACATTTATTCTTCAAAAATTATGCCTGAAAATTCACAAGTTGCCATAGATGTCAGAAACTAGTTTACTCATGCTCGGCAACAATGCAGGGCCTCATGTTTCACCATCTATATAAGATGGTGAAATATGAATATCTGTAGAAGCGTTGAGTCAAACTGTGACCTAGTGCATCAGAGCTTAATTTCAGAAGACAGTTACACAGCATTCAAAAATTATTTGGATGTTGGGAAACAGTCATAAGGTGTGAAGGAGACACATAGATGGTTTTTAATGTAAATTGTGTTATGAAATTAAATGGCATTAAAAATACCATGTAATTTCATAACATGGCATTTCAGAAGTTGATTAAAAATGCTATGACATTTTTAATTAACTTCTTTTGTGCATTACTTTTGGGGTAACCTGCATAAATTTGGTGTACATCTGATTAGCTGCCTATCCCTATACACTTGTTCATGCATGAATGTAGATGCAAAGTGTTTATTCAGTTTGTCAACAACCAGAACAGGATCATCAATATTCCATTCATACCTAGTGGACCAACATACTTCCTTTCCTTCTAATGTTAACATAAGTAAAAAACTCCTTGCTCCTTTTCTTTGCATTCCTAGCCAAAAACTTCTTGTAATCTACCTTTACCTATCCAGCCCCTTTTGTGACTTGATTGCAAACCAGTTTATGTTTGTGTATCCTCTGATAATTTATAACCATCCCATGCTTTTTCTTCTCTGCCACTAGTCTCATCAGTTCATTTAGGTCATCACAAGGTAAAGTGTGTAAAAACATGCATTGGTACAGTTTACGTGTATTACTTTGCTATTTGGATGTGTGAAGTGTCATAAATATGATTGTGGTTGGCATTTTCACGTAATGCATCATTCTAGTAATAAATATTCTGAATTTGAAGTGCTTTCAAATTCAGAATATTTAAAAGTTAATTTTTTTATATTTTTAATTTTTATTTAAAATTTTTTTTACAAGTTTCTTGATTTTATATTTTGCACAAAAAAAATGACCTCTGGAACAACATTCCAGCAGAAAAGAATCCTGACTGTAAGCATATTTTGAATTTTTGTACGCCTTGATAAAGAAAGATCAAACCGACACCACATTTTCAGTTCCATAGTCCCCCTCCCCTAGAAGTCTGTGTGTTGTGTGCATGTGAATATGGGGAGTACAAGTATAAATAAATAAATAACAATATATTTATTTATTGTTAGTATACAGGAGTTAGAAGCGGATATCTATGAGAAAACAAGTATAGTAGAATCCATGTTATCTAAAACATTTAGAACTGAGTGCACTTTGGATAGTGGTGCCTCCGTAGCCAGGTGGGCAGGAGCAGCAGTGTGTAGCACACGCTTCTTGATTAGACCGGGGTTCGAGCCTGTGAGCCACCAAATACGGAGGATGCGGAAAGGTCAGGGAATGACTACCACATATTCCCAGAGCAATATGGCCTTAGTTGCTAATGCTCCTTAAAAAAAAAAACATTAACACATTATCAACATTAAATACAGTAATAGAGGACAGGCAGACTCTTGATTTACCGGGATTGGATTAACATAAAATCCAAGTAATAAGTATCATAAAATGCAAGTAGTAATTATCATAAAATCCAAGTAATAACTAGAAGATGTATAAATAGATATTTTGCAGGTTCATAAATAAGCGACAAGAACCGCCATCATAAGTCACCATTGAAAGATTAGTGTACCTATTATCTTGCAATTCCCGCTATCTTCACACCTAGTGCTCAAAACAAAAAAAAAAAAAAGAGACTAAATGTTTGGTTTGATTTAGTGCATCGCATCAATTGCTGTGTTCTGTCGCACCGCAAAAAAGGACAAATTTTGTTTCGTTATTTATGTCAGGGATGTTGGAATTTTTTTTTTTTTTATAGGAACTATTTTTCTTTTCTTTTTTTTTTTTTTTTTTGTTTAGAAATCGCAAAAATGATGGGCAAACACAAGGTTGTGCTTTCAATTAAACAAAAACTTGAAATTATTCAAAAGTTTGAAAACAGTGCATCCATTAAATCTCTTAAGAACCTTTATAAGGTTGGTGACAAAACCATATGCGACACTGTAAAAAGTAAGAGAAGCTATTCGATTTAAATTCGACATCGTAAAATAAGCATAAAGGGAAGCATCGTATTGGACACGCGAGTAATATGTGTTAAGTTTTTGGTTTTTTCTGCCGGTAACTGAATCAGTGGATATGGGGGCACAACTATATATATATATATATTTATATTTTATGAAAACCCCAAACGAGAGAGGTATTAGCACCTATAGTATTTAGTACCATGCATGGGTTGGAGGTTGAGAAGACATTATATATATATATATATTTTTTTTTTTTTTTTAATGAAACCCCCAAACGTTGAGAGGTATTAGAACCTATAGTACTTAGTACCGTGCATTAAGTTCAAGTCTTAGTACCGTGCAAGAAGTTCAAGTCTAATTGACATTAGACATGAACTCCTGTAGACTGTAATTTTCAGGAAATATGTATGAAGGAAGGTTGTTCCAGAAAAGGCAGTTGAATAAATAAACGAGGAAGATGAAAAGTTGGTTCTGTGATTTGAAGTTGGACAGTAAATGGATGTTGACTGGTGGTGGCACTTGTTCGGACTGGTTTGAAAGAGAGAGCAGGAATTATAGAAGCCAGTTCAGAAGAACAGTGCCCATGGAAGTGTCTGTAGAAAAGGCATGCAGCAGAAACAGAACATCTATGAGACAGCGAGTGGAGAAGAGACTCTGTTAGAGATGTCATTAACATAATTGCTCTCTTCTGAATGGAATCTAGAAGCCTGAGAGAGGTTTTGGGGGCACACCACCCCAGATGTGGGAACAATATTCTACGGTAGGGTAGAGTTGCGATTTGTACAGAGTGAACAGCTGTTCGGAAGAAAAGTAACGCCGAGAGCAAAAGAGAAAACCAAGTTTTTTAGATGCAAAGAAAGCAATATTTGTAATATGCTTCTGCCAAGAGAGATTAGAAGTCATGGTAATCCCCAAAAGAGATATATCATCTTGCCTAGAAATCGGAGTGTCACCAAAGATAAGCACAGGAGCAGAAGAATCCTTTTTGCGAAATATAAGACAAGACTGAGTTTTAGAAGGATTGAAATCAACTAAGTTGACTTTGTCCCACCGTAGAGTTACCTGGAGCAGGCTGAGAGGTTATTCATGCCACTTCTGTGTGGTACCAATCACGCTGATGCAATGCATAAAAACTTGCTATAAAATTAAATGTCTACAAATTGACCAGTACATGAATTTTTATTTGCAGTAATTTATTTAATGTTCTAATGTTATTTAATTTTTTTTTTACAAGGAAGTTCTTATGAATCATACCATTGTGGATGGTTTTATACTGTACATAAGTGATATATGTGAAATTTTCTTTTCTTCAATCATAATGGCTTTAATCATTATCATAATTTCTTCAATCATTATACAAGTGGAATCATGATTTTATTATATTCACGTGATAGTTTTTGTGTCTTAGAGGTAAATATTAAAAGTTTGTAGGTAGAAGTTTTCTAATGCTACCTTCAAACTTTAGATAATCAAATGCTCTGTAAACAGTTACTGTCTGAAACATTTCAAAAATAAAATATGAAAATTTAGGGAGGCTGCAATGACTTGAGTGACATTGGCCCTGTAGAAATTTCCAAAACACTTGTATTTCTGTCATGACCCACTAACAGCTAACTAAAAGATCCATGTGTTCTCCTGTGCAAGTGATCAAGACAGACAGCAGAAAATGTCTTAAATGGGGTTAACCCAACAACAAATTAAAAACTCGAACAATTTGCAAACATGATGTGTAAATTTCCGCGTTGTTGTAGCAAATTAACAGGCCAAACAGAAATGCAATTTGCAACATAAAATCTACTAACTGAATTACAAAGCCAGACAAAATTACAAATTAAAAATTCATAATTGTAAAATTTAAACAACCAAACACAAAGAAACTTGTAAGATAAGAAAATTGAAATTAATGGTACTAAAAATGAATTTAGTGGTAACAAATTTCATGTCAGTTGTTTAACTCACTTTCCCTATTCATGCAGTTCCCCTTAGAAAGTTTGCTTGAGAGAGAATATAAGGTGGTAGTGGAATGAAATGGTGAAGCTTTGGTAAGCACTGATTTAATACAGTATAGAAGTTTTTGATAAACAGATGCCCTTAAATGCAATTTAAATGTGCACATTACTAATTTGTTAGCTTTTAAAAATGAGTTTAACAGTTTTAACAATAAAATGTCCCACATCCATTTAAGCAGGTAAGCTGATTACAGAGAATGCTGCTTTACAAAATATAAATTACAGTGTGCTAAAACTGTGGCACACAGAACACTGGTATTGTTTATTTGGTTGAAAGGATGTAATCTGAAAATGAAGGAAAAATGTTTGCTTGCATTCTTCCTCTAAGAGCCAACACATTTTGACATGACTGCTCTGTGTATAATATTGTTTCCTGTACCTTGTTCAGTGACAGTGTTATTTAGTTTCACTGCTGTGATTTCGTTTTCCAATATTGAGTAAACAGATATCCAGGTATCACACATGAGAAAATTCACTTAAAGCAAGATGATTATACCACAAAAACTTTTATAAGATGAGATATGCCAGTGGTGGACCATTTGTTTGGTGAAAAGTAGTCCATTTTCTCATAGTTCAAGGCTTTCAGGACATCTGTAAGCTTACCATCAAGACATTGAAGATGATGAAATTCTTGATGTGTACAAGTATCCAACAAGTCAGTGCTGTTCTAATGGCACAAATTAGTGCTATTAGAATCAAATGGGTTTGATTCACACATGTTTGTTACATACTTCAGTGACCACAATTATTCCTCTTTCATCTGCAGGAAGTACAGCCATTGACTTAAAATCTCATTCTTTTTCTATATTTTGGTTTTCCAATAAATGTTCTAAGGCTGTTTTGAATAAGAATGTTGCATATCGCAATTGGCTTGTATCCAAATCCCGTTTTCATTTTCTGCCTACAGCAAAGCTTGCAACAATTGTAAAGCAGTTATTAATCAGTCCCAAAAAAGAAATTTTGATTCTAATGACACAAATTAGTGCCATTAAATCAAATGGGTTTGATTCACACATGTTTGTTACATTCTTCAGTGACCACAATTATTCCCCTTTCATCTGCAGAAAGTGCAGCCATTGACTCAGACCACCCTCGGTGACAACATTTTTGCCAATTGCTCTTCCATTGTTGAAGGTGTCCCTCTCCAGAGAAGACAAGACATATGATTCATGCACAATGGTGCTTATCCCTATTTTAGTCAACAAGCAAGGGCCCACCTCAATGCTCTTATCCACTCATGGATAGTTTGGGGTGGCACAGTTTCTTGGTCAGTACAGTCACTTAATGTGAACCCTCATTATTACTTCCTGTAGGGTTATTTAAAGAGCCTGTAGTATGTAATGACATAGGCATTACACATACTGCAGTCTGTTTAAGTGACCCGTAGCCGTGAAGAGCGTGAGTGCAGTAGCACACGCTCTTTGAGTGGGCTGGGGTTCAAGCCCGGGACTGCTAAATACGATTAACATTTGTATTGATTGATTTAATGTAAACTCCACTGACTTGGTAGTCATGCCATAGTATAAACAAGGGTCCTCTTACAAAGAAAGGCTTAAGTTTTGCAAATTACGGTGTCTGGAGACTAGGCACCAGCGAGGTGATCTGATAGAGGTGTATAAAGCCTTGAATGGTTTGAGCATGTTCAATGCTGATGGGATTCTTCCTCTTGCTCAGAATAATCACCTGAGAGGGCATAAATTCAAATTGAGGAAAGACAGATGTAGGATAGACGTGCGGAAATTTGCCTTTAGCCAGCGGGTGGTTGGTTGGCGGAACAGACTTCCATCCCTTGTCGTGGAAGTTGATAGCCTAAATAAGTTTAAGGCTCAGCTGGACAGGTATTTCGAACGAACAGAGGGGTGAAGTGGAAGTGGTTATTTTTTATTTATTTATTTATTTATTTATTTTTTGGCTGATGCTGCATAAGCTTGCTTTCTTGCATCAAATGCCTCTACTAATGCTAATGCTATTTTTTTTTTTTTTTTTTTACTTACATTAATATTGCAGAACTGCTGCAAGAAATAAAATGTGTCTGCAAAGCAATTCTTATCATGGTGAAGTTCTGAGTTTGTTCTGCAGGCACTAGTTCAACAAGCTGAAGTGTGCATTCAAGTGCAAAGGACATTACTTCAAACATTCATTGCTTGAAGTAATGATTTTTCTCAGGTTATCAAAGATGCTCACATAGCATCTGTGAGACACCAATTTTTGTTTTAATTATAAAAAAAATAATTTTTAGTTTTTTTACTGAATTGAAAATGGTGATCTATTAATTATGATTTGTTGAACTCAATTAAAAAATATGAAACAAAAATAATTGAGATAAATCAATAATATTAGTAAAGAAAGATTTTATTGTATTTTTTAGAATTTTCTAGGTCACTTGTGCCCCCAGAACGAAACTCAGATGTTTGCATGGTATCCGGCAGATGTAACATGATATCTGTATTGTTGTCAGCTGTTATGTTTAGCTGGTGAATCAAAGCTCTATGGCAAAATTAAATACCTCTCACTGGTCTTCCTTCTGAATGAACTGGGCATTGAACACCATCCTAACATGCAGCATATATTTATTGATGTCTCAAAATTAAGTTTTAAAGCCATTTCCATCAATTCCTTTACTTCATGCTGTTGGCTTGAACGGAACGTATGAATGTGCGTTCAAGTTCCTGAGTGCAAAAAAGCCATGACTACTTGGAATGTCTGTTGTGACCTTGAAGGTAATTGGGTTACTCACTGGTGTACAGAGAGGCTTCACAAAATACCATTTTTTCTATGTTTGTTGAAAAGTGCAACAGAAAAGAGGGAGGTAATTTTATCAGGGAGAAGTAATATAAAATATGTTCCACTGGTTAAGCCATAAAAGGTCCTACCTTTTCATATAAAGGTTAGGTAAATGAATTTTGTTAAGAATCTGAATAAAGAAGGAACTGTTTGCTAATTTAATGGATGAAAAACTGAAAGAAGGAATTTTCACTGGGCCTTATAAAGAAAATTCCATGATGATGTAATTGAAACAGAGCTACAGGATATTGAATTCGCAGCTTATAAACATCTAAAGCATGGATTTCTTGGAAAAAGGAAAGAAGATAATTATCTGATGTTGACTTTAGTGCAGTGTTATAAAGATGGACTACTGAATGTCTTTGAAAATTCACTTTCTTCATTCCCATTTTAGTTTTTTCTTCAAAATTTGGGAAATGTAACGATGATCAAGGAGAATGCTTTCATGAGGTCATATCCATGATGGAAAAGTGGTACAAAAGTCACTGGAATACTGTCTTCATGGAGTGCTGGTGTCTGTAGAGGGATGTGAAATGGATTATAAGAAAAACTCTCTTAGTGGCCAACATTTCTAAGGAAATGGAATATATGTAGTATATTATATGTTTGATTAAAGTATTTTAAAATGAATACAACTCATTTTTAAGAATAAGAATAGCATATACACTCAGTGATCACTGAATTATAACCACCTACCTAATACTTCATAGGTCTTCCTTTTGCCCTCAGTACAGCAGCTATCCGACGTGGCATTGATTCAACAAGATGTTGGAAGTGTTTGGGAGGTATGGCCAACCAAGCTGTGTGTAATGCAGCCAGCAATGTGGGTATTGAGGTGAATTTGTGTCCAGACGGCTGATATGCCTTTCCTTAGTGTTCCACAAGTGCTCTATGGGATTGATATCGGGGGAGTTTGGAAGCCAATCGATATGCTGGAAGTCAGAACTGTGTTCCTCAAACCATTCCTGCACAACAAGTGCCCGATGGCTCATCGCACTGTCATCTTTGAAGACACCATAGCCATTCGGGAAAAGTGTAACATGGCAAGGTGTACACAGTCAGCAAGCAGTTGACAATAGCGGAGACCACTGATATGTTGTTCCACATGCACCAGGGGTCCAAGTTCCTTCCAGTGGAACATGCCCCACACCATACAACTGCCTCTACCGGCCTGCACTTTTGATACCATGCATGATGGATGAAGAGCCTTATGTTGTTGATGCCAAATCTGTACATGACCATCCATGGTGTGGAGTAAATGTGACTCATCCGACCAGCACACCTTCCAGTCTTCTAACATCCAACTTGCATGGTCTTTGCACCAGGTGAGTCTTTTATGCCAATGAACCTTGGTTAGGAGAGGATGCCATAGGAGTCGTTTGCTGGTATAGTCATATGTGCGATGCATAGTCATGCCAGATATTGTTCCGGGTTGGTCCATATTGTATTGGGTAGTCAACTCTTCAACAGTGCTGTGCCTGTATGAGTTGTCGGACCTGGTGCTCCTCTGTAGTGTCAACCTTTCGCTGACCTTTGCAGTTTTGCCGTCGGGTCGTTGTTTGACCATTTTCTTGCCAGTCCTGGTACACTTTAACAACATGTGGTCAATGGGTCGCATTCAGTTTTCATAGGAGTGGTCATAATTCAGTGATCACTCACAGTATATTATTTTATGATATTTGAACTTGGTTATCCATTAAGTTACTAAAATATTAGTATATCTTTCAATGGAGATATGACAGAAATCTAATTTTCTTTAGAATCAGCAACCAAAAAAAAAAAAAAAAAACTTTTTTTGTTGCCCATGTTAATTGATTAATTTATGTTAATTCTGTTTATTATGATTTGTTATTGTTATTTGGTTTTTAGGAGCATTAGCAACTAAGGCCATATTGCTCCGGGAATATGCGGTGGTCATTCCCTTGACCGTTCCGCATCCTCCGTATTTGGTGGTGACGGGCTTGAACCCCAGTCTAATCAAAAAGTGTGTGCTACACACTGCTGCTCCTTCCCACCTGGCTACGGAGGCGCCCCATTATGATTTGAGTTAACGTTAATTTGCATATCTGCCTTTGTTTTAGATTCGTGGAGTTGATATGGAAATTTGCATTTTGTTCATTACTTTTGTACATTTAAATCAGCAACTGCCAACCTTATATAGGCAGATAAAATTGAAGTAAACTTAACATTTAAATCAGATTTTTGGCATTGGTGTTCTCTAGTATTTCTCTTTATATTTTTATTTCTGTGCATTGTAAACAAAAAAATTATGCTTTGTGATTGATCAGTTGTTCATAATTTAAATTATAATGAGCAATAACCATTGCACATTTTTTTACATTTAGTTTGTTCATTACTTTTCATTCTGTATCTGGGTTTTATATGGACATCCGTTGAATTCACAAGGGTTGATGGTCCTCTGATGAACTGGTCCATCTGGGTTCTCTATTTTATTTATTGTGTGATATGCTTCCTTTAGTTGGGGAGGGGGGTTCCTTGCACAGGGAATTGTGTGCTTGCACCTAGATTTGGGTGGTGTCATTTTAAGTCTGTATTTTAAGATTTTCTTTTATTTTGAGTGTTGGAGTATCTGGTACTCAAGTAACAGAATAGCATCTTGCCAAATATAACCTATCTGGGCTAAGGTAAAGAAAGCCAACACGAGAATGACGAGAAACGTTGGAAAACTTACACAAAAAATTAGTTTCCCGACACTGGACTCTAGTGCTGCTCGCTTAGTAAACAGACGGTAGGTGTTATCGGTCTGGAGCTGAAATCGAGAAGGATATATTGATTGACAGGTAGGTGTGGCAAATGATGAAATAGTGTAGTCATTGGTTGGCATTATAATGTGTATTTATGAGTAAAGAACGGTGCATAATAGTTTTGTGATGAACGGCGGTAAACAGGTAATAGTAGTGATGAATCTTTTAAAGATGGAAGAAATTTGTAAGGAAAATAAAATGTTGGTTGATTTTTTAATGAAAACTAAATTAATAAAAGTTTCATTGTTTTTTTTTTTTTTTTTTTTTTTACATTATTAAAAGCAGATTTTTGGAGTTCATGAGTGTTTTTACTATACTGTTGATTTAGGCTTGGTTACGAAAAAAGGGAAAGGTTTCTTTATTTTTCTTTATATTTCGTAACCTGACCTTAAAAATAAAAGTACAGTAATAAAAAATTAATATTTTGTTAATAAACAATTTATGTGCTAATCCACCCATGATTCTAAAGAAAAAAGGTTAGGCTACCCCTCCATTTCGGGAGGGGTTCAAGCTCCCGTGGGATTCAAGTGGAGGTAACCTGACCTTTTTTCACCATTAGGGCATATTATTGAACAAGAAAATAAAAATACAGTCATAAAAAAAATTATTTTTTTATGACTGTATTTATATGAAAAAAAAAAGGTTAGGTTACCCCCTCCACTTCAGGAGGGGGCCAAGCTCCCATGGGATTCAAGTGAAGGTAACCTGGCCTTTTTTCACCATTATGGAAAGTGTTCAATAGGGCAAGTTACCATTAGTGCTTCTGAGTGCTACTAAAATGATACTAAACCTATGTTATCGTGTGTTGTGTTCACGCACCAATCAGCACATCATTTGCCACGCCTACCTGTCAATCAATATATTGTTCTCGACTTTGTTCCAGACTGATAACACCAACTTTCTGTTTACTGAGCGAGCAGCGCTAGAGTGCCATATTGGGAAACTAATTTTCCATGTAAGTTATCTGACGTTTCTCGTCGTTCTCGTGTTGGCTTTCTTTACCTTCGCCCCATCTGTTGCATAGTTTGTTTTACTAGTTTGGTGGTTTAATAGTCTTAGTCTTAGAAATAGTCTTACACTGTCTTTAAGTTATTTGTTTATATTACTTTGTTTTCTTAAATTGGGCCCTAAATTATTTGCACATACTCTTAAAACATTCTTGTATTAAGGCAATTAAAAAAAGTGCATATCTTAACACTGAACTACAAGAAATAGAAGGTATGTACTGAAAAGACCATACAAAAGTACACAATACTTGCTGATACTGTCTCATACTCTGTAGAAATTTATAAAATAAGATCTGTTCGTTTTTTCTTTTTTTTTCATCTTATTTTATAAATCTGCACCCTTCATGTCACTAGCTGTAGGAAAGATGAGACAAGCTTAGCAAGCATTGTGTACTTTTATAAGTTCTTTCCAGTATATTCTCTCCAATTTTAGTACAGTGTGTGTGTAGTGCAAATATATAAATAATTATAATTTATGCACATAAGCTTTTGCATATATTTCATATAATTTTTAAAATATGTTATTCGCAATAGAGTTTTCATTATAATGTAAAATAAAGAATGCCATTGAAAAATGCATTATATCTCCTTAATTACACCTACTGAAGGGTCTACTTCATTACACCTACTAAATGCAAGTTTAACAAAAGTCAGCTATGTAAATTTAATTTGGGACTAGTGTATAACCAGTCATACAATGGCAGGAAAAATTTGTGTGTAAACCTGCCTGTAGAACTATGATAAGTAATTTTTATTAGACTTTTCTTTATGTATCTCTGTCTTGAAAATTCCTCTGGCTTTATGTGGCTGTCATGGAGTATAAACAGAAAATCTTTGTGTGTTTTTTTTTGGGGGGGGGATCCAAATTCCTTCATTAGTTCCTGTAGACTCTAAGATAGAAGAGTACATTCATCATATCCAAATTCCTGCATTAGTTCCTGTGGACCCCCCCATAGCTATAGTAGAGTATATTCATCATATACTCTGCCATAGCTATGCAAAAGCAAATCATATAGTGCTATTGTAAGTTCTGATATTTTCTTTGAAATTTCTATGTGCAGCATTATCAGCTGCTTGGACTTTAATACTGCAAACAACACTATCTGTTCTTTGGCTAGTCACTCCCCCACTCAGTGATTGGCCACTCTCGTCTACTTATGCTTTGAAATCATATTATGAATGAATTATCTTTATTTGATATACTTGAAAAAAAAGTTCTATTTATATGTTGGCAAGACCACAGAGGGCACAATAATTTACAAGCTTGTCATTTTGACAAGGATATTTCGTTCTGAACCATGCTCAGCTCAAATGTGTGTACCACTGCACTGCTGTGTGGACTACTTGATTACATGAGGTCTCATCATATGAAATTGTATTGCAAGAGAAAAAATTGTATAAACAAACTAGAAATATACTGAGGAATATTTGAGTTTGAATGGTCAAATTATAATATATGTCTCTCTTTGAAAAAGACATCTTTTTAATGGAAAGTTAGGTTTTTATGCCAGGAAAGAATGGGATTGGGAGGGATGATATTATCCAGTTTTACTATATAAGATAAGTTTGGAAACATGGATGTACAAGTGATAATTTTTTTTTTTTTTTTTTTTTATAACTGGTTGGCAATTTAAATGTTAATCATGTTTTATTTTGTTTTTTGTTTCATTTTAATACAGTAAACTCCTGATTTAATGGACTTTGGATTTAATGGATGAAAAATTTTACTGGCACCAGCATACCACTGTATGGTCTTAATATAAATGCAAGTTTAACTTTATTTCAGTGTTTCTAATACATACATATAGTAACTGTTTAAATGTTTAATTATGTGAGGTACAAATGGTCTTCAAAAATAATTTTAATGAACTTTTCCACAATAACACACACCCCCTATTATTCCATAAAATTGAGGGTTTACTGTATTTCTACTGTTTTAATGTTTATATTTTTATAAAATAATTTTAAAAATTTTATTAACAAATATTTATTTATTAATTATTTTTTTATTTTTATTTTTATTTTGTTCACAGTGTGGAGATAAAAAGGTTTCCCGTAATCATGCCATTTTGGAAGTTAAAGAATCTGGAGAAATCTTTCTTACTCCTGTAAGTATAACTGAGTTAATATCATTTTACAAAATTATATATATATATTTTTAGAATTATCTTATATAAAAAATAGTATTGTACAAGCTCCTCATCCCAGAACCACGGCTGGGTTCGGAATTTGCTGAAATGTTGCATCCTGGTTTTTGGTCCCTTGAGACACTGGTTCTTGATGAGATGGAGCCCTAGTGGATGAAATCCTGCCTTATGCAATTTTTCTATTTTATTGAATTGGCTTGTGTTTTACAAATTTTGCACTTTTTTAAAGTACAAGCTGTACAGGAGACAAGGTGGCCAAGAAGTGCACAGATGATCTTATGTGTGCGCTTCTATAAGTGATTTCCGAATTATTCCTTCTAATTCTACACAGTGTAATGTAGTGTATAACATACATAATTGTAATTCTTGTGTATATCACCCTCTGCATATATACAAATATTTTATAGTATGAACCAGAGCTATAATGCTCAATACGTTCTACGTTGATATCAATATTTGCAAAAGAATAAGAGATGTTTATCTCAATGATACGTAGAACACTTGCGTATAATACTCTCCAGAAATTAAATTGAAAACAATTTTAAAAAAATCGAAAATCTTACATTACAGTAAGAAATAATTAACAATAATTAAAAATCAAATGAACACAATTAAAAATCAATTTAACGCAATTAAAAAATTAATTTAACGAAAAAAATTGCAAAATGGTTTTCCTTCCTGAAGCTTTCGAACGTATGTCGTGATCACAGGAATAGAAATTACCGAATAGGGGTGCGGTGAGCATGGAACTTAAATAGGGATTATTTGTCTTCGCGCATGCGCGTAAAGGACCACGAGTCGGAGATTAGATATGGCTGGCAAACATTAACAGAATTCTCATGTAATTTAATTTCGACGGTTTCTGAATTTACATTCTTGTATAATTACATTGGACACTTAAGTATTTTGGCCTTGTTAAACAAAAAAGTATGTTTTTCGTTAACGGCATGAAAGGCTAATTCTGACGCTGCTGAATGAGAAGCATGAACTGAGGCTGCGTGTTGATTAACACGAAAATTCAGAGCAAACTGCGTAGAACCCTGAAAAGATGAGTCGCAATCACCACAAGAAATGCTGTATACTAGGTCATTTATTTGTGTTGTGAACGAGGAAAGGACTGAGTGATTGTTCTGTATAGCGTGTAATTTCTGTATTGGCCTTTACAATTTTAAATTCGGTATCTTAAAAGAATCTGTTAAGTTGTTTGTGCCATTGTTCAACACATGGGACAGAAATAAAGTATTTTTTGATATTACTCTTGTTAATTGGTGTATTTTTTTGTATTCTATCCTTAGCTTGTACCCTAATTCTGTCTATTGTAGCAAGTGGGTAACCCCTGTTTAAGAAACTGCTGGTTAATATTTGTATTTCTGAGCCTAAAGCAGATTCCATCATTGAATATTTATAAGCATTGAGAAGTTGATTAAAGATAATCGATCAGTCGATCTTTTGTAGGTGAATGGGTGATAGCCATTATAATGCAGAAGCATACCGGTGCTTGTAGGTTTACGATAGATGTTAAATTGGATTTTATTCGCATCCTGAGTAAGCCTGAAATTTAGAAAATTTAATGACTTATCCTGCAATCATCTTTCCTCAATTTTAAATCCAGGCCCTCTTATGTGTATGTTGTCGGAGCAAGAGCAAAGATGCCATCAACATTCAGCTTATTCAATTCATTCAAACCTTAAACACCCCAATCAGATCACCTCACAGGTCTCTAGTTTCCAGGTGCTCCAATTTTCAGAACTGAGTCTTTCTTCATAAGAGTACCCTTTTGTTCTCCTCACTAATCTTGTTGCTCTTCTCTGCACCTGTTTCAACAGATCCATATCCTGCCTAAAATGAGGCTTCCACACTTATATGTAGTACTCAAGGGATGACCTAGCCATTGCTTTATACAGTGAAATAATTACCTACTTATCCCTGCTTGCAAAATTTCTGTATATCACTGACAAAAAACCCCACAAGCTGTCCTAAGCATGTCTGCACTGCTCAGAGAACTTCATGCATGACTGCACAATTATCCCCACAAGAATTTTAGAAACACTTCAATATCAATAACGCAACTGTCTCTGATGAACCCAGTGGTACATCAGAGAGTGGTATGAAGGAAGTTACGGCTGGAAAAAGTCACAAATTTACAAGGGAAATAAAGTCAAAAACAGCTGTTGAGCTGAAGTTCGGAAGATAAGTTCGGATTAAAGCCCTGTGATGGGGAAAAAGCGTTAGTGACACATGCTGAAAAGCTCAACACTAAAAAGCTAGTTCAATTGAGTGAATTCAAGACCTCAGAGAAGTTACCTGATAAAGAGAGGGAGATGAACTTTAGAACTTTGACACTTATTGATTTCTTCAAGTTGCAGGAGGCAAAGAAAGAGCTTTCAGATGAGTACCCCAATGCAGAGAGATTCTCCAGTGAACTTGGATGTCCAGAATGCAGAGATCTTCCTTGTAGCAATGAAAATTAAATTTTATCACTCTTCACTGCTATAAGGAAGTCCTAAATGAGCAAAATACAGATGAGATAAAGAATGCCTCCAGCAACTGAGAGCCCTCAAACTCTGTATTTTAAGTTTGTGGTATATAAGATACAGGGTGATTCACCATTCAAGGAGTGAACTGATATACACATTTTATGTTTAAATCAATAAAATTATCATAAAATTAGTCTTAATCGCTTATTTATATGATATACAAGTTTGGTGCTCAAGTTTATTGTTTCCCTGAAATCAGTTATCATTATAACATGAGTCTATTGCTCCATTCTGAGTAAGTGTGAAATTTAGAAAATTTAATGACTTAGTATCTGTATTCTCCCTCTCCAATGTAAATTTGAGTCTAGAATGAATATTATTAAATGAAAGTAAAATGTCTTGGATAGTGCTACTATCGGTAATGACTAGAACATTGTCTAAATACCTCCTGTAGTATGTGATACGGGACAGAAAAGGCGTCAAATGTATATGTTCAATCGTTGAGAGATAGACCTCCGATTTTAGGCCGCTCAGGCTTAATCCCACTGGCAAACCAAAAATTTGTTTGTATACTTTGTCTCGAAAGGTGATATAGTTGGCTTCAACTAAGAGTTTAATTAAGTGAAAAATTTCCTTAATAGGAAGCTTCGTATAATTAATTGGTATCGAGTTATTATTTAACATATCCCAAAGAATATCTAATGTGTATTCAATGTTTACATTCGTATATAACAAGATAACATCTAGTGAGAATAAATTATCATTACTGCCAAGTCTACAGTCCTTAAGGTTATTAAATAGTGTATCGTAGTTCTTAATTCCAAATTGTATCGCTTCTCTAAAGGGTTTTATAATGCTATATACATGTGTGGCCAAGGATGAAAATGCCGAATTTCTGTAGGAAACAATAGGAAATCCGGTCTTATGTAATTTTACCTGACCAAAAAGTCCAGGAATATTGTATGTTCTGACCTTCAATTTCTTTAACCGAGCCATAGTAATATAGTTGTTTTTTCGATACGTGGTTAACGTTTTATTGTATTGGTTGACCAAATTGGTAAATAGTGCTGGGTCTACTTCAAGATAAGTGAAGGTATCTGATACAACTGACTCTAATTTATTAATATAATCAGGTTTATTGAGTATTACCACTGTATGAAGTAAATTGTCTCTCCCACCCCTTCACCTGGTGGGTTCTCCACTGCCAACATATCCCCCCCCCCCGGAATGGGATGGGCAGCTTGAACTTACTACCGGATTTGACGTACCGGATTTGACGCTACTTGGACATGACACTGATGACGACATTCTGCGGCTTTGCTGCCGACATGCCATTGGTGATCTGAACTGGGTACTCTAACCCGGTTCTCTTTAAAACCCCATCCCCTGGCAGGGGAGGGAGGCTTGAAGGGAAGGGCAGGGAGGAGAGGAGACAGGTTTCTGTTTCCTCTCCTCCCTGCCTACCCCCATACTTCACCTGGTGGGGCTCGCCTCCACTGACCTCTTTGGGGATGCCTACTCTATTGTCTCTATTCTTCTATCTGTTTCCCCCCATCTTCAATTCCCCCCCCCCACACACCCCTTAACAATGCCGCTAAATTCTACTGTTTTCTTGTAAATCTTTTTTGGCCAAATTCTAGTGTTCATCCCCCCCCCCTTTTTTTTTTTAGGCCTTGCCACTGAAATCCCTGGAAATTAGGTGGTGGAGCGTGCAAGATTACTTAAATAATCTACTGGGTGCCTGACCTGCCTCCTCGTGGCAAATTGTGGGCAATGGTGGGGCCCAATGGCTAAATGGTCAGAGAAACAACAGAACATAATGCTGCACAACCGACCACTTCCCACACACTTTTTAAATCTCTGGCCCTCACAGAGTTCTGTGTCACTCACAAAGAATACAATGCAGAGATGGGGGGAACCCCTGGTGCTATCAGACAACTAACACACTTTACACTGTATCTCCTGCCAGGTGGCCAGGAGCAGCAGTGCATAGCACACGCTTCTTGATTAGACCGGGGTTTGAGCCTGTGACCATCAAATACGGAGGATGCGGAAAGGTCAGGGAATGATCACCGCATATCCCCGGAGCAATATGGCCTTAGTTGCTAATGCTCCTAAAAACCAAATAACAATAACAACAATAACTGTATCTCCTTTATCAGCTCTCTGAATAATGTTTTTATTAAAACTGAACTGTCATGTGTATTCAATTTAGGAAGTCACGTTTCATTTATGTTATTCACCACCTGGTTAACTTGTTGAATAAATAAATCTTTTTGTGGAACATTATGAAATTGAATATCAATTACGCACTGTTTTTTAGGTAGTTTTCGAGATGGTAAATTGTAATTTAATCCTTTGGATAAAAGTGAAATCTGGTCCTGCGATAGTGTATATGAGGAAAGATTTGTAACCTGTTGATATGTCGGTTTGTTGAGCGTTGGGCGAGGGGGTGTTTGCGAACTAGCTGAAGTATTCTGCAGTAGACCATTGTACATATGTGGTGGGGTGGGGTGGGGTCATTGCACAACTTGTATGCATTTGGTCGCAAGTTCGTGACAATGTGTTAGAACTCGTATGAACATGTCTTAACCCTCCCGATAATGTATTCAATTTGTTAACGTGTCTGTTTTTTATTTCTGAGGCCTGTGCTTCATGTTGCAAATCTATGGACGTCTTCAATACAGACCAATTTTTAGGATGCAGATAATTTTTTAATTTATTGTGAAGTTTTCTAACTTGGGAAAGGTATTTTTGTTTATTAGAATACCGAGATCTTAAGGCAAGCTTAACTATATTACGCAATGTGGCAAGTGCTATTTGCTTAACGCCCGAAATTTTATGATTTAAAATGACCCTGGCAAACTTCGGAATGATGTTGTTTTGAAGGCAATACTTTAGAAAAGAAATATGGTAACTTTGGGCGGAGTATCTTAGTGTTAATCTAATGTAATTTTGCACCAAGGTATTCAAAAATTCCCCCATAATTGTATGTATTGATAGGTTCTACCTGGAGAGTGCGTAATTGATATTGAATTTAGATTTTGTAATGTTTCACGAAAATATTTATAAGTTAGAGTCAGTTGTAACAGATACCTCCACTTATCTTGAAGTAGACCTGGCACTATTTACCAATTTAGTCAACCAATATAATAAAATATTAACCATGTATCGAAAAAACGACTACATCACTATGGCTCAGTTAAAGGAAATGAAGGCCAGAAGATACAATATTCATGCACTTTTCAGTCAGGTAAAATTACATAAGACCGGATTTCTTATTTGGCCTATTGTTTCCTACAGAAACTCGGTATTTTCATCCTTGGCCACACATGTATATAGCATTATAAAACCCTTTAGACAAGCGATACAATTTGGAATTAAGAACTACAATACACTATTTAATAACCTTAAGGACTGTAGACTTGGCAGTAATGATAATTTATTCTCACTAGATGTTATCTTGTTATATACGAATGTAAACATTGAATACACATTAGATATTCTTTGGGATATGTTAAATAATAACTCGATACCAATTAATTATACGAAGCTTCCTATTAAGGAAATTTTTCACTTAATTAAACTCTTAGTTGAAGCCAACTATATCACCTTTCGAGACAAAGTATACAAACAAATTTTTGGTTTGCCAGTGGGATTAAGCCTGAGCGGCCTAAAATCGGAGGTCTATCTCTCAACGATTGAACATATACATTTGACGCCTTTTCTGTCCCGTATCACATACTACAGGAGGTATTTAGACAATGTTCTAGTCATTACCGATAGTAGCACTATCCAAGACATTTTACTTTCATTTAATAATATTCATTCTAGACTCAAATTTACATTGGAGAGGGAGAATACAGATACTAAGTCATTAAATTTTCTAAATTTCACACTTACTCAGAATGGAGCAACTCATGTTATAATGATAACTGATTTCAGGGAAACAATAAACTTGAGCACCAAACTTGTATATCATATAAATAAGCGATTAAGACTAATTTTATGATAATTTTATTGATTTAAACATAAAATGTGTATATCAGTTCACTCCTTGAATGGTGAATCACCCTGTATCTTATATACCACAAACTTAAAATACAGAGTTTGAGGGCTCTCAGTTGTTGGAGGCATTCTTTATCTCATCTGTATTTTGCTCATTTAGGACTTCCTTATAGCAGTGAAGAGTGATAAAATTTAATTTTCATTGCTACAAGGAAGATCTCTGCATTCTGGACATCCAAGTTCACTGGAGAATCTCTCTGCATTGGGGTACTCATCTGAAAGCTCTTTCTTTGCCTCCTGCAACTTGAAGAAATCAATAAGTGTCAAAGTTCTAAAGTTCATCTCCCTCTCTTTATCAGGTAACTTCTCTGAGGTCTTGAATTCACTCAATTGAACTAGCTTTTTAGTGTTGAGCTTTTCAGCATGTGTCACTAACGCTTTTTCCCCATCACAGGGCTTTAATCCGAACTTATCTTCCGAACTTCAGCTCAACAGCTGTTTTTGACTTTATTTCCCTTGTAAATTTGTGACTTTTTCCAGCCGTAACTTCCTTCATACCACTCTCTGATGTACCACTGGGTTCATCAGAGACAGTTGCGTTATTGATATTGAAGTGTTTCTAAAATTCTTGTGGGGATAATTGTGCAGTCATGCATGAAGTTCTCTGAGCAGTGCAGACATGCTTAGGACAGCTTGTGGGGTTTTTGTCAGTGATATACAGAAATTTTGCAAGCAGGGATAAGTAGGTAATTATTTCACTGTATAAAGCAATGGCTAGGTCATCCCTTGAGTACTACATATAAGTGTGGAAGCCTCATTTTAGGCAGGATATGGATCTGTTGAAACAGGTGCAGAGAAGAGCAACAAGATTAGTGAGGAGAACAAAAGGGTACTCTTATGAAGAAAGACTCAGTTCTGAAAATTGGAGCACCTGGAAACTAGAGACCTGTGAGGTGATCTGATTAGGGTGTTTAAGGTTTGAATGAATTGAATAAGCTGAATGTTGATGGCATCTTTGCTCTTGCTCTGACAACATACACATAAGAGGGCCTGGATTTAAAATTGAGGAAAGAGGATTGCAGGATAGATGTGTGGAAATTGCTTTCAGCCAGTGGATAGTTGATTGTTGGAAGAAACTTCCATCTGGTATTGTGGAAGTGTGTATTTTGGATAAATTTAAGGAGGAATTAGAGACAATGATGTATAAGCTTGCCTCCTTACATCATTTGCCATTATTAATACTAATTTCTGCATATACTGTTCACTGTTTTCTATACCAGCATACTAGAGGCAATATGAGAAAGTAGTACTCTTGATCTGATTATCAGCAGTGACCCTTCATGCAATAAGAATCTTGAAATAGGTAAAGGGAACTACTAGGCAACAGTGATAATGGTATAGGAATTTATTTAAGAATATGTCTACTGTCAAGGGTAAAGTTTTGCTTTTGAAAAGGTAACTATAATGGTCTAAAACAATTTTTAAATTCTTTGCTGTGGGACCAACTGTTGTTAACAACTCCAGTTCTAAATGGGTCATTTTCAGGATCTACTCAGCTTCTACAATTATTTTCCTGAAAACTTCCCATTTAGAATTATGATTAAATCTTTGACTAAGACTACAAAGAAAAGTACCATACAATTCTTTGTGTATGTTAACCACATTGGTCCATTAGATGTGGATTGCATAACTGTCGATGCACCTGTTCAGGTTACTAACAAACTAAATATTGAAGATATGTTTGAGACTCCTTTATAAATAGGAGAGACCAATCTGTTCTCTCCTATTTATAAAGGGGATCAAAGGCCAAAGTGAGTAATTACAGGCCTGTAAGCTTGACTTCTGTGCCAGGGAAAATAATGGAGTAGGTGGTTAAAGAAGTAATGAAGGATCACCTTGCCATGCAGTTTTATGGCAATTAACAGAGCTCTGCTTAACAGATTTGTTAAGCAGAGGCCTGTAAATTAAGCAGAAATCTTGTCTGACCATTGTGATCAGTTACTATCATCACAAAGGAACTGGATGCAAAATATACTTAAATTCAGTAAAGCTTTAGTTACTATTCTATATGAAAGACTGCTGACTGCTGTACGAATAAGACCAGGTTACTACTACTATTGATAAAGGGATTGAGTGGCAGGGGACAGAGTGGTTATTAATGGCTACTGTTATGGACTAATTTTATTAGTGAACTCCCTGTTGGTTTGATGCTAGATAAATGCAAGATACTGCATTTTGGTCACAGTAATCCCAAAATAGCATACCATTTGGTGGTACTACACTCAAGGTCCCATTAATGTGGCATCTGTATGTGGTGAGAGGACTTCTCAGTGATCCTGCTGATCATCCAGATTAGCATCACTGGGATCCTGTCCCCACATTCTGGCTTCCAGGCTTCCACCATAGGAATCTGGCATGTTTGCTGTATGCTGTGACCCATGGGTGCTAAGAAGGGGGGGATCAGATCATGGTGGTTGGGGGGATCCTGGTTCAACTGCCTAGGATTAGGCAGCTAGTGGGGGTCTCTCTCAAGGGTCAGCTCTGTCAATGCCATGCCTCTATCTTCATTATCTGAGACAGCATTCAGGCTGGTGAATGTGCAAGTATGGTGTGTGATTAGCCCTGGTATCACACAGCTCAGTACATCTATTGTTTGCCAGGTAGTAGTGTCCCTTTAGGCTCTGTGAAAATGTTATGTTATGTTATGTTATGTTATTTGGTTTTTAGGAGCATTAGCAACTAAGGCCATATTTCTCCAGGAATATGCGGTGGTCATTTCCTGACCTTTCCGCATCCTCCGTATTTGGTGGTGACGGGCTCGAACCCCGGTCTAATCAAGAAGCGTGTGCTATGCACTGCTGCTCCTTCCCACCTGGCTACGGAGGCACCGTATGTGAAAAGCCCCAGGTACTAAATCAAATTAAAAATTTCATGAATTCTGATTATATAATTTCTTCTGTGGCCCCAGCAAAGTCCCTATTAGATAATCAAAACTGGGAAACAGGTAATTTCAACACATCAAAGAGATGCTGAACTGAAGTGGTGTCAGGACTATTTCAAGTTTTGTGCCACAAAAAATCAACTCAAAAAGCCTATTTCAAGATTCTTGATTATTCATCAAACAACTGAGAAACTAATCAGCAAAAATGTTGCTCCTTTTTCCTATGGATTAGTGGGGGTGTTAGCAGGTTCCCCAAGTCAGTTGAGAATTCTTGTTCCAGGGAGTTCTTTATTGAAACAAAAAATGACAGGCATTCTGAGCAACTTCAATCGAAAAATAATAATAATCACCACGACACCACACAACACACGAAATTCATCAAGAGATGTCATCTCAGAGTGAGACCTCCTCAAGGTTTCTGAGGAGGAAATCTGCTCTGAACTAAAGTCACAGGGAGCGGTAGAAGCAAAAAGAATTTTCATGTGTGGTGAAGGGATAAATGTACATTAGTACAACCAGAAACCTCGTCCATACTTTTAACTCCCCAATGTCTCCTAATAGTACTCGCCATATAGCTCAGTGAAGCCACAGGCTTTTACTGCACTGGCATAATAAAAAAAAAAAAAAAAACCCAAGTAGATAAGAAAATAAATATTATATGCTTCCCTCCTCACACAGGTAACTATCCAGTTGACCTTTGAATTTATTCCAACTGTCAGCCTCAACTACCTGCGAGGGCAACTTGTTCCAGCAATTGATGACTTGCTGGCTAAAAGAAAACTTCCTACAATCTAATCTAAACCTCAACCCCTGTAATTTGAATGTATTACCTGTAGTTCTGGAATTCTTTATAACAGTGAGAATTCTACCTTCATTCATTTTACCTATCCATCTTAGTTGCCTAGTTGCCAAACTCTGTAGCCCACATAATTGGAGTCTTTCCTTGTATGATCATCCTTTTACCGATCTCACCATTCAACCTCTTTAAACCATTTCAAGAAGCTTGATGTCTTTTTTCAGATGAGGTCGCCATACTTGAATACAGTAGTCCAAATGTCGTCTTACAACTGCCTTATACAGTGGGATTATGACTAGGACTCACAATGCCGGTATTTTGGTATTTTTAATTTATGAAACCGGGATACCGGTATTCCAAAAAAAAAACATTTTTTGCAATAAATTTTAATGACAATTAGGCGCAATAAAGTAAGGAAAAAAGAAACAATTACTTGAATTCAATCAAACTTTTATTACAATAATAAATATTCTAGCAAAAATTATTAAACATACAGTTATTCTAAAAACAAAAAAGGTGGTAGATGACTTTCATCAACCAGTGAAATACCACCACTTTGCTTATTGGAGGCTTGAAGTGGTGAAACCCATGTTTAGTCTCTAGAGCAAAGTTTCTGGCATCTCCCTCCTTCCATACTTCTCCTTCAACCCATGCACGGTACTAAGTACTATAGGTTTTGATACCTTTTGTGTTTGAGCGTTTCATATAAAACAAAAAAAAAACCTGTCCGAATAAAGCGAGCTCTTAAGAAACTCAATAGTGTTATTGTTTAAACTGGATCTAATTTTGGTACCTAGAAAGGGACTGATGGTTAAGCTTGGTGAGGAAACCAAATCTAAGTTGTGAGGGGGTTATTTATTAATTTTTATTTCCCTGTACCTTAGTATTGCCGTCAGTGACCATTGTTATGATTTTTGTACAGCAGCTCCCGTCAAGCACCTGTACCTTAGTATCGTCGTCAGTGACCATTATTATGATTTTTGTACAGCAGCTCCCCTCAAGCACTAAACTAAGCCCCACAAGCTACCTCACTGCATTAAAAAATTTCCAGGAGCTGAGGGATATTCCCTCCCCCCCACACGAGTATATATATTATAATATGAGCTGTCAGTTTCTCAAGAACAATGACACAAATTTAAAGCAAAAGTCATTTATCATACAAAACTACTTACAATACATAACTGGTATTCATTTACATCTAATCTATTAATTTTTCTCATTTAATCTGTTAATACATGCTATCATTTCCATAAAATTTCTCTCAATTAACAATCTCAACTCTCTCTCTCTCTCTCTCTCTCTCTCTCTCTACAGCTTCAAACACTAAACTAATTCAATCTTAATCAGCTCATATTTCTCTTCACAACAGCAATCCATAAGTCGCTAACTTAATGCTAACAATTCCATGTAATCTCTCTTAATTTAGCAATATCACTTTTCTTTACAACTTCAACCAATAAACCAACTCACTACTGAATATTTCCTTATTTCTTGTGTTTCTTCAGTTTCAACCTTACACTAAAATAATCTCCCACTTTATATAAGTACCATTTCCAATACAACACAGTTCAGAGGAATTACCTTCCTTCTCTTTCACGGTGGGATTCCTTTGTGCGGGTTCCTTCCACGGAGTGTGGTGATGTCTCTCTCTCTCTCTTCTTAGTTGAACTCTGCATCTCTGCTGTATAGCTCTTCCAGTACTGTCTTATTTTGGGATTTCGAGAACAGTTCTCTGTTAATACTGAAGGAAATTACCACAGCAGTAGTAGAAGCCAGGGCACTATCTGACCGGCTTGTTATTCAACTTCCAGATTAACTTCTAGCACAGGAACATGCCTGGCGGAATCCTTCACTATATAGCTGGACATTCCCAGAACTGGACCCGAACTGAACCCAGAACTACCACTGGAAGTCTGCAACCCCTCCAAACAACAACCACAAACTCCTCTTTTGGTGCGAGTACCTTATTTATTTATTGAATTAATTGCAAGTTACAATCGCCACTTGTACTACTTTTTTAAAAGCAAGCTTATGTGCAAACCCCAGAGGGGTTTGCACATAAGCTTGCTTTTAAAAAAGTAGGAGATAGGTAAATTAGATAGGGGGAGATAGGTAAATGCGTGCAAACCCCAGAGGGGTTTGCACGCATTTACCTATCTCCCCCTATCTAATTTAAACCTGACCCAATCACAGTGTTATTCTTTAAACTCACTCTTCTTCCTTTTGTGGGAAAAACAGAATATTTTCCCCACACAACAAAACGCTTTCATCATTTACCTCAAGATCACCTGTTCACAATACCTTTGGACTCTCCATACCGACACCCTTTCCCAAAATGCACTGAGTGTCGCATCCTCAAGTAGCGGTGTAATAGAGGGATTAAACTATTGTTCAGAAACTTTTAATTTTAACCCTTCTGCACCTGCCATACCACCATTCACCACATTCCTTAATTGCACTACCAGGCCTACTGCCACTAATGGAAATATTTCCGTAATGATGTTTTCGTTATTCCTTAAGTGCTTTACTTCCACACACACATTGCACTTACTAAGAGAAATATATTTGTAAGATTTTGTCTTACAGTTTCACAACGTTTTCAGATTTCCATTGCATTTGTACTGTGTATAACAATCCCTCATTTGCAAATTCAGCAGTATTAATGATTTATTGTTGTTGATTTTATAACCTTTATGTGAATAAATCATGGATAATTATTTTTTAAATTAGTACCGAAAAACCGGGATCCCGGTATTTGAGATCCCAGAATCTCAGTATTGTAAGTCCTAATCATGGCCTCCCTATCTCTACAGGATAACATTCAATAAATCATCGATAAGACACCATGGGCTTTCCTGGTTGCCTTTTTATACTGTTCAGAAAACTTCATATCTGCTTGCATTGTAACTCGCAGATCTCTTTCCTCCCCCACCATTTTAATTCAACCACACCAAGTGTATAATTTATTAGTGTTGCTGTTCCCCAAGTGTAAGACCTTGCATTAAGCAGCATTAAAACATAGCTGCCACTTCTCTGACCATCTTTGAAGTCTGTTTAAGTCATCCTGAGGGAGCACTGTTTGGCACTGATCATTAAAGACTCTGCCAATCTTTACATCATATTTACATCACACCTCCTATCCCTACATTGATATCATTTATGAATATGAGAAACAAGAGTGATCCAAGAACCAATTCTTGAGGGACCCCACTCCTGACATTACATCAATCTGAAAAAAATCCATTAATCATAACCCTCTGCTTTCTGCCTTGCAGCTACCAAGCAATCAATCTTAGAACCTTACCAGTAATCCCAACCTGTTTAGTAACCTCTCGTGAGGTATGAGTCAAATGCTTTGCTAAAATCCAAATAAAAACTATGTCGAAATTGTTCCCTAAATTCAGTTCATGAGTAACTGTCAAAATAGCCTACTAAGTTAGTTAAGCATGATTTACCCTTAACATAGCCATGTTGTGTATCCTTCAGAATGCCACACACACACACACACACACACACACACACACACACACACACACACACACACACACACACACACACACACACACACACACACACATATTCCTCAATTGAACTCTTAATCATTGCCTCTTAAGATTTTTCCTACCACTGAAGTCAGACTAACCGGTTTGTAGTTAGCAACTTCACTCTTAGAACTGCTTTTTTCTATTTAGGCGATACATTGGCACTTCTCCAATCCAAAGGAATCTCCCAAATCCAAAATTGCTATCATTATTAACATCAATGGTTCAGTACACACCCTCACACTCTCCCTCAAAACTACTGGGTATATGCCATCAACTCTGGTAGTCTTGCTCTTGCCTTTATGCCCAAAGTTTTTTAATAAACAGTCATCTGTAATTACGACATCACTAATTTCTTATGGCTCATCCTCACTCACACAGCCTTTTCTCAGTATGAAGGGTCTTTCATCAGTAAAGACCGATGCAGAATACCTATTCAGTTCATCCACAACATCAGCTGGGTTATCTAAGACTATTTCACACCTGGTGCACAAGGGTCCGATCTGATCAACTTTCTTCTTTGTTGTATTCACATACATGAAAAATTCCTTGTCCCCATTCTTTGCTCTCTTATCTAATGCTTTCTCACATGCAGCCTTGATCTCTCTGACTTTATTTGGGGTATTAATTTGACAAAAGACAGCTATCTGCATTTCACAGTAAGGCCATGGGTCCCAAACCCTTGGCAATGTTTCAAATGTCAAAAGTATGGACATTTGATGATGGTCTATTTTGAAGCACCTGCTTGTGCTGAATGCTATGTGAAAGACCACGAGAACAGTACACTGAGTGGACAGAAATCATGGGATACCTACCTAGTAATGGGTAGGCTCACCTTTCACCCAGATAAGGGTAGTCACACGGTGAGGCATTGAGTCCACTAGTTCACGAAAGCGTTCCACAGGTATTTCCATCCATGCTTGCCCAGGTGGGTAAAGTGCCTGCCTGGCAACCCAAAGGTCGCGGGTTCGATTCCCGCCTCGGGCTTGGATCAAAGTACTGCAAAAACCTTGGGAGGTGCACTATGGCCACAGAAGCCGATGCGCCAGCAACTACCAAACAAACAAACAATCCATGCTTGCTGCACCGCTGTCCATAATTCCATCACATTCCTGGGTGGAGGATCCAAAACTCGAACGGACCTTTCCACAGCATCCCAAAGATGCTCCACAGGGTTTGTGTCCAGTGAATGGGGAGGCCATTCCATGTTGGTAAAATTGCGGAATACTCTTCGAACCATGTTCTAATCACAACAGCTCTGTGGGAAGGCGCATTGTCCTACTGGAAGAGTCCATTGCCCTGTGGGTGCACAATGACCCTGAAGGGATGCAGATGGTCTGCAAGGATGGACAGATGGTCTGCAAGAGATGCATCTAGATGTGCCAGAGGTCCCAACGTGTGCCAGTGAACATGTCCCAGACCATTACTTACCATCCACCTGCCTGAACAGTTCCTTGTTGACATGATGGGTGCATAGCTTTGTGCGCCTCCGTAGCCAGGTGGGAAGGAGCAGCAGTGCGTAGCACACGCTTCTTGATTAGACCGGGGTTCGAGCCCGTCACCACCAAATACGGAGAATGCGGAAAGGTCAGGGAATGACCACCGCATATCCCGGAGCAATATGGCCTTAGTTGCTAATGCTCCTAAAAACCAAATAACTAACTAACAAATAACTAACTAGCCTAGCTTCGTGCAGTTTTTGCCAGATATGCACCCTCCCTACCATCAGCTTGAAATACCTGGAAGTGGGGCTCATTGGACCAGAAGACCTGTCTCCAATTATCCAAGGCCCTGTGCTGATGTTCTTTCGCCCAGTCGAGGCATAGAACCCTGTTATGGTGTTAACAATGGGTTGGTGGCTCCCATAACCTGTTGCAGCTAACGATCATCGGATGGTCTTGGTGGAGACATTTCTGGCACCTCCCTCATTGAAGTTGGTGATTTGTGCCCTCCGGTTGGCTGAAACAATGCGTGACAGACATTCATCCACCACCTTTCGCCGCCCACAGCGCTGTCCACGATGAGATGTTATTCCGGAAGTGGCGTATTCCCAATATGCTCTTGATACTGTTGAATGGGGATAGTGCAATTTCTGTACCACATCTGCTATAGTGACCCATACGTCGGGCGCCCACTATAGTCCCTCTTTCAATGTCGGTTAACTGATGACGTGTATCCGTACTGATATCGAATTACTGTCTACATGAATGCAGTATACCTATATACCTGCTAAGCGGTGAGTTCGTCCACTAGCGATAAGAGGAGTGACAGCATCGCACTGCCCAGGAACCAGGTATCCCATGAATTCTCTCCTCTCAGTTTATATATATACAGCTACCAAATTCACTTGTGTCAATTGTTAAGGTGAGCACCCTGCATACTCTTGGGCATGCCAGCAGTGGAAACAAGAGAAAAGAAATGCAATAACACAAAGCAGAGCTGAATATTTTATATCAGGTGAGAAACTGGTAATATCAGAAGGTGAGGAACTGGTAATACCAATATGTAGCAGTAAACCTCTATATACACAGAAGGTTGCAGGGAAATATTCCATTGGAACACAAGCCGAAATGATTATACCACCAAAGGAATCTTTTGTTCCCATTGCATGCTATATATATTGAGCTTTCAAAAGCCAGTACAAAATACTCTGTCAGTTGCCATTCCCCCACCCATATCAATATCTCCTTCTGCTCAAACTCAGAAAAAACCAAATAATACAAGGGATGACTAAAAAACCAGACCTGCTCCCTGCAAATAAAAACACAGTTTTTGGCCTTTTTTCTGAGGAAGTTATGGACACCAGGAGTTCATGCTACCCAAAAAAGGATAACTCAAAGACTGAGGAAGCCAAGCCCTTGGCCTCTTAGAAGCTCACAGACAGATCCAGTAAATCTAAATAAGGTTTACATTAAAATTCCTACAGTGGAATTGCCATGGTTTCTATCGAAATACTGATGACATCGTGGCCCTCCTGCATAGATATGAGCCAACAAGCATCTGCTCACAGAGACATAATTAAAGGCAAACGAGGCCTCTTCCTTTCGTGATTATACAATAATCCAAAAGGACAGAGCTAGGGTTGGACTTGCCATCCTTGTGCCTATTTTTAATTTATTCTGCTTGCCACAAATATATAGGCAGTAGCAACCCATCTCGTGGTAGGGTTCTGCCTAACTGCTTGTTTTATTTATTTTCCACCTGGAAACAACATCCCCCAGGCAGACCTTGATGATCTCATTAAGCAGCTTTGCTTTTCCCAAACTAGGAAAGGATCGAAAAATCCCAAACAAATTTCATCCTATCTCATTAGCTGCTTGTATTAGATCCTGGAAATGATCTTGCACAAGCAAATCAGTGCTTGCTTTATGTATATTTAGAAGCCAATAACCTTCTTTTCAAGACATGGTGTAGTTTACAAAGAAACAGGTCAATACTCAACCATTTAATAAGACTAAAAGCACCTTGTTCTTTGATGGCATGTGACATGGCTTGGAGATTTGGAATCTTAATGAATATTCATTAGCTTGATGTTAGGGGTCACTTTGCAGTTTTTATAAAAAAATAAATTTTGTCAAAATTTTACTACTGGAGTATTTAGAACATCTGTTCAAAATGTGTATGTTGAAGCTACTGAACTACCTCTGGCTTTGACAAAAGCAGTTTTTTGCTATAGTGTACCTCTAAACTAAAATCCCTGACAGAGCACCTCATATGGACATCTATTTCTGAGCCACAACAGGAAAATTTCTATAATACCCATCAGATTGCCAACCATCCCTTTGGTGTATTTATGTTCAAAACTACTCAGAGGGTTTAACCATGATAGACAATTTTAGAGGGTTTAATCATGATAGACAATTTTGCCCATTAAGGCAATCCCCTTCCATCCTGTCATGCTCATTTACCACTATGAAATTTCTCCATCAGCACTCCATCTTCTGTCTACCTGTTATGCTCTGTTGTCTATCAAACTGAATACCCTGACTTACCCAGACTTCTCTGTCTTTGCTGATGGCAGGCGCCTCCATAGCCAGATGGGAAGGAGCAGCAGTGTGTAACACACGCTTCTTGATTAGACCGGGGTTCGAGCCCGTCACCACCAAATACGGAGGATGCGGAAAGGTCAGGGAATGACCATCACATATTCCCGGAGCAATATGGCCTTAGTTGCTAATGCTCCTAAAAACCAAATAACAACAACAACATCTTTGCTGATGGCTCAAAGCCAGAATCATCTGTGGGACCTGCTGCCATTTACCCAGGTAGTACTGAATTCAAGATTTCCCACACATGCAATATATACACACACAGAGTTGTATGCCATAGACAGTTGTCCTTGGATCACATTAAAACTTACAATTATCAAAGGTTTCTTGTATATACTGATTCTTTAAGTGCATTACAGGCTTTAGCGACTATGAGATATAATTTTCTTCCATTCTGTCCTGGTTCAGCAGATTCTGCATTCTCTTTCTGAATGTTAATTTAATATCTGGCTTGATTTGATATGAATCAGCCAAAATCAGATGATTCTAATACCATGTTGTTATTCATACAAAATTTTTGACAAGAGGGACCATTATTTATTCAGTCTAGTACAAAAGGATAATGAACAAACTCCAAAAAAAATGGCGTGTGCCAAGCATGCACGGTAGATGGTTTCATGTGAAACATCCTTGGTTTGGAAGTGGTTAGTGAAATAAAAGCTAATAGCATAATTGCATATTTGATTGGCTAAAATCCCCCCCCCCCCTCTTTTTTTTTTTTTTTTTTTTTTTTTTTTTTTTGCATCCAAAGCTTAAAGAATTACTAAGGTAGCAGGTATCACTCTGGTGGAGATTTTAAAGCGGATGTGAAGATAGTTGTCCTCCAGCAAACAGAATTTTACTTGAATGATATACTAAAACTAAAGTACTGGACAAACTAGATATGCAAAAATAATTTGCTTTCGTCTAGAGCGTAAATTATTGTTTAATAGAACCATCTTCTATCTGGTGTCATTGAAGTGGGTAGTATGAATAAATTTAAGGAAGGATTAGGCAAATTATTAGAGGGGATGAACAAATTATGTAATTTTTTGTTGGCTGAATCTATGTAAGCTTGCTTCCTTGCATTGTTTGCTACTACTAATAGATGAATTATACAACAGATCTGAAAACTGGCAGTTAAGCTATTACTTGTAAACGTATCATGAATATATGAAGGCATGTTCTAAGGGCAAAGTGAGTATCTATAAGTTGGTCAGTCTGACTTCAGTGGGGGAATATCATGGAATCAGTGATAAGAGAGTACAATGCAAGAATATTGAACAAGAACTTTTTAACTGGATGTGGGCAATGATTTCAACATTGTTTATTTGGACTTAAGAAAAATATTTAACTCAGTCCATCATTATGGGATACTGTATAAGCTAAAACATGTTCATATTGGGTAACATTGTGAGATGCTCTCAGGGTAGCTGCAGAGTTGGGGACAGGTTATGATTAATGGTTACTCTTTATATTAGCATTAGCATTAGTAGAGGCATATAATGCAAGAAAGCAAGCTTATGCAACATCAGCCAAAAAAAAAAAAAAAAAAAAAGAAAACCTGCTCCCATTTCACCCCTCTGTTCGTTCCAAATACCTGTCGAGCTCAGCCTTAAATTTATTTAGGCTATCAACTTCCACAACAAAGGATGGAAGTCGCTTCCACAAATCAACTATCCGCTGGCTAAAGGCAAACTTCCACACATCTATCCTACATCTGTCTTTCTTCAATTTGAATTTATGCCCTCTCAGGTGATTATTCTGAGCAAGAGGAAGAATCCCATCAGCATTGAGCATGCTCAAACCATTCAAGGCTTTATACACCTCAATCAGATCACCTCGCAGGTGCCTAGTATTCCAGACACTGTAATTTTCAAAATTTAAGCCTTTCTTCATAAGAGCAACCCTTTGTTCCATTCACTAATCTTGTTGCCCTTCTCTGTACTTGTTCCAACAGCTCTACATCCTTCTTAAAATAAGGCCTCCAGACCTGTATACAGTACTCAAGGTGTGGCCTGACCATTGCCTTATACAAGGGAATAATCACCTCCTTATACCTGCTAGAAAAATTCCTGTATATCATTGACAAGACACTATGAGCTACTCTTGCAGACCATCTGCACTGCTCAGAAAACTTCTATCTGCCTGCACAATTACCCCCAGGTCCTTTTCGTTCTCTACCACTGTCAGTGTAGTACCACAGAGTTGATACGTCACTCTGGGGTTACTGCTTCCCATATGTAGTACTTTACATTTGTCAATGTTAAACTTCATTTGCCACCTCTCAGCCCATCTGCTCAGCTTTTCTAGATCCTGTTGCAGCAGCATACTGTCCTTAGTGTCTTTAACAACTCTGCCAACCTTCATATTGTCTGCAAACTTGGACATTAAGCTTGATATACCATCATCAGTATCATTTATAAATACAGAAAACAACAATGGACCCAATGCTGAACTCTGAGGGACTCCACTAATAACATTAATCCACGATGAGCAGTGTCCATTGATTACCACTCTCTGTCTTCTCCCACTCAACCATCCCTTTATCCATAGCAGCAATTTGCCTCCAATTTGTTCAGCAGTCTTCCATGTTCAACAGTATCAAAAGCCTTTCTAAGATCCAAATATATGATATCAAAGTTATTCCCTGCATCCAGTTCCTTTGTGACCACATCATAGTATCCAATCAAATTGGTCAGGCAAGACTTTCCCTTAACAAAACCATGCTGTGTCCGAGCTATAAGTGATGTTTTGTCTAGATGATCCTGCAGTGCTTCTTTAACCAGTGCCTCCATTAATTTTCCTGGAACAGAAGTTAAACTAACAAGTCTATAATTACTTGTGTCGCCCTTTGATCCTCCTTTGTGAATTGGGGTCACATTTTCACATCTCCAGTCCATGGGTACCTCCCGAGTCCAAAGAAGCTCTCATAATTATGGCTAAGTGTTTGCTTACTTTCTTTGCTGCCTCCCTTAATATAACTGGAGAGATCCCATACACCCCGGGTGCCTTTTTATGTTTATCTTCAACAATTTCTCCTCCACTTTGTTCTCAGTTATTACAAAATTTATCTAGCTCACTGCCAGAGTTTAACTCACCTCTGGCATTCCCCTCCCTGAATAACTCCTCATGAGTGAATGTAGATGCAAAATACTCATTTAGTTTGTTAGCCACCTGAGCAGGATCATCACCAGTTGAACCATCAATATCCAGTGGACCAATCTGATTCATCCCTTTCCTTCTAGATTTACATAGGTAAAGAACTCTTTTCTGTTTTTCTTTGCATCCTTTGCCAAAGATTTCTCATAATCTGCCTGCCTAATCTCCTTTGTGACTTGGTTACAGACCAACTTATATCTTTCATAGGCTTCCATGTCACCCATTAATTTATATGTATCCCATGCATTTTTCTTCTCTGCCATATATAGCATTAGTTCATCTGACATCCATTTAGGCCTAAACCTTGAACAGTATTTCTTAGTTGATATGTAAAGCCTAGTAGCGTCCAAGATAAATTCTTTGAATGCTTCCCATTTTGAATTTGCTGTTGGTAAAATCATCAGTTGGTCCCATTGTTATAGAATTTAAATACTGTCTCAGACCACCATAGTTGCCTTTACGAAAGCAAAAACCCTTCCATTTACCCCTGATGGTAGTTACCTCTTTGAGTAAATCCCACTTCAGCACACTGTGATCATTGCCACATAGTGGTTCCTTTATCTGCAGATTCTTAATGCATGAAGAATCACTACTGATAATCAGATCCAGAGTATTACTTCCTCTAGTTGCCTCACGAACATGCTGATGTAGAAAACAATCATCCAATAAATCCATAAAAGCCTTGCTAGTGCGTGAGTGACCAATATCTGGGAAATTAAAATCCCCCATTATAAGACTCTCTGATTTACTGGCCCACTCTATTTCCCTGTACAGTTTCTTATTATACTCATCAGAGTCATTAGGCCTATAACACACTCCTACTCTCAATTTTAATCTCCCAGTGCTTATGTCACACCAAACTGACTGGACACTGCACTGTCTAGCGATGTCGACTGGCTTCACTTCCTTGGATTTTATGTGTTTCCTAACTAATAGCATAACCCCTCCTCCCTTCCTATCCTGTCTATCCTTTCTGTACACATTGTACACCCCAAATTCCAGTTCTGCATTCCTTATATCTGTGTGACACCACGTCTCTGATATCCCAACAATATCTGCCTTTGATGTTTTGAGGAACACCTCAAATTCATCAAATTTATTTACCAAACTCCTAGAATTGGTACATGCAAGTATACATGCACCTGTTCCTATTCTTAGCTATCCTAACACAACCCATGTGTTTACTTGTACCGCAGTGACTCCCAGGAGTCTCAGAAATACCCTGCATCTTGTTTTCCAGGCTGCTGCTCATTCCAATAGAAGTAGTGCAAGAATCACTTTCACCTCTGCCAGTGGCTACTGTTAATCTATTAGTCCTTGTATCTCCCCAAGCTAGCAGTTTTCCAACCCACCTAACACTGCTTCGATAGCATTCTTCATAAACTCACGTTTGCCCATAGTCTAATGTTAAGAGAGAGGTCCCAAAAGGATTGGCTCAGAGACCACTGTTGTTTTTGATTTTTTTAGTGATATTGACAAAGGGATAAGAGTGTGATGACAAAATTTCAGATGTATAGTTGGGAGAGTGATTGGTGCCAAGCAGCACTCCTTCAGGATGATTTTGATAGGCTTCAAGGATGGTCAGAAAGGTTTTTGCTATATTTGAATGCTGCAAAATGCAAGGTCTTTTACTTTGGCAGTAGTATCCTCACAATAAATTATGCGTTTGTTGGTGTTGAATTAAAAACAGTAGAGGAAGAAAGGGATTGGTAGTCACAATATATAGATAGACATGAAGTTCCATGAGCGGAGTAGAGAGGTGGAAAGAAAAGCCTACAGTGTCATATCGATAATTTATTGAACATTTTTTTATAAAGGTATGGAGGTTGTAATCCCACTGTATAAGGCATTTGTAAGGCCACTCCTGGAATGCTTTGTCCACTTATGAGGACCACATCCACTTGGTGAGATCTGTAAAAGGGCACTTATAAGGAAAGACTTCGAAGATAAAGCATTCAATAGATAAAGTAAAAGTGGGAGAGGATACCATATCTGAAAATTAATGAAATTTTTGGATATGGCATACACACAACAAAAATATATCCAGCTCTTTGACATAATGCGGTCTCCACAATTGCTCCGCAATACACAAAACTCTGGTTATTAGCTGTCAGAGTAGAGGCAACGAGATTATACACTAGTTGATCCAGATGTCTCCTAGAGAGTTATCAACAGGTTCACTCCAATGAACTATCTTGCAGTTGACCTGTGAACAGTGTTTTAGAGCTGTGCCTTTGAAATATAAAAAGTTGGATCTCCATTATGCCCAATATGACATCAAAATACATCACTTATAATGCATGATGGAAGAGATTAGGGTTGCCAGAGCTTTTCTGTGGAGACTAAACGTGGGTTTCACCAATTCAAGCATCCATAAGCAAAGTGGTAGTGTTGCACCACATGTATCATATATCTTCCAAAAAGCTCATCTAAAAGTTCATCTTTCTCTGAGTAAGAAAGTTCAGATACTCTTTGACACCAAGATCTGGTAAACATACAGAACAATAATCGGGTCCTCTATCATTTTGACTCAGACGTTGGCAGAAAAAGCTGTCAGTGACACCATAATCCACATATTATTGATATGCAGATTATTGCGTTGTGTATGGACAGTGCCTCCTGCATGCACTGTCCGAGTAGAGTAGGCAGTAACTGGCAGAGTAGGGGCAGTAAGATTGTACAGTAGCTGAGCCAGACCTATTACTAATAGGTTTGGTTCAGTGCACTGTCTAGCAGCCAACCTGTGAGAACTGTTTTAGAGTTTACCCATGAAATGTAAGGAATATTGGATCTCTCCATGATGTCCATAATAACCTCAAAAGACACGATTTATACTGCATTTGAGAGAAAAAATGTGTTACCACTGCTTTGCTCTGGAGACTAAACATGAGCTTGACCACTTTGTCTCCAATAATCAGAGTGGTGGTATTGCACTAGATGTGAGTCATCCTCCACCTTAGTATTGCCTGGTGACACAGAGCGGCAGCATTCCTCTCTATGGTGTAGCTGTCACACTTTGACCTCTGCTTATGTTGGTGCACACTTCTGGGCTACCCCTACTAGGTGCAGAGTTTCAGACCTTATTTATATACATGGTGTCTATACCAAGGGTTACTAATAGTCCCATCGTTGTGGAAGTGGAAGCAGATGATTTGGTTGTTCCAGAATGACTGGACTTCGCCAAAATTCCATTGCTTGACTCACAAGTGGGACCTGAATATCAAGTCCATCTGCATTTTAGATTCCCAGGTTAAATGTGTGTGCAGGATGAAAAACTCAGAATAACTCACAGGAGAAAATCCTACACGACATAAAATAGGCTAACTACAAATGGGATTGAGGAGTCCTTCCTTTTAAGAATTGATGGAAGATAATGACTGACCCCTTCCAACAAGTGGCAAATAAAAATCCCACTGTACTGTCATTAAGAACTATGTTCAAGTGTGTACAAACTTGAATCCATCTTGAAAAAGTAAAATATACCTTGCTAAAGAGATATCACTGGCCAATAAAAGAAATTAAATGGCGTATTGTTGGAATCTTGAGCAGTTTTAGAATCATTGTTGCAACACATTTTTTCCATCAGTTTAGTTTGGTTATGGTAGTGCTGTTCAACAGTTCTGCTTAGTTTATTACGTTCAATATGTTACATGTAACACCGCTTCAAAATAGCCCCTTGCTTATGATCAGCTTATTAGTATTGCCAACTCCAAGATGCACTATCTTTATAGGCTTGCCAAACCATAATTCATAATTTTGAGTGTTCAAAGTATGTTGCAATGTAGTGGTGCTAATGAGCTCTTTTCTTTTCTTTTCTGAAATAATTATAGTATGGTCTGTGACTAAAATACTTCAATATCCATAATACCAATAGTTAGGTACAATATGGCTAAAGTTTCTGTTTTGATGAAAAACTCTCAAACAACATCAACAGTTCAGTAGTCTTGTGGCCAAGCTGTAATTTGGTTGAAGAAACACTATCCAGTTGTAGTGCAGCAATGGTTAAGTAGCACCAGCTTTGTGATAAGAATTACTGTATTGCAGAACCATGAGTTGTTTGTATCTTATTATTCAAAGGAATTTATACAAGAAGTCTTGGTAGTAGTGTTTGCTTACAGGAAATTGGCAGATGGTCAGGACAGTTTCATTGCTGCTATACATGCAGATAGCTCTTTTTTTTTTTTCTTTCTTTTTTTTTTTTCCATGTTCTCTGTGTGCTTTGGATTCAGCTTACTGGATGACGCCGCTTAGAGATTTATGAGTCAGTACAGGCTCATAGTACCTCAGCCACAACTCATCAGTTTTGTTGTGATCCATTTCAGTAAGTTATATCAGTTACAAACCTATTGTGTAGTCATTACAGTGCAGCCTTCCACATCACCCAACTTTTTGGATACAGTAGTTTAAACTGTTCCATTGCTCATTATGCTTTGCATTTAGTAGTTCCTGCACATTGTTCTTATGCTCTTGTCACCTATAGGCACCTCCATAGCCAGGTGGGCAGGAGCGGCAGTGCGTAGCACACACTTCTTGATTAGACCGGGGTTCGAGCCCATGACCACCAAATACGGAGGATGCAGAAAGGTCAGGGAATGACCACCGCACATTCCCGGAGCAATATGGCCTTAGTTGCTAATGCTCCTAAAAACCAAATAACAAAACATTGTCATCTATATATTGGTATATGTACAGCATAGCAGTTTTTGCCGCTTGTCATTCATTTGAAGAGGCCTGGGTTTGAATTCGTTGTCAACTGGAGGGATTCTTAAAGGTCTCTTTTAAATTTTAATATACAGCAAATGCTTTAAAATCTGGCATCTTTTGGGATTGAGGGATGCCAGATTTTAAAATTTTTGGATTTTAAGTGGATTATAGAGTTATACCTAGTGGTTGAGCAGTTTTGGAGAAGCACTCATTAATGAATATTAAGCAATAACAGGTGAACTTATTTACATATATAAATGTTTGTATTGACTGAAAGATAATATTAGTGGTTAAAATGTAAATAACAGTTCAGTTTGTTAAATGTTAAAAAATGTTAAACCTAGTTACTGCAAAAGTGTTGATCAATATGTGTGCTTCAGAGTGAAAAAAAATTGCAAGAATAAGAAAAAATTAACCATTCTGCTTGAGGAATAATTATTATAATGAGGCAGTCCTTATCAGTTTACATGATATTTGTGGAGAAATTCAACCAACTTCTACCACATAATAATAAAGATCTCTGAGTTTTTTTTTTTTTACACTGTTATAGCAATGGCAGAGAGAGAGAGAAACATCAGGCATATAGGAACTACTATACCTTCTTTTCCATATCATTGGTATGGAGTGAGAAGCCTTGAGCTACCTATTGTTTTTCTCCCTACTTTAGTTGTGCACCCGACAAGCCGACACTAATGTTGTTACGGTTTTGAAACATGCGTTGGCCCAGTTTTGCTCCAAAAGCATATAATCACCCTAACTAATTATAATGGCACTAAAAAAAAACATGGTTGTATGGAATTAAATTTATTTTTTATTCTCTCTTGTAAGTCACCATTTTTGGAAGAGATTAATCATAGATTTAATGAAGCATACATTTTTTTCAGCTGTACCTATACAGGATATTTTCAATCTCTTTTTGCCCTCAGCTGTCACCACTAGTCACCACACAAGTACTGTATGACCAGCCACATAGCTTTAATTTGTAAGAGCAGTTTGCAGAAAGTTACAAAGTTTATTGAATAATAGATAGTATTAAAAAAGAGAAATTAAAAGTTGTAATATAGCCAAAGCAATATAGCTTTAGCTATATTACAACTTGGTGAAATTATAAAATGTTTGCAGGACATCCTTGTTCGCTCATCTCTTAAAAAGCAGACAACAGGATTTAAACTGTATTGATAATATAATGGTCTTAATTCTTATTCTGATTCTTAATTTTATATGTGGTAGATGACACTCATCAACTGGTGCAATACCACCACTTATTGGAGGCTTGAAGGGGTGGAACCCATGTTTAGTCTCCAGAGCAAAGCTCTGGCAACCCCTCACCATCTCTTTTGTCATGCAGTATGATTGATGTCTGTTGAGGTTATGATAGACATCCCGGCAAGATCCAATCTTCCTTACATTTTGAGGGTGCAGATCTAAAATGGTGTTCGCAAGCCGGCCACTAGATAGGGGCGCCTCCCTAGCCAGGTGGGAAGGAGCAGCAGTGCGTAGCCCACGCTTCTTGATTAGACCGGGGTTCGAGCCCGTCACCACCAAATACGGAGGATGCGGAAAGGTCAGGTATTGACCACCGCATATCTCGGAGCAATATGGCCTTAGTTGCTAATGCTCCTAAAAACCAAATAACAACAACAATAACAACAACCACTAGATAGTCCACCAGACAGAACCTGTTGGTAACTCTCTAGGACGCTTCCAGATCAGCAGGTGTATAATTTTGCTGCTTCTACTGTGCTAGATGGTGACTGGAGGGAGGCTGAGTAGTGTGTATGTGGGGGACATTGTTGTTTCATTGTCATTTTCTCGATTATGTCAAGGATACATTCTTGCCCTGTGTACGCAATATCCAAGAATTTCATTATTTCATACAGCATGTCCTCACCACCTTTTCTTATTAATGAATACATCATGAGTTGCAAACTAATAGAACAAACTTATCTGTGAAAAGATTTAAACCTCCCAAACACTCCCTCATTCATTTCACAAATATATGTGGTCCCAGTACCAGTCTCAATGATGTCCATTCCTACATACATTCTGCAAAACCCCATGTACTCTTTCTGACAGAATTCCAATTATCAGTTGATTTAATCACTGCCCATCTCAGTTGTCCAAATTATTCGCTGTATGATTCCTTTCGCTTCAAAGGTGGTACTTGTGCATATGTCTGCTCTGATATTCCCTTTCAGCGATTTAGTAATTTGGAATCTCATCTTTTTGATCTGCTTAAAATCTCTCTACCTCATTCTGTAAAATGCATCTGTTGCTTCTATCATTCTTCCAACTTCACTAATCACTTGGAACTCTTTGACTTCCTCTCTTTGGAACTTAACTTTCTCCAGCTCAACTTTCCTAACAGTAAGGTAATTTTCTTTGGTGATTTTAATGTTCACAATTCCAGCTGGCTTCTGTTTTCTAGTCACACAAACCCAGCTGGTCAAGATGCTGAGGCTTTTGCAATTACTAATGATCTCGCACAGATTGTCCATTTACCTACCAGAATACCAGACAATCCTACCCATGCAGCCAACATGCTTAATCTTTTTCTCACAAACCACCTTCTAAGTTCAATGTCGAGGTGAATAATCCTCGAGGTACCTCAGATCACAACTTAATGATGGTCTCTTCTCCGATGGAACCTTTCTCTTGTGGCCATTCCCAACCTCATGTTGTTTGACATTATAAGGATGCAAAATGGGATGATATGCAAGAATCTTTTCCTTGGTCAAATTACTGTTTCAAATCTTCTGATTTCAACGTTTGCTCAGATCATGTCTGCAAAATTATTCTTGTAGGAATGAAATCCTTTAGTCCACACTCTACCTTAAAATATCATCCTTTATCTAAACCTTAGTTTTCCAAGAAATATGCCAAGGCTGTTCAAGATAAGAATGTTTCCCATCAAATTGGCTTTCAAACAAATCTCCATGTTTATTTTCTGCTTACACCAAAACTCACAACAATTGTAAAACAGTTATTAATCAGTCCAAACTGGATTTTGAACAAGCTAATAGAAAATTTGCTTCTTGTCCAAATGGTAAACGAGCATACTGGTCTCTTGCCAAAGCTATTGGCTGCAACTTTTGCCCATCTCTATTTCCACCTCTGTCAAAACCAGATGGTTCTATTGCCATTTCAGCCAAACATAAAGCTAACCTGCTAGCATCCTACTTTTCTTCTAACTCATATATTCATGATCTTGGTAAACTACCACCTACCATTCCCAACTCTCCATTCGATACCTCCTATGGTCTTTTGTCAAAAGGATGTCAGAAGGATTTTGGACAATCATGATGTTAAGAAAACTCTAGGTCCTGATGGTATTTCTCCACTTGTTCTCAAAACCAAAGTTCCTGAGGTTACTCCTGTTCTGTGTCACCTTTTTTCCCTTCCTTATTCCAAAGATGTTTTCCCTTCTGCTTGGAAATTTGCTCATATCCAGCCAGTTCTTAAAAAGAGTGACAAATCCCTCCCACCCAATTATTGTCCCGTTGCAATTACTTCTACTCTTTCTAAAGTAATGGATAAATCAATTAACTGGCAACTCTTAAGCTATGTAGAATCCTTCCATCTCGTCAATGATCACCAATATGATTCCATCATTGTCGACCTACTGGTGTTCTGGCTTATGTTACCCATATATGGACAAATTCAGTGTGAGAAAGTGGTGAAACTCAAGCAGTTGCTCTTGACATTTCAAAGGCTTTTGATCATGTTTGGCATAAAGATCTAAATAAGTTTCCATCTTATGGTTTTTGCCAATTTACCATTACCCGCTCACTGGGGGTAATGGTAGCTGGCTCTCTCTCTCTCTCTCTCTTCTGACTTTTCTACTAATGCTAGTGTTCCCCAAGGTTCGTTTCTCTCTCCGACTCCTTTCCTCTTGTATATTAATGACCTTCTTCCATTCACCAGAAATCATATCCATAGTTTTACTGATGATAGCACATTGCATTCCAACTTCCAGTTTGAGAAACATTGCCTTGCACAAACGGCTTCAACTTCATAAATGCTGATTGGATAATTCTCCAGTGAAGAAAAGATAACTTAGTTGATTTCAATTCTTCCAGAACTCGGTTCTTTCTTATATCTTGCATAAAGGATTCTTCTGTTCCTATGCTTATCTTCAATTACACTCCGATTTCTAGGCAAGATCATATATTTCTATTGGGAATTACCCTGACTTATACTCTCTCTTGGCACAAGTACATTACAAATAATGCTTTCTCTTCATCTAAAAAACTGGTTTTACTCTCATTCTCAGCATTATCTTTCTTTCAAACAGCTTTTTGCTCTGTACAAGTCACAGATTTGCCCTACTTGGAATATTGTTCCCACATCTTGGGCAGTGCTCCCAAAACCTCTCTCAGGCTTCTAGATTCCATTCAGAAGAGGGCAGTTAGTTTAATTAATGACTCATCTCTAACAAAGTCTCTCCACTCTCTGTCTCATAGATGTTCTGTTTCTGATGCATGCTGTTCCTATAGATACTTCCATGGGCACTGTTGTTCTGAATTGGCTTCTATAATTCTCTCTCTCTCTTCCAACCCAGTCTGAACACATGCCACAACCAGTCAACAAACTTTTGTCTAATTTCAAACTCACAGTCCCAACTTTTCTTCTTCTTCCTCATTTATTCATCCTACTTCCATATCGTGGAACGCCTATGTATTTCCTGAAAATTACATTCTACGGAAAATTAAGTCTAATGTCAACAAGTATCTTCTTTCATCTTCTCAACCTTCAGCCCATGTGCAGTACTAAGTCCTATAGGTCTAATACCTCTCATGTTTGGGGTGCTCATAAAAAAAAAAAAAGCTTACAGTAGAAAAAAGCTGCCTTTGTAATGAATTACCCTGTTTTTGCACTGCACTACTTTCAAAATGATGGCCTTGCTAAAAGGTTAATTGGCCATTTGTTTAAAAGATGAGACTGCTGTAACAGCAGTCCCAGCTTTAAAGTGTTTCTGGGCTAATTGGCCCCTCATCAGATAACTTTAGCTGTATTGCAACTTTGAAAACTCTGATTTTGTATGCTGTAACTTTTTAGCATTAGCAAAGGCACATGATGCAAGAAAGCAAGCTTATATAGCAGGGTGGCCAACAAGTCGATTGCCATCTACCAGTCAATTGCGGCTTTAATTCTGGACGATCACATTGAATTTTAAATATATATAAAAAATAGATTAGTCAAAATCTAAATATTGTTATTATTATTATGCACCCCACTGCATATGCTTATTAGATAGAAAAAAAATTTATTTTTTTCTAAGGTCACTATTAGGCAGAAAATCTGATTGGTATTTACCATAAAGTGCGCTGAAGTGCCTTTCTAATTATCATTTTTTGAGTATAGCCACGGAAGCATTGCAAATCAAGCAACAGCATTTTTCTTTTATCATTACAAAAAAGTATTCTAGTTCCCACCCTTGATGAAAATGATACGTTATTTTCATAGTATTCATTTTAAATCAAAGGGTATTAAAGTAAGGGTATTAGTAAGCTAAATAAGAATTCAACACATACACTATGCTCTCCACAAGGTAACTGCGTGAATTTTCACTAGACAAGCGTAGCGGCTGCACGTTGATCCAGGTGACTATTCTTGTAGTTACGTGCAGCCGCTACGCTTGTCTAGTGAAAATTCACGCAGTTACCTTGTGGAGAGCATAGTGTATGTATGTGTTGAATTCTTATTTAGCTTACTAATACCCTTACTTTAATACCCTTTGATTTAAAATGAATACTATGAAAATAACGTATCATTTTCATCAAGGGTGGGAACTAGAATACTTTTTTGTAATGATAAAAGAAAAATGCTGTTGCTTGATTTGCAATGCTTCCGTGGCTATACTCAAAAAATGATAATTAGAAAGGCACTTCAGCGCACTTTATGGTAAATACCAATCAGATTTTCTGCCTAATAGTGACCTTAGAAAAAAATAAATTAAAAGAACTTAAATCCAGATTATTCAAACAACGAAATTTCATCATGACACCTAATTTACAATCTAAAGCAATAACTGTAGCATCATTTAAAGTGAGTCAATCTTCTTGCGAAAAAATGAATAAAAATGTGAGTGAACAATTGTGTGCTCATATTGCTAATTGTGTTCTTTTCTTTACAACTGGATGAATCTACAGACGTCAGTGATACAGCTCAATTGCTTGTTTTTATTTGTATGGTTTCGATGATTCTGCCACTAGAGAAGAACTGCTGGGTATGGTTTCGTTAAAAGAAAGAACTAGAGGTCTTGGTTATATTTAACACATCGAAAAATTTTATTGAAAAAAATTAAATTACCACTATTTAAGCTCGTATCAATAACAACAGGTGGAGCTAAAGCAGTGACGGGGCATCTTAACGGATTCATCACATTGTGCCAAAAGGATGACGAATTCCCAGATTTTTTGTTACCACTGTATCATCCATCAACAAGCGTTAGCCAGAAAAAGATTAAATACTAAAAGCGTTATGGACATAGCTTTCGAAATCTTGAATTCCATCAGAGGACAATCTTTTCAAAGGAAACATTTCAAAATGCAACTAGATGAAAATGAACCAGATCTGATATTACACACAGATGTGAAGTGGCTGGGTCGAAGTAAGTTTCTACAGAGATTTTGAAATAAAAAAAAAATGTTGATCAAAGGGGAGATGATTATCAGCAGCTACAAGATACGGAGTGGTTGTGTGATCTGGCTTTTTTGTCAGATTTTAGCAGTAAATTAAAGTGATCTCAATTTAGAATTACAAGAAAAAAATAAAAATGTGGGTGACACGATTAGTAGTATTTCCGCATATAAATATCGATTTTTGGCAATGGTTTAGGATCTCAAAGAAAAAAAATTCTATCATTTTGCAAATATGCAAGATCATTTGCAAAAATATAATTTTTTATTATTATCATTATTAGCTATATGGTGCAAGAAAGCCTGAGGCTTATGCTGCACCAGCCAAAAATTTTTCTGAGTTACCTTGAGAGAGAGAGAGAGAGAGAGAGAGAGAGAGAGAGAGAGAGAGAGAGAGAGAGAGAGAGAGAGAGAGAGAGAATTCATCAAGAAAGAGAATGATGATATTATTCTGCTCAGGACCCTGGGTGTGCCAAGCCCATACTCACCAGATGTATAGTGAGAAATGTGTTTCTGAAATTGAAAAAGTTGTGGGGGATTTTGAAATCAGATTCGGTGATTTTAAAACAATTGAAAACATAGTTTAATATATTTCTTATCCATTTAATGTCGATTTAGATATGAAACAGATTGCAGAAAAAATCGCTAGATTTTTCACATGGAGAAAATATTACTTGAAAATGAAATTATTACATTGCGAAACAATATCTTCCTAAAAACCAGATCATCAGAAAAACACTTTTAGAAATATCTTTGCCGAGAGAAGTACCCAAATGTAAAAAAATGCAGTGAACTTTTAAATTCCTGTTTTGGTTCCACATATCTATGTGAATCGACCTTTTCGTATTTGAAACAAACAAAGACGAAGAATCACTGTTCTCTTACAGACTTGCATACAGAAGATTTTTTACTGTTGGCTTTATCACAGTATATCCCTGATTTTGAAAGCTTGGTAGGTGACATGAAGACACAAACTTCACATAATTTAAAATAAGAATTCTGAATTGTATTTAATTTTAAAATTTATAAACAACAATTTTCAATATGTGTTGATTAACTTTTTTAACCATATGCAATTAAATTCTTGAGATGGTAGATCGTGGCACATTTTGAAGAAAAAAGTAGATTGCATCACTAATTAAGTTGGCCACCCCTGTTATATAGCATCAGCCAAAAAAAAAAAAAAAAAAAAAGAGAAGCCAGTTAATCCTGCAACAGGCTGTCATAGTAGTCTCTCTCTCTCATCTTTTAAAAAATGGTTTGTTAACTTTTTGTCAAGGTCTTCTGTTTGAAAGAAGTGCAGTGTCAGAGCAATTTTGCAAAAGCGGGTTTGTTGTAGTGTCAGAATTAAAAAAAAAAATGCATTATCTATGCAGTTTAAAACTTGCTGGCTGTAAAAACAAGTGAAAGGACAAGATAGTCATGCAAGCATCTTTAAACAGGGAAATATTACTCTTTTTTTTTCTGGGATTCTTTAAGATGTGTGTGATCATTGATATGAGGGCTGGATTGCTTTCTTAATATCTAAAATCAATTTTAAAATTGTGATTTTTATTTTATTTTATTTTTTTTCCTTTGGTAAAATGTGCCCGACTTTACAGTGTGTACTGTATAAAGCAATGATTTCTTTTGGAAAATAGTTACCACTGAATTATAAAAATCCCTGAGTTATTTTGTAGCAGTAGATACTTAGATCAAGCTTTGTCTTTCAGACTCATGTGAACCCTTGCTTTTACAAACCGACTGCAGATAATCCAGGTACTATATTAAGAAAGGATAAGCCACAAAAATTAGATCCTGGGGATGTTTTCTCTCTCTTACCACGTTCATTCCGTTACCAAGTGATAGTTGGTGGTGACAAAACAGAAAAGATGGAAGATAAGTAAGTAATTTCTTTTTGAAAATCTTAGGTTTATATGTTTTAAATCATGATACTAACTTGAATTTAACCTTTTCATGAGTGAGGTTCTTGCATGTTACCTAAAGTGTGTTTTTTTGAGGAAAAATTGAAAAACTATATACGGAAATGCTTTTGAATATTAATATTTTTCCTATTTTGGTTTCACAGCTAAACATTGCAGCAAGATTGTTGTCAAAAATAAAATCAAACAAAATTTTATTTTAAAAAATTTTGGAAAAAATAGTAAAAACATAAAAACCAATCATTGTGTATGCATATATATTTTTTTTATTTGCAGTAATATCCCCTATGTTCATATATTATGTATTATTTATTCACTTTCATATTATTTAAGCCAACATCATCCCAATATTGTTGAAAAGGCATCCCTCCAATGTCAGATTTTGAAACTCACAAAAAAAAAAAAAAAAAAAAAGACTACTTTTACTAGTAAACCAAGTTGATGGTAGCATATCTTTGTTGATACCACATTGAAAGAACTGTCATGTTTGTACTCCTTTTAAGGTCAGAGGAGTTTAAAAGATAGAGAACACAAGAAAATCACTATATTTAGCTGTCACATTGTCTAGAACCGCAATGAACTGTTTGTTTGTTATTTGGTGGTGATGGGCTCGAACCCCAGGCTAATCAAGAAGCATATGCTACGCACTGCTGCTCCTTCCCACCTGGCTACGGAGGCGCCACAGTGAACTGAAATTTGTGTGCTACTGTACCCTCATATTTGACCACTCAGCTATGGCATGTATACGTGTGAAATAGTTAATGTATTTGTATCTTTTGTTGAATAATGTTTGTAAGTGCATGATCAATTTCTTAAAGCACTTGGTTAAATGTGTAAATACACTGCTCTACCATTAATATCCAGACACCTGCCTATCTACAAGTAACCTTTAGGAAAACTGATAATGCATGCTGAAACCTTTAGTTTTTATGACAGCCTCTTGTCTCTGTGGAACCCTCTCCACTAGTTTTTTATGTAAATGTCCTCTGATATTTTTTGCCACTTGGCTGTCAAAGTGTGACCATTTCAGCTCTGTTGTTTGGGTAGTCTCTCCTTGCAGGCACCCAGAGATCCAATTCACCCCAAAGAGTCTCTGTAGGATTGCAGTCAGCACCTTAGACTGGACAGCCACCTTTTCAACACTCATGTCCTCAAACCATGAGCTGTAAAGCATGGAGTTGCCATGTTGATATAGGTATGGGTCTTTGCTAATGTGCTGCCCAAAATGTAGGTAATACATTATTGTCAAAGACATGTAGTTAGATGTCAGCATTCATGGTTTGTCCAAAACAACCAATGGCTCCAGGCCAAGCCATGTAAAACAGCCCCAGACCATTATATAAATATGACAAATTTGAAAAATTTTGAAAATTTGACAATGGTAGTGAATAATAGTATTTAATATATATATTTTTAAAAACTATTTATGCATATAATCAGAAATATTGCAAATGCACACTTTAGAACATTTAACAGTTTTTAAATTGGAAAATGTAAGTGACTAATAGCTTCAACTTTATATTTTATAGCTTTGTTTTTTTAATTAAAACCTGAAAAATTAAATAGAATAAATATTACAATCCATTAAGAAAAGATGAAATACCAAAATTAAAAAAAAAAAACCAAAAAAACCCAAAATCTTTTTCAAGTACATATGAAAGAAAGTTTGTCTCTGTCAGGGACAGCAGCAGTGCGTTTGTAACACTGCTGACTTGGTGACCCTTGATAAGGCTGCCATAGTCAGGTGTGAGGGTGTATAAGTACACATTCTTTGAGTGACTGCCCGTGACTGTTGAATATGGCACTGTTTATGGTATTCTCTGTCTTGTGAACTCCTCTGTGTGGTTACCCTGGAGTATAAACAGAAAATTTGAAATTTTTTTCTACCTTCCTAAATTTGATCAAACTTTTACTACTGTAATTTCTAAATCTTTTTTTTTGCAGTTTTTCATACGTAAATTGTACACAAGAACCTGTCAGGTGACTCACCACAACCTTTATAATTATTTGGTTTTTTGTTTGAAGAGTGGCATTATATTGGACAGGTGCCAACTTGTTTTTGAAAGATTTATTTTTGTTTTCACATAGTAAAGATCAGAATGTCTAACCCTATATTTCCTTTTAAGACACTACTCTATGCAAAGCAACATAACAATTTCAGATTTCATACACTGTGAAGCACAGCAAATTTGAAATAAATTTTGAAACCTGAAAATGTGACTAATAGTATCAAATATATGAAATGTTTTTTTTTTTTTTAATTTTAACATTATCTATATACATAATAAGGTGAATTATGTGCGCTTGTTTGACATTTTTTACACCTGACAGTCTTTTAAACTGAAAAGTGGAAGAGTTATAAGACTTTCTGCTTTATGACTAAAACTTCCTTTTGTAATTTTCTGTAGAATTAATATGATAGTATATAACAGAGCTATGGTGCTCAGTACGATCTACATTGATATCAATATTTGTAGAAGAATAAGAGAAATTTACCTTAATATGATGTAGAATACTTCCTTACGATACTCTCCAGAAATTAAAATGAATAAAAGATTAATGCAAAATGATTACAGTAAAAAATCAATTGAAGGCAATTCAAAAATTAATTCAAGTTCAATGTAAAATTTGAAAAACGATATTCCTTGCTGAAGCAGACAGTGCTTTTCGGCTGTATGTTGTGATTACAGGAATGGAAATTACGGAGTGTGTGAGCTTGAATCTTAAATAGAGAGATTATTCGTCTTCACGCATGCTTGTGAAACACCGTAATTATTTGTCTTCGTTGTCCATATCTAATCTCCAATTTGTGGTCTTTTGTGCTCATGTGTAAAGACAAATAATCATGGCATTTCACGTGCATGTGTGAGGATGAATAATCTCTCTATTTAAGATTCAAGCTTGCACACTGTAATTTCCATTCCTGTGATCACAAAATGCATTGTCTGCTTCAAGAAGGAATATCATTTTTCAAATTTTATGTTTAACTTTAATTGATTTTTAAATTAATTTTTTAAAATTGTTTTTGAATTTTAATTAATTTTTGAATTGTTCAATTGATTTTTTACTATAATCGTTTTGCATTAATCTTTTATTCGTTTTAATTTCTGGAGAATATATTCTATGAAAATATTCTACGCATCATATTGATGTAAATTTCTCTTATTCTTCTACAAAAGTAGAATTAATATATATTTTTTTTTTTTTTTTTTAAATAAAAGATATAAAACATAATGAGTATTTGAAATTTAAAAATTTTTTTTTTTATTAAAACTTGTAAACTATATAACAGTAAGTAACAGTCCATTAAGAAAAGATAAAATATTGGTATTGTTCAAGCAGAATAAAAAAAAAAACCTCAAATCATTTTCTAGAAATTAAAAAGAGAGTTGGGCACTTGTCAGGTAACTGACAACTGTTTTTGTTACACTTTGGAGTGCCACCACTGCTGGGTTAATGTATGAAATGTTATGAAATTTTTCTAGTATGTGTTGCCATGTCTTATATGTGTTTCCAACTAAATGTAGACATGATTTATAATTAAAAAAATAAACAATACAATAGTAGCTTTGAAAATCAGAAAATTTGAAGATTGCGCCTCTTAACCACAGTCCACAGCTTACAAAAAAAAAAAAAAAATTTAATTAAATTTCTGGATCTGAATTCTGAATTTAGATCCAGAATTTGATAAAACTAAATCAAGTGATATATAAATAGATACAGAGGACATTTCTGCATTAAAAAAAAAAAAAGTAATGAGTTTCTTTTACATTTTTTTTTTTTTTAAATTCTGATATGAAATTTGACATTAATTTTACTTTAGTGGTGACTAAAGTCAAGATAAGAGCATATTAATATCTTAAAGCATTCATATACAAGGTTTTGATTTTTACAAGACTTCAAAATTCTGCAGAGAAACTCATTTAGACCAGAATCCATCACTATGGAAATTCATTGGGGTGTAAATCTTTGGTGTGCAGAAAACTTTTCACCGAAAGGGTTAAAAAGTAAGAAAATGAATACTATTTTAACTGCTTAGTATCATTTTTCTCAATACAGTTTCTTATCTCTATGATTACATTTAGCAACATGCTTTGAAATGATAATGAAATTTTTTTTTTTTGTATTTCATAGAACTGAGCTAAAATCTTCAGAAAAAACAAATGGCTCTGCTGATGAAAAAAAGGAACCACCATTAGAATCAAAAGATAAAATACTTAAACCTGAAATGTCAAAAGTTATAGAAATGTCAGCTTCCAAAGGTAATTCAGTAATAGATTTTTCAGAAAACTTAGCATTTTTTTGCAAAATAGTAACTCTTGTGTCTAATTTTTTTTTTTTTTTTTTTTCCCCGCACTTTTAATATTCTGCTGTGCCTTTTTTTTTTTTTTTTTTTTTTTTGGATCGGGGGGAATAGTGCAGATAAGCAAGATTTGTGAAAGATTAACAAAAATACATTGATTTACACCACATGATAAATAATTGTGCTCTAGTTTTTTGTGTTCCTTTACAAGAGTGGATTACAGATAAACATAAGCAGGTCCAACCTTGTACTATCCTATAACTAGTCAAAGTTGTTTACAGGTGATGTTATATATATATATCCGTATTAAGCGAAGAATTATTTGTAAATTTTAACATCTATTTTGTTTTACTCTCACTTTATATTATATATCGTACTTCTAGGTTTTTGCCACAGTGCCGATGTTGGGCCTTTGCACGTTACTTGGGCGTTTTTGATGCACTGGGCGTTTTTGATGCACAGGTCTTTCGCAGACTGCACCTAATCTCACTCAACCTGCTACCTCATTGCCAATCTGATAAAAATTTTTTACTCTACCATATTATATTAAATATTAACATAAATTAAATTATAATAAAGTGAATAAATAAATAAATAATTAGACGTTCATTAGAGGCAGCAACATGCAATTCCTCCATATGAAGCTGAAATACATCCAATATTATAAATTAAATAAAATAAAACATAAGCCAGTAGTATGGCAAAAACTGTAGAGCGAAAATTAACATAAAAATAACCCAAATAAACAAACGAACGAAAAAAAGAATAGACATAATAGTAGCCCGATAACCCTTGTATAATTTCGACTTTTAAATCCGATTAATAAAAACTATACAAATTTTAGGATAATGCCAATTATATAATAATTTAGCGGTACCCCCCCCCCCCCCCCGAGAGGTACCAGTTCCGAAAGACGTGAAATATCACCAAAAGAGGGTTAAAGGAACTACCAAACGATAACAAAATCAAAATAAATTAAAATAAATATAGACTGACCATCATGCCCCATATCGACAGAGGACCACGAGGCCAATAATGGTCGTGGAATCGCTGCATTTCAATTGCTATACAAATCGTCGCCATGGTGAAAAGATCGAAGTACCAATTCACCCTCCCTCCTCCGATCGATCCACCAGTGCAGAGGATTTGCACGGCGGTGGTCGTTATGCAGCGAAAAATAAACTATAGAACAGACAGCACTCTAGAGCAGAGCCACACCACTGACATACTGTAAACTGAATCAGCTTATATAGAAGAAAAAAGGAAAATAGATGGCGACACAGGAGTTGCTAAATTAGCATATCGACCCATTACTATTGAATTATATTAAATGTTGACGAAAATTAAATTATAATAAAATGAATAAATAATCAAGCATTCATTAGAGGCAGCAACTTGCAATTCCTCCATATGAAGCCGAAATATATACTCTCATTGAATTATATTAAATATTAACATAAATTAAATTATAATAAAGTAAATAAATAAATAAATAAATAGGCGTTCATTAGAGGCAGCAACATGCAATTCCTCCATATGAAGCTGAAATACATCCAATATTATATATTAAATAAAATAAAACATAAGCCAGTAGTATGGCAATACTGCTGGCTTATGTTTTATTTTATTTAATTTATAATATTGGATATATATATATATATATTGTGTTTTTAAATTATTATTATAAATGTCTAAATGATTATTTTCAATTTATCACTTGCTACATTAATGCTATTGCTGTGTGGCAATTGGACATTATATGTGCTTGATATATTATAGTTCGATTGTTTAAACTACTTTAATTTTCTGGTATTTATTTTCTATATAGGTATTAAGGTTTATACGGAACAGGAGATTCAGTTAGAATATGTAGTCTAACCTATTCCTGGGGGTCTGTAATGGTATTAAAGATATAATTAATATTTAATGAAGTTAAAGTTATAATTATAATTATTTTAACGATCTTTAAATAACATTAAATAATCATCAAATCAATATCATCTAAACATTCCTTTACCTGGTTGTCTACCCGCTACTTCATCGGGGGCTTTGAGCGGATCGATAGCCAGATTAAAGGAATGTCTCATAATTACCCGTTTCTGTTAACTCCTTATCAGTTTTGCCATTGTATCGAGATTATTTTTGCTCTTATAAATTATTTAGTTAATTGAATATGGATAGATATAATTTAATTTGTCATATCAGTTAATTTAAATTTTTAGAAAAACTTTAATCTTAGCATCGTAATCAGCAAACTGGTGGAGGAGAAACAATCTCCTCCACCAGTTTGCTGATTATGATGCTAAGATTAAAGTTTTTCTAAAAATATAAATTAACTGATATGACAAATTAAATTATATCTATCCATATTCAATTAACTAAATAATTTATAAGAGCAAAAATAATCTCGATACAATGGCAAAACTGATAAGGAGTTAACAGAAACGGGTAATTATGAGACATTCCTTTAATCTGGCTATCGATCCGCTCAAAGCCCCCGATGAAGTAGCGGGTAGATGACCAGGTAAAGGAATGTTTAGTTGATATTGATTTGATGATTATTTAATGCTATTTAAAGATTGTTAAAATAATTATAATTATAACTTTAACTTCATTAAATATTAATTATATCTTTAATACCATTACAGACCCCCAGGAATAGGTTAGACTACACATTCTAACTGAATCTCCTGTTCCATATAAACCTTAATACCCATATAGAAAATAAATACCAGAAAATTAAAGTAGTTTAAACAATCAAACTATATATATATATAATTTGTGAACTACATAAGTAACAGATACAACATTTGTGCTTAGAATATAAGGTTATATTTTGAATGAAATTTAGAAAAATAATGTGCCATGTGGATCTTGACACCAGGTTTCAACTGCACTATAATTACTTTATAACCTAAGATTCTGAATATGGAACCCTTACCATACATAAACTTATGGTGGCCATCATGTTTAGACTCAACATTCCTTACCCTTTGAGGATATAGTTTTAAGATGGTTTTTGCAGGCCAGCTGCCAAACAAAACCTGTTTGTAAACCAGACCAGCTAGAGCTAGATGCATTTATCACACAAGGAATATTAGACCAAAAAGCAGTCTTCAGTTCCTAGAGTGAATTAGGCAATGGAGTGTGTTGACAAACACACCTTTCTAGTTCAGCCCTTGGATGGTCAGAGGGATTGATATCTGGGGAATTGGATTGATCGGGAAAGAGAAGATGCTGAAATTCTTCCTCACACCACTCAAACACTTGGTGTAGTCAATGGTTGTATTGTCATCTTGAAAGTATCTCTTTCCATAGGAGTAAACATGCAATATTTCTTAATTTACCTGATTGTCAATGATATTGAAATATGTTATGCCATGAAAACATGCCCCTAACAGCTTGTACTGTGAGTACAAAACAGAATGGTTCCAGTGCCTTGTGTAGTTTCTTTCATGTGTACACTCTTCGATTGATGCTGAAAAGCCTAAATTGAGACACATCAGACTACAACTTATTTACAGTCCTCTGCCCATCCTTTGCATTCCTGTCCCTAATGCAGCTGTATTATCTTGTTGGTGCCTGCATAGGCAGTATGTTCAACTGAAACATGTCTTCTTCAGCATTTATGCAACATGCTTCCTCCTTGATATCACCGCTGCCTTTGACTAATTTCTGTTCATCTTCTGATATCTCTGCTCCAGAACTATTAATGCATCTCAGGACCCATGCTGAAAGTGGTTCAGCAGTTACTTTACCATCACTCTTTTTTCTGACAAATCTGCAAAACGTATTGTGAACATTAGCTTAGGCCTGCCCCAAGGAGGAGCCAATCCAGCCTTGTTTTTCTTGGCCATGCTCTTTCCTTTACTTTCAGGTCACTTCAACTTCAGCTGTTATGTTGATGGCATTTTCCTAAAATACTTCTAAGTATTTTAGAAGTATTATAGGGCTTTACCAACCCCTTCCAGAACTGTCTGCCTTTCCTGGATTGTATTGAACTTTTTGGATTGTACCCGTTGAAGACCAAGTATCTACCATTTGCTCTTTCAACAATCTCCTCTTTCCTACAAGTTATAATCCAGTTTAAAATAATTCCCCCTCTAAACCTGATTAAATTTTTAGGAATACATCTGAATTCCAAACATTCTTTTCTCATTCCATTTCATCTCTACCATTCTAACAGTATTTTGGTTTATGAAGTGCAGCCTCATCCACAATCTGTACATTATATTTCTATACAGAAATATTTTTCCATTCCATCCGTTTCCTACCTTACTTCCTTTATGCATCACTAATCTAGTCTTTCATCTTCAAATTTGCCCTTTGGCCTGTCATGTCAGTTGAATATTTTCTCATCAGATGGTTAAATTCAAAGCTTGGACATCCTATTGTATCAACTTGACATCACCTGTACCAGCAAATTGAAATAGTGCCTCCTGCTGTTCACTGGCAATATAAAGGTATTCAGTGTTTATATCTCTGATCACTTGGTCAAAGTGACTTCCTTAACATCTGGGACTGTCTTCATTGACAAATTCCACCAAATACTACCAGAGCCAATTTTCCAGAATAAACAGATTTGGTTCTTCAATCTGGACCCTGATGTCTGGATCCATGACAAGATGTGCAGAAGTATTTTAAACTTACTCATATTGAAAGTTTTTAGCAATTTTAGGAATTTTAGCTTTTGCAAACTTTTTTATGTCCAGCTTCAATGAGTTGGTTACATTTTTATTTTATATTATTCCCTTGTTAAAGCCACACTTACCTAGTTTGTATGTTATTATTATCATTCTGTAAACCCCCTCTGGCCTGGCTGCATCTGGGTATTGCCCTTACTTTATTGGATGGCAATAAATGATTTCATATGTATAACTGTCAACTCTATATTTATGAAGCATTGCATCAGTGACTTAGACTGTATTGAACTGTTGTGTATTATGTCTGTACGCGTGTGTGTTCACAGGCGGATTTGCATGTTATTCAGACTGAAAAACCTGGAATAACTCAGGGGGCCTGTACTATAAACAATCCCATGTCTGTATTTAATATAAAATGTGTATGTGGTCAGTGAAATTTAATTTCAGCATATCTGAACATCATTGCAGATTGGGTGCACTCAGCAATGTTTTATGAACAGATATTTTCAGGATGAAAATGCAACCACTGACTGCACCAAATGTGCAATTTACATATTTTTGTGTAGCTTCCTTCATATAGCCAAAACTTCCATGGTCCTAATAAAGTAACAAGTCATGTGCATCATGACTTGCTCAAACTGATAGAACAAAGTATCTGAGAAAAGAACTTGACCTCCCAAAAATTTCTAATTCATATATCACATATAGCCTTCGTTCTAATCTCTGTGATCTCCATATTTTTCCATCAGCTGCCTTCTAAGTATAACTTACTTTTTTTCTTACAGAATATGATCTGTTGATTTCCTCAGCTACCACTGATTTCCTGTGTCTTGATTATTTGTTGAGTGATTCCTTCCTCTAAAGGTACTACATGTGCATATGCCTGTCTGATATTATATATTGCAATCTAGAATCTTCCTTTTATCATTTCCTCTGGCTCAAAATTTCTCTATGCCATTCTTTCAAATTCATCTTGCTGTCTCTATTCCCTTCCAACTCGACAGATCACTACTATTTGACTTTCTTTTATTAAAATTTGATTTCTCCATTTTAAGAGTGAATTGTGAAGCGGGTGGTTGTGCAAACTATTTCCATAGTGGTTTGCACAACCCATTATGGAAGATAATAACACAAAATTCAAAACAGTAACAATTAATTGCACATTTATTCAAAATCTAATTAATTAAGGCAGGCACTTTACCCACCCAGCTAGCCCGGTCGGCTTGAATTTGGTGGTAGTAGGCATAATGATAGATAGGCACGGGAGAGATGTACGTATATTGGGTCATGGCTGACCCAATTTTTAAATAAAAGATGTAAAACACAGCATTTTTAAATATTTGGTTTTTTTATTAAAAATAAAAATTACACATTATATATTGCACTATATTGCACTCCATTAAGAAAAGATGAAATGAAGCAGAATAAAAAAAAAAAAAAAAAATCAAAAACTTTTTTCCAGAAATTAAAAAGAAAGTTGGTCATCTGTCAGGTGACCTGGCACTCTGTTTCCCACTAGCTGCCAGGTTAACTTGTTTACAACTGTTTTGAGCTTTGGTTGCAGAAGATGATGTTAGAGATTTGGATATAAAACAATTGCACTATGGTTTTTTGTTATCTTGAAAAGACTTAGATAGTGTTTGGAAAGGCATGATTTAGCTAAAGGATGAAAATATCAGGAGATTTAAAAACACTAGCCAAACAAATTAAAAGAGGAACAGAAACTGTACAGTTCATTCTGTTTCAATTTGTTGTAATTCCAAATGACACAAAGCTGAGAATGGCTCAGGGATAGAAGCTCAATTGCAAAAAAGACTATCATCAAGTTGCATTTTCTCCCCATGTACTTTGAAGGACTGTTTGTGAAGAGAAGAGATCAAAAATGTGAAGTGTATGGTAAGGATTGTTTGACTATCTAATAGGCACAAATTTATCAGTTTTTTTAAAAGATCACATGTAATAGCAAAAGCCTTATGATCTTTAGCCTCTGAACCAGCACAGCTCAGAATTTCAAGCCTGCTGGAGTTTGAATAATTAAAACAGCAAAAAAAAAAAAAAAAAAAGAAACTTCACCACTAGTCTGAAAATGCTCTTTATAGGGTAGGGTACTGGCACTGGGAGTGAGTTTATGGAACTGAAGGGACAGTAGCCAAAGAAGTTTGGGAACGACTGACCTATATTGTAGGAGGCATCAAGGTTGAATAAATCATATATAAAAAGAAGAAACAAGAATTGTATATATATGTAGGGTTTATAATACTAATTGTAAAATATTTGGAATTAACTTGTATAAATGGTATGCATTCTTTGCTTTGTATTAATGAGTGATATTATTCAAAGCGCTTTTTTTTTTTTTTGTTGTTGTTGTTATTCAGAAGAATCATCACTAAAAGAAGACAAATTAGTTGCCAAACAAGATATACCAGAAGATGAGGAGGAAGAAGAAGATGATGAGGAAGATGATGATGATGAGGAGGATGTAGATAGGGATGATAAACAAGATCAAAATCCACAACAGCAGAACGATGAAGAGAAGGGTACATTAAATGGCACACTTGCTTCTAAACCCCTGGTAAGATATAAAAATTGTGTTTGTGTGGTACATAATAAACTCCTATTATAGTGCTTTCTAAGAGACTGGCCCCCGGTAAGCAGAAAAGCATTAAGTGTGATGCCCCCTTCTCTTTTTTTCAGGCTATATTTCATCAATATTTTAACAGATAACATGATTTTTTTTTTTTTTTTTTTTGCAATATTTATATGTAAGTTGGAAACCTGCACACTTAATGTGCTATGTTTGGTTTTTGGCACCTTCAACTTTTTTTTTCTTTAAAAAGAATGAAAATTAAAAAAAAATATTTTATTAAATAAATATATAACTAAACATAATTTAGTTTAGCTATCATTAATGAAATTTCTTGAGGCTACATTTACACGCACGCACAAAATTACTGTGCCAGCAAATAAAACAGATGAATAATGTTGAATAACAAAAAAACCAAAAAGCTGAGGAGACCATGTGAATGCAGCGATGAATAGCTGGACACTGAGTTGTAAAGAGCAGCATATCTACCTTCAAGGATTCAAATCTTTGAAAAATAGGCATTATTGCAATTGAATTAGTACTATGGCATTTCATATATTGCTAGTATAGATATTAAGATATGAACATACTAAAATAAAAGTTTCTGTGTTTTTATAGATCAGAAGTTGAACAGTCAAACTGATGTCCATTTCTGTCATAGAGTTCCTTTTCAAGCCAGGAGAAAACTGCTGTCTGGATTCATAAAAGATTGAGGAAAGTATGCCAACAAGACACTATTGATATAAAGAAATGTTTACACATTTTAAAGAGAAGTCACTGACATTTGTGGCCAACCAAGGAGAAGAAGAAGACCAGTGTGTGTGTGTGTGTGTGTGTGTGTGTGTGTGTGTGTGCGTGCGTGTGCGCATTGAAAAATAAAAAATAAAAAAACCCTGATATTTTGGAGGAGATGATCCAGAAAGACAGGACAATAACCACACATGAAGTAATGCAAGCACTATTACATTATAGGAAAATATGCTGTAAATGGATACCCAAGTTTTCCCTGAGAAAAATGAAATTCTTCAGGCAGGAGATCTGCCACAGGAGTGCAATAACTTTTAAGGAGATTTCTTTAAAGGCTGTATAACGGGATGAGACATGAGCTTTCCATTATGACCCTTATTCTAAATGCCAGTCTATCGAACTTCCAGTGAAGGAGAAACCTCAAATTGGCATATCATAACATAAAGTTATGGCCCCCACTTTTGGTTGTTTTTTGAAAGAAAGGTTAAAACTATAAATAAGGAAAGATATTGCCAAATACTTGATAAACTTAATAGGGCTATAAAATGAGGAGCTGAGAAAGACATTGACAACCTGGTTTCAACAGCAGGGTTCATCCTTTTACTACAGTTCATATGTGAGTTGGATAGAATGGTGGCAAAAAGGCATTGATAAAAAAGGGTAAATACATAGAATAATGTATACATGCTTCCCAGTTTTTGTTTAATAAATGATATAAATTTCAACTTTGTATTTGTTGTATTTATACTTTAATGGCTAGAGAGGTATTACTTATGGACCAACTCTTGTATGAAGCAAAGAGATGGGCCATGAACAATTTCTAGAATTTAGTCTTTATCATCCATTTCTCAAACCCAAAAATCAAGAGGGAGGAGGGTTATATGGTTTATTCTTTCTTTGGTGCAATTAAAAAAAAAAAAGTGATATAAGTGGGATAATGCTATAAGTGTGTGTCATGAGAGTTTACTGGATGTATATATATATCTTCCGATATTAGAGCTGGAAAGGGAATTATAAAATGTGAATTGGAATATCATTGGCTTGGCTGAAACAAGAAGAAATTAATCACTTATAAGTTTATCAGGTGGATAGCTGCTGTACACGAAGGGAAACAGTGAAAAGAGCGAAGGTGGAGTTGGCTGTCTGGTCCATAAAGATATAAAAAACAACATTTTGGAATTCAAAAGTACATCACAAAGGGTGTCAAGGCTACTACTCAGGATTTCTAAGGGGTACAGACTAAAGATTATAATGATATATGAATCAACGTCGAGTCGCGATGATGAAGAGGTTGAAGAGGTACACCAAAGTTGAGAGACTTCTAGATGAACAAAAAACTCACTATACCATTATTATGGGAAACTTCAATGCTGAAGTTGGAAATAGACAAAACAGTACAGAAAGGGAAACTATAGGAAATTTTGAAATTGGGGAAAGACTTGTGGAATTTACAGAATCTCAAGGAATGTCAGTAATGAACACTTTTCAAGAAAAAGGCAAACAGAAAGTGGACATGGAAGAGCCTAAATGGATTAACGACTAATGAAATCGGTTTCATCCTCACTGACAGAAGATATATTGTGAATGTAAGTTGGAAGTGATCACAGGAAAAAACTGACTCGAGTAAATAACACAAAGGTGTTCGAGATAGCAGAAGAGAAGAAAAAGCAGTGTGTTCTGGAACTCAAGTTCCGAACTTGTACTCGAACAAGTTTGAGCTTCTGCAGACCTTTCAGGACCAAGGAATACAACAACTTTCTGAAAGTGATACAGCTCAAGAAACCTATAGGTAAAAAGAAATCCAAAGAAGAAAAAATTAGTCAAGAAACACTTGTCATGGTGAATCAAAGACGACTAATGATGAGTAAGATAAACACTGACAAGGACAAAATTGAGTGTACGAGTTTTATGCAAAGCCATTAGAAAGAGACTCAGAGAGGATGTAAGAAGATTTAACACAAGAAAAGTAGAACAAGCATTAAGGGAAAACAAAGGGCTTAAATCAGCAGTCAGGAGCAGTAATACAGAAAGACAAATGATACTAAAACTGAAGAATAGTGTTGGTGTACTTATAAATAGCAGAGAAGTCATAATTTAAATAGCAGAAGACTGTTATAAAGAATTATATAAGGAGTGAAGGAATGATGCCAGCAGTTCGTTTTTTGTTTGTTTATTTGGTTTTTAGGAGTATTAGCAACTAAGGCCATATTGCTCCGATGCCAGCAGTGGGGAAGATGGATCACAAATTAGCAACATATACAACATATCCAATATCCTTTCTGATGAGATAGAACATGCATTGAAGAAAATGAAGAATCAGAAAGCTCCAGGTGAAGATGAAGTTACTGTAGAGTTGTTAAAATTAGGAGGCAGAGGCATGACACCGAAACTGGCAAGACTCTTCACAAAATACATTAGAAAAGGCGTGATACCTAAGGAGGAATAATGCAATCATAATTTTGCTGCATAAGAAAGGAGATAAATCAGAAATTGGAAATTTCTGATTATGAAAAGGCATTTAACTCCATACAGCATAAGGCAATGTTTTGGGTACTGGAAAGACAAGGCATAGAAATCTCATATATTGATTTTGAAGAAAATATATGAGAACGCTACCTGCTTTATTAGACTAGACAAAGACAGTAGCAAATTTAAAATTGAGAAAGGAATTCAACAAGGGGAGACAATATCTCCAAAGCTTTCAAAAGATTGGACTGGTTGCAGAAAGGAGTCAATTTGAATGGAGAGTACCTAAACCATTTACAATTTGCAGATGACATTGTGATTATAAGCCACGATTCTGAAGAATTAGAGGAAAATCTTAATCAGTTATGCAGAGTTAGTAAGGATTTCAAACTAACGATGAATATAGCTAAAACAAAAGTAATGATGAACAAGTATGCCACAGAAAGGGATATAATCACCGAAGGAGCAGTAATTGAAAAGGCGGATTCATATATTTCCCTAGGAAAAGTCATTATCTGTAATAATGATAAATGGCTGGATCTCAAGAGAAGAATAAATTTCAGATGGAGTCATTCAGGAAATATAGTCACATGCTTAGGAGCAGTATCCCAATTTGTCTGAAACGTAAAATATTGAACCAGTGTATACTCCCCATTATTACTTATGGAAGTGAAACTTGGGCACTCATCAAAAGAATAGAAGAGAAGCTGAAAACTACACAGCGAAGAATGGAACGAATTATATTAGGAATCAGACTGTTAGATAAGAAAAGAAACACATGGATTAGGCATCAAACACAAATAAAGGACAAATATTTTATCGATTCCTGTGATCATAGCAGAAAACAGTGTGGTAACTCACTGTTAGTTTTATTTGACACTTCAAAAATGACTGGCTGCGCCATGAATGTGCGCAGAATGACTCCTACATGTAATGCCTCAGTCAGTGCTAGTAAGATGGTGACTGTGCAACAGAAAGCACAGTGTGTGTTGTGATACGCTGAATTTAAATCTGCCATGACAGTGCAACGTCAATACCGACATACTTGCAGACAAGACGTTGGTATAATGTGTCGGTTTAATCAGTTTAAGGAAACTGGCAGTGTAGACATTAAGAAATCTCCAGGCCACCAACGTCTGAAGAGAATATGGAGCACTTGAGACAGTCTTGCTTATGTAGTCCGAAGAAATCCATCGCTTGTCACAGCCTGGAGCTTGGCATTCCAAAGACCACCATTCAGAATGTGCTTCCTAAACAGCTGAGACTGCATGCATACAAGATACAACTTGAACACAAAATCAAACCTGAAGACTGTCCCAGACGTACTGAATTTGCTAGTGCCACGTTAAATGAGATTGACAGTGATGAAAGTTATTTAAAATGCATTTTGTTTAGTGATGAAGCAACCTTCCACATAATCATCACAATTGTAAAATTTGGGGGTCACAGCAACCAAATGAAGTTCACCAGTATGTATGTGATACTCCTAAATTAAACGTGTGGTGTGGACTAATACACGATTGCTTGCTAGCCCATTTATGTTTGCTGAAAGGACAATAACTGGCAACATTTATTTGGATATGCTTCAGCTTTATGTTTTCCCTCAAGTTGAAGACAGAAAGAGAAGGAGTTTCTGTGATTTTTCAGCAAGATGGCGCACTGCCTCATTTTAGCTGTAATGTGCAGGATGCCCTAAATGACAGGTTTGCTGGTCATTTGATCGGAAGAGGTGGACCTATGCCTTGGCCACCAAGAAGTCCTGACCTGACATCATTAGACTTTTTCTTATGGGGCTACCTAAAGAATATCATCTACGCAAAAAAGATTTGAGATCTGCACCATTTAAGAGAGAGGATCACAGCTGCAATAGCAACCATTATGCCGGAAATGATTGAGTGCACATGGACAGAGGTCGACTACTGCTTGGATGTTTGCCGAGCAATGAACGGTACTCACATTGAAACATACTAAGGTATGAAGTAAAACTTGAGATATTCCTGTAGATATTAACAAATAAATCAATTGATTGATGTAAGTATTTGCGGCGTTGTTATTTTATCATGAAATCATGGACACCTTTTTCGATGACCCTGTATCTGTGTGTATACGTATATGAAGGTTAACGATGTAACAAGTTAGAGGGCAGAAACTGAAATTGCTGTACACATCACTCATATTATTACACTCAAAACCCATGTTTTTGTCTTCCAAAAAATATACTTTTACTATCAAGTATTATACAAGGAGGAACCACAAAGTAATGAGACTAATCTTATAATAAACATACAAATAAAGATACATTTGTATGTATCTTTATAAAGATACATTTGTATCTTTATAAAGATACAATAAAGATACATTTGTATGTATCTTTATTGTACCCTATTACTGGCCAGGAGCGCACAATAGCCTTAAATTCTGATGTGCCATAAAACTGGCTGGCACACCAAAACATATTAATAAAGGAGTGGGATGCTATTTCAACACTGGTATTTCAATACCTGTACATAATTTGAAAAGAAGGCCTCTCTCTCTCTCTCTCTCTCTCTCTCTCTCTCTCTCTCTCTCCATTATGTTTTTCTATCTTTACTATCTGGAGATGCTTTGTTGCCTCCATTGACAATAACAGAGCTTGGACTTATTGTAACTTTAGAAAAGACATCATTATCCACAAGTTGAGCTAATTTTACTAATATTGATTTTAGCTAATTCAAAATTAATCCTCTTATGGAACTGTGTAGAACTACACAACTCTGTGTAGTGTGAACTACCCAGAGTTGTGTGGTTCACACTATTGTAAACATCAACGGAACTCTTAAAATACTCTTTAGAACAGGCGCCTCCGGAGCCAGGTGGGAAGGAGCAGCAGTGCGTTGCACACGCTTCTTGATTAGACCGGGGTTCGAGCCCGTCACCACCAAATACGGAGGATGCGAAAAGGTCGGGAATGACCACCGCATATACACGGAGCAATATGGCCTTAGTTGCTAATGCTCCTAAAAACCAAATAACAACAATAACTCTTTAGAACTCCTGACAGAAAAAAATTGAATAGCAAATTAAAAATGGTAGTATGAGTTAAAATAAGAGGTATAGAAAATTTGTTGAGACAGAAAAAATTTGATATGCTCTCAGATTTGGAAATGGCAATTAAATGTACATAGGGATTCAAAATTTGTGCAGCTCAAATTGTGTTATCTTATCATTGACAACTCGATGGTTAGACCGGGGTTCAAGCCCATGACCACCAAATACGGAGGATGCGGAAAGGTCAGGGAATGACCACTGCATATTCCCGGAGCAATATGGCTTTAGTTGCTAATGCTCCTAAAAACCAAATGACAACAACTTGATGGAATTTGATGCTATACTTAAATGAAGAAGATGAAGACTACTGAAGAAAAGGAAAATTGAAATATGGAAAATTTTGGATACTGTCATTGACAATATCAAATATAGGTAGCCCCCAGTTTACGATGGGGTTCCGTCCCTGACGGAACTGTCACAAAAAAAAAAAAAAAAAAAAATTGGTGTAAAATGAATCTAATTATATAATGTAAGTCAATGAGTTACATTCCAGGCCACTCTCAAAATTGACATACATAATATAATATTATTATACAGTCGATTCCAGTTATTTGGGACACATCGGGACTAGTGCATGTTGTCCCAATCAAGCGAAGTAAACCCTGGCTACTTTCTCGATTGGGCTCTATTTTTTTATGATTTGCTCCAAATAAACGGCTGCCCCGATTAACTGGTGGCCCAAATAACCAGAATCCACTGTATTTAAAGCTCTGAAATGAATGTGAAACAGTATTTTTATGAATATAAATCAATTAAATGTAATGCAGTATAAAATAACCAAACTAAAAATAATTAAATAAAAAAATTAAATTTTGTACATTTACTTTGATATGTTCAAAGCCCAGACCTTTTTGTAACCACCACTGTAAGGCCTGTGCATTGATTTTTTTTTTTTTTTTTTGACAGTGGTGTAATGCAGAGATTTTACTTCTCTGATGAAGTCCCTTTTTTTTTTTTTTGAAGGAAGGATACGGTGTTGACTGTTGAGATTTCCTCTTTCTTCCTTTGAGAATCTCAGAATAAGGGGCAATGGATAAATTATGCTCGTATAACACGTGTTTACACTACACGAATTCGATCATACACGATTTATAAATAGGGGAACGATATCGTATGTAACATGAACCGAATTCGCTTATGCACGATTTGCCTTTGTGTTTACAAGAAATGGCAGTTGAACGCGGAATCATTCCAACTGAATGCAACACGATATCAACGAAGAGAAGGTTCTGAAAATGTATTTATATTTTTTATATCAGTGAAGCGGATACACATTTCACCATAATAACGTAAAAACCCACACAATTGCAGCTATTGGTATTATCACAAATGCAATTAGATCAAGTTTGCTACCAGTTTATAACAGATTCCACTAGCAGAAACGCAACTGGAAATTGTTTTTATTGTTTTATGGTAGTAACCCCCAGAAATGTGCTTTAGTAAAATGTGAGGTGTTAATAATTGTGTTGTTTATTCAGTTGCTACACGCCCACAGCTTTGTTTATGTGTATCAAACTTGCCTCCTAATTTTGTAATTGTGCTTTATTCCCTAAAAATGAGTAAAATACTTCAAAGTTGTGAAAAGGAAGCATCCTGGTGAAGGCACTACAGGTTCAGAGAGAAAAAGGAAAGCAATATTGATAGACACAGGTGGACTGGGTCAAAAATTCTTACCTGGGAAAATTTTTAGCGGTCTCATACTAGCGTTTATGGCCAAAATCACACTTCTGGCTTCCGGCCCACCGGGATTTCCCTGGTAAGGCTTATGGCCAGTCCGCCTCTGTTAGAGAAAAAATATGAAATTGTGAAACACTTTGAGCGAAATGAAAGAACATGTGATATTGCATGTGCTACAGGCCTAGATGACGCAATTCCGAGAATTTGAAAGAATGCAGAGAAAATAAAAACAACTTTTGTAGCAGGAACAACTCAAAGTGTAATAAAATCCATTAGATCAAGACACAAGAATTGGAAGAGATGGAACGGCTGTCATTTGTTTGGTTAGAAAATCAAACGAAGAACACGTTTGCTTACGATAGAAGCAAAAGCATTAGCAATATTTTATTATGTAATAGTTGTAATAAAATACTTAAGTATTTTATTACAATATAAATCGTAATAAAATACTTAAGTATTTTATTACGATTATTTATTGTGTTTGGTAATGATTTATTATTATTACATTGCACGATATTGCATTGCACGAGGGTTCCTAGGAACACAACTCTCGTGCTATACGAGGAATGACTGTATTCATTTTAGAAGAGGCTCTTCATCTTTTTCTTTCCCCCCCTCCTTCTATTGCCTTAGTTCTTTAGCCATTTCTTCCAGATCTTCATTGGAAAGCTGCTGTCCATGGTTATCCAACAGCTCTGTTACATATTCAGCTGTAACCTCATCCTGACTTTTTAGTGCCATTTTTACATTTGCTTGGCTTTACTGCATTTCTCTTACTAGACTTGGCTGCTCTTATTTTATTAATCTAATCAATTTTTAATTAAAATAGTGCCCAACAATAGTACACCAATAAGCTAACTGAGTGTTCCTCTCCTCGTATCTCCAGCCACATCATCCTTGATTGGCTTAGATGAGGATAGTTCTCATCTCTGATTGACAAGCTTTTTCTTTACATCATATCTGATATTTATAGTTGCACATTTTTGAAATTTTTTATAGTTTTTTTGATAATTTTGGCCTTCTGGTTTCAAAACCATCATTATTGTGAATCGTCGCAAAACAAACCATCTTAAACTGAGGGCTACCTGTATAGAAAGGCAACAGATATAAATAAAAATACCTGTAATACTAAAAGTCAGAGGAAAAAATAGCATCATAGCAGTTACATTAAATCGTTTGTGTTGTTTGGTTTTTTTTTTAGAAGCATTAGCAACTAAGGCCATATTGCTCCAAGAATATGCGGTGGTCAATCCCTGACCTTTCCGCATCCTCCATATTTGGTGGTGACGGGCTCGAACCCCGGTGTAATCAAGCAGCGTGTGCTACGCACTGCTGCTCCTTCCCACCTGGCTACAGAGGCGCCTTACATTAAATCATCTGGAGGTGAGTTTCCAAAGGATAAGTTGCAGAAGATTGGAGAACAGTATTAATTGTACTAATGTATAAAAAGGGAAATAAAATTGAATGTCAAAATTCAGTGTCACTCCTCAGCTTACTAGATAAAACTTATCAAGTATATTAGAGAAGGTGAAAAGTAGGGAATTTTTGTCTACAAAAAAAGTTGACTGGTATGCTTGCCAAACAGAGGTGTAAGGGGGTATAAAACCCATCGCCAAATAAAACAGTGAAATACCATGCTATAATATTTCTATTTCTAATATACATTTAAATAATAAAATAACAGAGAAAATAATATGAAATTACATATCAGAGCATGCTGCTAATATGTATCATAGTCATGTTCTCGTTTGCATCATGCCACTGCCATATCCTGTTTTGGGTATCAGTAATGAGGTGGTCAGTTTGGAGATATAAATTGATGTGAATTGAACAGCTGAAAAGGCAGGCCCATAGCCCACAGTTTTGATAAATAGAAAAGCAGTGGTAGTGCTGGGAAACAGTGATGTTCTTGAGCAGTCACAATTATTCATAGACTAAATCCTTGCTCACATTTACTGGAGAGATAAAGTGATTTATTTTTCATGGAATGATATATTATATAAATCATGTCATGACAAAAAAATTTACTGATTTCTGTTGTGTTAGCCAGTATGCATATTGCAACAAAAAAAAAGTCCTCATAAGAAGTATTGTTGAATGTAAACTTGGGGAAAGAACAGTTTTTTTAGGCCAAGCAGGGATGCCAATATTGTCAAATTAAGAGAAAACATGGGAACATATCAAGAGCCTGCATTTAGGATTTAAATCTGTTCTTTCAAATTTTAGAAAAATTTGGCATCAAGGATAATTTATATATATTTGTGTAGAAAATGTACTCATATGATTGTGAATGGAAAATATAAAGCTTGGAAAGAACTGGTGATCCTGTGGTAATAATGACCCCTGAGGTATAGTTTATAAGATTTGTACTAACAAGTTAAGTGTAGGAGATGTAAAAAGAATCCTTATTATATACTGTAGTAGTCCCTTCTATGTATATTATATATACAGATTGTTTAAATACCTATCCCACAGATTGAACTATATTATATAACATATTAAGAAGGCGCCTCCGTGGCCAGGTGGGAAGGAGCAGCAGTGTATAGCACACGCTTCTTGATTAGACCGGGGTTCGAGCCCGTCACCACCAAATACGGAGGATGCGGAAAGGTCAGAGAATGACCACCGCATATCCCGGAGCAATATGGCCTTAGTTGCTAATGCTCCTAAAAACCAAATAACAACAACAACAACAATAACATATTAAAATGTATGGCCATATCTCAAAACAGGGTATGAAATCAGATACATTATTGTTTCCTTGTTATAACCAGCTTTAAATTTTATCAATTTTGTTATGAAATTCTATTTATTAATTAGATTAGCTTACTAGTTGGCTGCCACTATGAGAAATATTCTACCCTGTGTAGAATACAGGCAACTCCTGTATAACCCGGTACTTCCACAACATGGTTTCGCTCTAACATGATTGATAAATTGCAGCAATCCTTGCGCAACACAGTACTTATAACACTGTTTTGCTCTAACATGGCTAGAGAATTTCAGTAAATCTCACATAACAGGGTATTTTTGAACTCTGTGCAGGGAAGACCCTGTTATTACGTTAAATGTAAATTTTCAACATTTCCACTCTTTTTGAATCCCTGCTGTTGACTGAGAAATCCCTGTATTTTATTTTGTTGGGAAATCCCCATGTTACGTTCTATGCTATTGAACTTGTGCTTGTTGAGTTTGTGGAAAAATCTAGATTTCAAAGTTTTATTACTATTGAATATCATACCAGGCCATCCAAAAGATTTAAGTCATCCAAACATTGAAGTTATGTTCCTACCACCACAGTTATACTGTGATGGTAGGAACATAACTGCTTTCATTCAGCCATTAGATCAAGACATTATATCCACCTTTAAAACTCATTACATCAGAAAATCGTTACAATGGATTTTGAAAAAAATTGATTCTAAATCTATTGAAGTAATGGCAGCATGGAAACATTTCTCAATTGTATATGTATCAGAATCATAGCTTTATTGCTGAAAGAAGTAAAACCGTCAACGTTAAATGAGTGTGGGAAAATGTGGGTCAGTTCATTCAGGAAATATGGTTGAACCGGCAGAAAACAGAATCGGTGTGATAGAAGAACTTGCTACATTGGTAGGAGGGGAAGGTTTTGATGATATGACTACTGAAGCCCTCGTGGGTAGCACAGTTGATAGAATCGCCCTCCACTCCACACCAGGTGGAAAAAACGTGAGTTCGAATCCCATTGATGACTGGAGGAATTTTTATGGGTATTTTTCACAATGTGGCTGAGTTAGTTGGGCGAGGGTAGTATTTTTTTTTTTTTTCTTCTGGAAACTCAGGGGTTTTTTGTCCAACAAAACAGAAAATTGATTTCAGGATGCAAACAAATTCATTGACAATATACACAGAGTAACATGGCCTTAGTCGCTGATGCTCCTAAAAAAATAAAAAAAGATATGATTACTGAAGATGTTTAAGAATTACTGGTAGAAAAAGAGGCTGGCGAACAGATTTGGTGGAAATGACATTGGAGGTAAAGCCAAATTAATTCAGAGGTGATATTTTCAAATTATACACTAAAAACCATACGGGAAGGCATAAAGTTAGCTGAGCAATTAGAATCTTATTTTTTGAATGCAGATTCTTGAATGAAAGGAGCCAAAATTTCAAAAGGGGGTTTCAAAAATGCTTAGTGCCATACGATGAAATTCACAAAGATTTATCAACAAAAGCAAACAAATTCAGATTACTGAATTTTTAAAGAGCAGAAGAGACACAAAATCTAGAATGATGTGTTTTTGTTAGCTTTTAGAACATAACCCCCCCCTTTTTGTACTTTTCCTGAGCCTGTATAACACAGTTTCGCACAACACAACATTTTATAGGAACCTAACTACCATGTTATATGAGGGTTACCTGTATTCTACACAGGGTATGTGATTGACAAAGCTTGTGTCAAGAACTCTTTCACAAAATTCCAAATCCTTTCAAATTCATCTCTAATTCATAGATTTTTTCTCAACTCATATCTGTTAAGTAACACCTCAGATTGCCCATAGAATATTAACCCAGGGACCACTTGCAGATCAAGTAAGAAAGTTAAAGGCAATCTGTGTTGAAACAGGTGGCTAGGGGAGCACTTGGTATTTTAGCAGTGATTTATTAAGAACCTTTTCATGTATGATTTATAATTTGTCTTTATGAGTCAGTTGTGTTTATAATTGTCAATTGTAAGACATTTTGGAATATTGTATTTAGATCTGAAAGCTGTCCTGAAAGGAGGCATTAAGCTTCTCAAAAAGGTCCAGTAAAGGGTGACCAAATTGATAAAGAGTACGAAAGGACGTCCCCGTGAAGAGAATTTGACATCTAGTTTTCAGAGTTGGATAGTAGACATCTGAGAACTGGAAGGGAGATCTGATTGATGTATATAACAATTTAAAGGGAATTAGTAAAATGAGTAAGGGCAGCATATTCTTACTTGCCATGGAAAATAGTAATCTGGGAACATATTTATGAATGGTGGTGGGGGGGGGTATAAACTTACTCAGATTTAATAGAGTTGAACTCAGGAAGTTTGCCTGCCTTTAGCCAACAAATGGTTGACCACTGGAATAAATTATCTGCTTCCTTGCAGCCATTTTAATACTTATTAAATATAAATATAAAAATAGTTGTTAAATATAATAACATAGATGTGTTTCTATATTTAAAAGTACAGTAATCAAGACAAGTTTGTTTTTTTTAGGAAGTTTTCAGTATGAAGCTGTTGCCCACATCTGTAATTTTATTTTATTTAAGGGTTGATAGGTATAAACTGAATGATTAATAGTACATAAATAATTTTGTTTCTTTAAAGTCAGTTTTAATCTGTTTGAAAGCATATAAATTAGAAAAAAGAAAGCAGATAAATTAGCATAATTCTAAACATAAACTTTTTAATTATTTTTAACTAGAAATCAGAAGAGAATAACAAAGAAACAAAAAACCAGTCACCTGCAAATAGAAAACGTATGCTTCCTGATTGGTTACTACAGATTGCTACATTACCTTCAAAACAAGAAAGATGTGATGAAGAAAGGGATAACAGAGCAGATGAAGAAGAAAAATTTCAACTAAGTAAACAGAGAAATCAAGAGAGGCAGCCCACTAAGCGAAAACCAGGTAAGACAAAAGATCTAATATGAGAGTTTTGAAAATGGGTGTTTTTTTTTTCATTACTTTTACAAGGTATTTCATACTGAATATTTGTTTTATACCTTTAGATTGAAACTTATTTTTATAGAATTTTAAGGAATTTTAATAATAGCAATCTACTTTTCACAAATAAAAAGCAGTGTGATACTCATGATCACAGCATGCCTTTGTGTTCATGAACTCCTCATACTTAAATAACTTGAATTTATTTTTTTGTTCATACATACGTGGAGGAGAGTATTTTTATTTGCAAGGATTTTTTTTTGTATCTGCCATCTTGAAACAAAGTGGCTACCACTGAACTTATAAGCTGCACCCTTTTAGAGCCTGTGTTGTTTGCAATCCAATCCAATCCAAGCCATATTTCAGAACATTTTAGAGAGTTGTAGAATATCTTCACCTGAGTGTTAGAGTATACGGGAGGGATATTTTTATTTGAACCTACCATCTTAAAACAAATAACAGTCACTCAGGTAATGAACTACCTATCAATAAATTGTTTTTATGGTCTATATATATACTGTGCTGCCACTTTATTAGGCCCACCCCTGCTGTGCACACAACAGGTTTGTCCCACAAAGTTGCAAGTCATGACCACAGTTGTGGATATAAATGCAGCAGAACAACCTTTCTAGTATCAGTTAAGTGTACAAACCATAGCAAGAAAGGGGGAAAAGAGTGATCTAACAGACTTCGAATGTGGTATGGTAGTAGGTGCAAGATGGGCTGGACAAAGTAGCTCTGGAACGGCAGTTCTCCTGAACTTTTCACGCACCACAGTTTCAAGGGTGTATTGAGAATGGTTTAACGAACAGAAAACCTCCTCTCGACGGCACTTCTGTGGAAGAAAATCGCTTGTTGATGAGAGAGGTCAGAGGAGGATGGCTAGAATTGTACTAGCAAACAGATGGACCACAATGTTGCACATCACATTAGAATACAACCTTGGTGCGCAGAACAGAATATCGCAATGGACCACTAGTCACACTTTGTCACGGATGGGCTACAACAGCCGAAGGCCACATTGCATACCTTTGTTATCAATGAAGAACGAGAGAGCACACCTCCTGTGGGCACAGCAACACCAGCACTGGACTATCGCGGATTGAAAAACAGTTGCTTGGTCTGATGAGTCGAAGTTCCTGGTGCATCATGTTGATGGAAGGCTCAGAAATTGGCAAAAACAACATGAATCCCTGGATCCGTCATGTCTGACGACTACTGTGCAAGATGGTGGGGGGGGCAGTGTTATGGTGTGGGAAATGCTTTCTTGGCACACGTTGGGTCCATTGATTCACATCTGAATACCACATCGTACCTAAACATTGTTGCTGGTACGATGTGGTATTCAGACCAAGCGCATCCATTCATGTTGACAGTTTATCCTCAGTCAGATGGTTACTTTTAGCAGGATAATGCGCTGGTGCACAAAGCCCGAATCACTATGGAATGATTCCAGGAACATGACGACTTTTCTTTGCTGCAGTGGCTCACTCAGTCGGCGGATCTCATTCCTATTGAACATCTTTGGAATGAGCTAGAAAGGGCTGTCGCTGCAGGCCTGCACCTCCATCGAATCTCAAGGAACTGCGTGACACACTCATGTCTGCATAAATATGGAGTACTATTCATGTCTGCATGAATAGTACTCCATTCCTACGTTTTCAGCATCTTGTTCAATCCATGCCTAGACGAATTCAGGATGTTTTGAAGGCTAAAGGAGGCTCAACACGCTACTACGTAGGTGTACCTAATAAAATGGCAGCACAGTGTGTGTGTGTGTGTGTGTGTGTGTGTGTGTGTGTGTATACACACACACACACACACACTGAGTGATCACTGAATTATGACCACCCCTATGAAAACTGAATGCAACCCGTTGACCACATGAGGTTTGTTTGTTTGTTTGTTGTTTGGTTTTTAGGAGCATTAGCAACTAAGGCTATATTGCTCCGGGAATATGCGGTGGTCATTCCCTAACCTTTCCGCATCCTCCGTATTTGGTGGTGACGGGCTCGAACCCCGGTATAATCAAGAAGCATTTGCTACGCACTGTTGCTCCTTCCCACCTGGCTACGGAGGCGCCACCCACATGAGGTATGAGAATGCGGAGTCAGTTGACCTAAGTAGTGTAGATAAGGTGTCAGTGGTTCAGTAGGTAATAAAATTCCAAGCAGATGGGTAAAAGGAAGGATTTATCAGACTTTGATAAATGACAGATTGTGGGAGCTCGATACAACATGGGTACTCGATATTACCCAATACAACATGGGCCAAACCGGAACAGTATCTGGCATGACCATGCGTTGCATGCTCGCACATATGGGCAATACCAGCAGATGATCCCTACGGCATCCTCTCCTAACCAAGGTTCATCGGCAAAAGACTCGCTTGATGCAAAGAGCATGCAAGGTGGACGTTAGAAGACTGGAAGAAGGTGTGCTGGTCAGATGAGTCACGTTATTTACTCCACACTGTGGATGGTCATGTACGGGGGGTTTGGCATCAACAACACAAGGCTCTTGATCCATCATGCATGGTATCAAAAGTTCAGGCCAGTGGTATGGTGTGGGGCGTGTGGAACAACATATCAGTGGTCTCTGCTATCATCAATTGCTTGCTGACTGTGTACACCCCGCTACGTTACACTTTTTCCCGAATGGGGATGGTGTCTTTCAAGTTGACAGTGCGATGAGCCATCGGGCACTTGTTGTAGGAATGGTTTGAGGAACACAGTTCTGACTTCCAGCATATCGATTGGCTTCCAAACCCCCCCCCCCCCAATATCAATCCCATAGCACTTGTGGAACACTAAGCAAAAGCATATCAGCCGTCTGGACACACCATTCACCTCCATACCTGCATTGCTGACTGCATTACACACAGCTTGGTTGGCCCTACCTCCCTAATGCTTCTCACATCTTGTCGAATCAGTGCCACGTCGGATAGCTGCTGTACTGAGAAGGAGGACCTACGAAGTATTAGGTAGGTGGCCATAATTCAGTGATCGCTCAGTGTGTATTTTTATGAATTTAATCTATTATGAAATATTGGAATAGATGTAAAATGTATGTTAGATCAGATTAATGCCATCAATTGTAAATTGAATGTTACATCAGTCTGTAATTTAATTACTATAATTGGTACTATATAGGTGTTCAAAGTGTATTAAAACATATGCATAAAAGTACTTTGTGGTCCATAAGGCCAAAAAGAACCTATAAAAATAAGATAGTCTGTGCTGGTCTGCACTGTTATACCCTAGAAATAAACATATAATTAGCAATATTATATAAAATAGAATAAAATAAATAATGATTATGTAGCTAATTATTGATATTCGGATGCATTGAATGGAACTTTTTCGAGGGCTAAACCCATTCAATATATCCTAAAAATAATTAGCAATGTTATCTGTTTCTGATTGTTATCTTCCTGTTAATCTAGGTCCAAATAATAAACATAAAGGCATTTTATGCTAGACTTTAAATTTAACAGCAAACAGGCAAGATAACAGCTAGCCCAGCAGATTTCTTTTGCAACAAATATACAGAATATAATACAGAATAAAGAGTGCCAAGCATAATTTTCATTTCAGTTGTGTTAATTTTTTATTTATTTTATACATGTGCAAAAGAAAGCATATGCTGACATAAGGAGAAAGGATGTAAGAATAAGTATAGTAATAGTACATCAATTTCCCTCGAATTACTCTAATAGATCTTGAGGTATAAAATTTTAGGGTTAGAAAGTAAAAAGTGAAAAGAAAGAAAAGGGTTTTTATAATGCTACTTAGGATATACTGGGAGTGTTACTGCCCGACCCTTTAGTAAGGGATCCTGGTATAACTATAAGAGGTTAAAGGAAGGTATTTAATGGACAAAAACAGGATTACAATATTGAAGAAATATAGAATAACAATTGTAGATAATAATAAGAAATGAAATTAATCCTATCTGATTTAGTAATAAATTGCAGACCATCTATACAGAACAGTTAAATTAAGAATAACCAATTACAACAAAATAAATAAATAGGGATATGTAGCTTACCATCGTGTTCTGTACTAAGTAAAAGGAATAAATTATTTGAACACATGTTACCTACTATAAAACAAATAGCGACAACAGCGCTCTCTCAATTCAGATAATTTCAAGACAAACTAAATAAATTTAATAAATAATTATTAACCAAAGAAAGCAGCATCTCTGAATTGCATGCAACTTTAGGACTAACTAATAGACTAAAATTATAGTTTAATAATACACTATAAATTTGAACTTTATTCAGATAATGTCCTATGAAAATAAATAGTTGGTTCTCAGTTTTTTACGATGAAAGGTAACAGGACCAATTGAAATTAAATACCTTTAAATATTTTACAAATTATATATTAGTCAGTTTTATTTTATGGTATCTATCTGTATGGAATTAGGTGTTTAAGGACCAAACTAACAAGTTAGTAAAGGTAAACTAGCTTTAGCGTGGAAGGCCTATACTTTTTTACAGATTATTTAATAACAATGCACCTGTAAATTAAATCACCTATACTAGAGAAGAAAAATAATAAGATACATGCAAGTACAGTGCGTTATTCATATACATTTGATATTAACAATTGACTTTTTACAATTGGTGCAATGATAAGTTCAAAGACCCACTAGCATAACTAGACTTCACTTGGTTTGCACATGACTTTCATCAACCGGTGAAATACCACCACTTTGCTTATTGGAGGCTTGAAGTGGTGAAACCCATGTTTAGTCTCTAGAGCAAAGTTTCCGGCATCCCCCTCCCCTCATACTTCTCCTTCAACCCATGTGCATGGTACTAAGTACTATAGGTTTTGATACCTTTTGTGTTTGGGGTTTTTCGTGGAAGGCCTATACTTTTTTACAGATTATTTAATAACAATGCACCTGTAAATTAAATCACCAATATTAGAGAAGAAAAATAATAAGATACATGCAAGTACAGTGCATTATTCATATACATTTGGTATTAACAATTGACTTTTTACAATTGGTGCAATGATAAGTTCAAAGACCCACTAGCATAACTAGACTTCACTTGGTTTGCACATGACTTTCATCAACCGGTGAAATACCACCACTTTGCTTATTGGAGGCTTGAAGTGGTGAAACCCATGTTTAGTCTCTAGAGCAAAGTTTCCGGCATCCCACTCCCCTCATATTTCTCCTTCAACCCTTCATGGTACCATAGGTTTTGATACTTTTTGTGTTTGGGGTTTTCATAAAAAATAAAAATAATAATTATTAATAAGCAGTTTTACTGCACAATTAAAGTTCGGCAGTCTACAGTTCATGTATTAATGTAATGCCTTCTTTCACAAGAGAACATCAAAACTGTAGAGAGACAAATTCCTCCATCACATGAGCAAGAAGCCAGGGCATAGAAACCAACTAGGATTGTATTCTTTGCACAGGTCTGTATCTCAACTTCTATAGCACTTTGTAGGAATATAGATGGAAATTGTGAGTCTGTGTTTTTATTAGGCCAGTTTTTGCCATCCTAATGAGTTTTATAAAATCAGGTTGCAACATAGGGCCTTTCAAATTTCTAAATTTAATTTAGGTATGCACTTCAAAATAGTTAATGAAATTAATTTATATTTCACACAGAAAATACTCATTTATCCAGTTCATTCTCACCATGTGTATTAGTTATATGTAGTAACATTTTGATACAGTTTTGTACTTTAAGTCAGTCATGTAATTTTTCCAGGTGTGACCCTGCACTTAGAATGTTCTCCTGGTGTTCCAAAAGTTTTTATCAGGATATCTAAATGTCTCTGTTTCTGAGGATGGCATTATTATGTAAATCCATTGGTTTAAAATATTGAAAGTAAATTTTAATTTGTGATATCTCAGATTTTAAAAGTGTCAATCTGCAGACTTTTAGAATTTGAAATATCTCAAATACAAAGGGTGATCAAAAACAATTAAGACTAATTTTGCATGAAATATAGAATGATTAACTCTATATGTTTAAACCTATTGCATATATTTGTGTTTAATATGTTTTTTGTCCATACAGGTCCTCAATAATTTCTAAAAATCAGTATCAAACTCAAACAAGAATAATGTACCTGCAAAGAAAATAGTAAATGAGGAGGAGGTCAAAGTGAAATTATGTGCCCTGCTGAATAAAACACTAATAGAAACATTGGAACTTTTGCAAATAGCCCCTGCATGATCTGCTACACCAACCAGATCCAATCGTATGAGTTGTTCAAAAATGGAAGAACCAGCACAGATTGTGACTCTATTCCAAAACATTAATCAACATCACTAAATGTAACAGATAGTTAAATTTATTTAATTACAACACATTGATGTACAGCATCTGTTATTGTAGTTGAAGACAGACAAACAAGAAACTTGCCTCTGAACTTTTCTGACTGAAGAAAGTTGTTTCTTGTATTAGTTATGGGAGTGCCCAAAACAATTTGAAAAAACATTTAAGAATGATGTGTTTTTTCATTTTGGGTCTCTCAACTTCTTACCCCTGGACAAAGGCAGGTTAGATTTGATATCTGTATTCACCTCAAGAACATCACCAACACCAGAAAAGTGAATTTTCAAGTAAAATAATCACTAGAGATGACTCTTAGATCTACAATCTTGAATCAGAACAACAATTCACAATATGATCACAATGCACTTTCACCTTCAAAGAGGTCTGCTGGCATTACCTTTTTTGATATGAAAGGCATTATTTCACCCATGCTGTCTGTGGACAAATGTACTGTTTCTGAACAATATTACAGTGAAATTTTAAAGAAATTGAATCAGAAAGTGGGCCAGAAAGACCTGACTTAAGAACCTCTGGATAGTTCCTGTATCATGATAGTGAAAGAGTGCATGCAACTTCATTTGTTAGAGGAACACTACATGAGTAATACATCAAACAGTTCCCCATCCTAACTTTGACCAGATTTTGCCCCTTGCAGCTTTAATTATTTTCTAAATCCAAGGGCAAATTAAAAGCTCACTATTTTCAACTGCAAAATTTGCAGATAACTTCGGGAGTGTGGTTAATGATGAACACCAAAAAGCTCTCCTTCGGGATAGGTATCAGGGATGATTAGATAATTGGCAGTTATGTGTACAGAAAAATGCGAGGTGAAATAACTTCAAATAGTGAACTTTTAGTTTGCCCTTGAGCTTAAAAAATAATTAAAGCTGCAAGGTGCAAGATCTGGTCAAAGTTAGGATGGGGAATTGTTTGATGCTTTACTCATGTAATGTTTCTTTCACGCCATTAACTCATGTTAATGGCTTGCACTGTCACTATTATGATGCAGGAACTATCCAGAAGTTCTTAAGTCAAGTCTTTCATTGGATACAGTTTAAAACAGCGAAGTCCGGACGGTCTATGACAGCCAAATCCTCTGCTTGCACCTTCACGATGGTGGGACTGTTAGTAATCCTGGGTATAACCTCCATGCACAAGTACATGGTGGGTGACCACCCAGGTGTGAACCAACGTAAGCAGGGGTCGAGGTGTGGTGCCCACACCACATGGAGGAATGCCGCCCCTCTATGTTACCAGACAGTACTAGGTGGTAGATGACTCTCATCAACCGGTGAAATACCACCACTTTGCTTATTGGAGGCTTGAAGTGGTTGAACCCATGTTTAGTCTCTAGAGCTAAGTTCCGGCCAATCCTTCCCCATCTCTTCCATCATGCAGTATGATTGATGATTTTTGAGGTTATGATGAATGTTGTGGCGAGATCCAATATTCCTTACATTTCGAGGGTACAGCTCTAAAACGGTGTTCGCAGGCCGGCCGCTAGATAGTATACCGGACCAAACCTATTGGTAACTCTCTAGGAGGCTTCCGGATCAGCTAGTGTATAATCTTGCTACCTCTACTCTGCCAGATAGTGACTGGAGGGAGTCCCAGTAGTGTGTATGCGGGGAGCATTGTCGAGGCCACGTTATGTCAAGGATCTGGGTATATTCTTACCACATGTACGCCATATCCAAAAATTTCATTACTTCATACAGCATGTCCCACCCACTTTTTCTTACTATTGAATACACCATGAATTGTCAAAATAATAGAGCAAGCTTATCTGCGAAAAGATCTAAACCTCCCAAGGACTTCCTAATTCATTTCACAAATATACGTGGTCTTAATTCCAATCACAACGATGTCCATTTCCACTTGCAGTCTTCCAAACCCCATGTACTTTTTCAACTACTTCTCATCTTAGATGTCCAAATTATTTGCTGTATGATTCCTTTCGCCTCAAAGGTGGTACTTGTGCATATGTCCATTCTGATATTCCCTGTCAGAGACTTGGCAATTTGGAATCTCCTCTCTTTGATCTTCTCTGGCTTAAAATCTCTCTACCTCATTGTGTCAAATTCATCTGTTGTCTCTACCGTTCTCCCAACTCCACTAATCACTTGGAGCTCTTTGACTTCCTCTCTTTGCAACTTGACTTTCTCCAGTCTAACTTTCCTAACAGTGAGGTAATTTTCCTTGGTGATTTTAATATTCACAACTCCAACTGGCTTCCGTTTTCTAGTCACACCGACCCAGCAGGTCGAGATGCTGAGGCTTTTGCAATTACTAATGACCTAGCACAGATTGTTCATTTACCTACAAGAATACCGGACAATCCTGCACATGGAAGACTGCTGCACAAATTGGAGCAGTGTGGCATTGGAGGCAAGTTGCTGCTATGGATAAAGGGGTGGTTGAGGGGGAGAAGACAGAGAGTGGTAATCAATGGACACTGCTCATCGTGGACTAATGTTATTAGTGGAGTCCCTCAGGGTTCAGTATTGGGGCCTTTATTGTTTTCTGTATTTATAAATGATATTGATGATGGTATATCAGGCTTAATGTCCAAGTTTGCAGACGATACGAAGGTTGGCAGGGTTGTCAAGGACACTACTGACACTATGCTGCTGCAACAGGATTTGGAAAGGTTGAGCAGATGGGCTTCGAGGTGGCAGATGAAGTTTAACATTGACAAATGTAAAGTACTACATATGGGAAACAGCAACCCCAGAGCAACGTATCAACTCTGTGGTACTACACTGACAGTGGTAGAGAATGAAAGGGACCTGGGGGTGGTGGTGCAGGCAGATATGAAGTTCTCTGAGCAGTGCAGACGAGCTGCAGGCGTAGCTCATGGTGTATTGTCAATGATATATAGGAATTTTTCTAGCAGGGATAAGGAGGTGATTATTCCCTTGTATAAGGCAATGGTTAGGCCACACCTAGAGTACTGTATACAGGCCTGGAGGCCTCATTTCAGGAAGGATGTAGAGCTGCTGGAACGAGTACAGAGAAGGGCAACTAGATTGGTGAATGGGACAAAGGGGTTCTCTTACGAAGAAAGGCTTAAGTTTTGCAAATTACAGTGTCTGGAAACTAGGCACCAGCGGGGTGATCTGATAGAGGTGTACAAAGCCTTGAATGGTTTGAGCATGCTCAATGCTGATGGGATTCTTCCTCTAGCTCAGAAAAATCACCTGAGAGGGCATAAATTCAAATTGAGGAAAGACAGATGTAGGATAGATGTGCGGAAATTTGCCTTTAGCCAGCGGGTGGTTGGTGGGTGGAACAGACTTCCATCCCTTGTCGTGGAAGTTGATAGCCTAAATAAGTTTAAGGCTCAGCTGGACAGGTATTTCGAACGAACAGAGGGGTGAAGTGGAAGTGGTTATTTTTATTTATTTATGTTACTTTTTTTTTTTTTTTTTTTTTTTTTTGGCTGATGCTGCATAAGCTTGCTTTCTTGCATCAAATGCCTCTACTAATGCTAATGCTAATGCTAATGCTAATCATACAGCCAATACGCTTGATCTTTTTCTCACAAACAACCCTTCTAAGTACGTCAAAGTGAGAGGTCCTTTAGGCACTTCAGATCACAACTTGGTGATTGTCTCTTCTCCAATGGAACCTTTATCTCATGGCTATTCCCAACCTCATATTGTTTGGCATTACAAGAATGCAAAATGGGATGACCTGCGAGACTTCTTTTCCTTGGTCTGATTACTGTTTCAAAACTTCTGATGTCAACGTTTGCTCAGATCGTGTCAGTGAAATTATTCTTGCAGGAATGGAATCCTTTATCCCACACTCCAATTTAAAATCTCGTCCTTTATCTAAACCTTGGTTTTCCAATAAATGTGCTAAGGCTGTCCAAGAGAAGAATGTTGCATATCGTAATTGGCTTGTTGCTAATTCTTCAGTTTCATTTTCTGCCTACACCAAAGCTCGCAACAATTGTAAAGCAGTTATTAATCAGTCCAAACTAGAGTTTGAACAGGCTAAGAGTAGAAAACTTGCTTCTTGCCCTAATGGTAGCCAAGCATTCTGGTCTCTTGCCAAAGCTATTGGCCGCAACTTTTGCCCATCTCTGCTCCCACCTCTGTCCAAACCAGATGGTTCTGTTGTCACTTCAGCCAAGGATAAAGCTGACCGGCTAGCATCCCATTTTTCTTCCAGCTCATGTATTAATGATCTTGGTAAAACACCTCCCACCATTCCTAACACGCTCCATTCAATGCCTCCTGTGGTCTTCCGTCAAAAGGATATCAGAAGGATTTTGATGAATCTTGATGCTAAGAAAGCTCCAAGTCCTGATGGCATTTCTCCACTTGTTCTCAAAACTTGTGCTCCTGAACTTACTCCTATTCTTTGCCGCCTTTTTTCACTTTCTTATTCCAAAGGTGTTTTTCCTTCTGCTTGGAAATTTGCTCATATCCAGCCAGTTCCTAAAAAGGGTGACAAATCCCTCTCATCCAATTATCGTCCCATTGCAATTACTTCTACTCTTTCTAAAGTAATGGAGAAATCAATTAACTGCCAACTCTTAAACTACCTAGAAACCTTCCATCTGATCAACGATCGCCAGTATGGATTCTGTCAGTGTCGATCCACTGGTGATATTCTGGCTTATGTTACCCATTTATGGACTAATTCAATGGAAAGATTCGGTGAAACACAAGTAGTTGCTCTTGACATCTCAAAGGCTTTTGATCGTGTTTGGCATAAAGGTCTTCTAAACAAGCTTCCATCTTATGGTTTGCCAACTGTTTTTAGTAATTGGTTATCCAGTTTTCTCTCTGATCGCTCACTGAGGGTGATGGTAGATGGTTCTCTGTCTTCTAACTTCTCCACTAATGCCGGTGTCCCCCGAGGTTCAGTTGTTTCCCCCACTCTTTTCCTCTTGTATATCAATGACCTTCTTCCATTGACTGGAAATCCTATCCATAGTTTTGCCGATGATAGCACGTTGCATTCAACTTTCCATTTTGAGAAACCTTGTCCTGCTCAATCAGCTTCAAGTTCTCGAAAATCTGCTGCCAATTCCTTAAATGCCGATCTTCAGGTAATTCTCCAGTGGGGCAAAGACAACTTAGTTGATTTCAACCCTTCTAAAACTCAGTCTTGTCTTATATCTCGCAAAAAGGATTCTTCTGCTCCTATGCTTATCTTTAGTGACACTCCGATTTCTAGGCAAAATGATATATCTCTTTTGGGGATTACCCTGACTTCTAATCTCTCTTGGCACAAGCACATTACAAATATTGCTTCCTCTGCATCTAAAAAACTTGGTTTTCTCTTTCGCTCTCGGCATTACTTTTCTTCCAAACAGCTGCTCACTCTGTATAAATCGCAAATCTGCCCTGCCATGGAATATTGTTCCCACATCTGGGGTGGTGCCCCCAAAACCTCTTTCAGGCTTCTTGATTCCATTCAGAAGAGGGCAGTTAGGTTAATTAATGATTCATCTCTAACAGAGTCTCTCCACTCGCTTTCTCATAGACGTACTGTTTCTGCTGCATGCCTCTTCTACAGATACTTCCACGGGCACTGTTCTTCTGAATTGGCTTCTATAATTCCCGCTCTCTCTCTCTCTTTCAAAACAGTCCGAACACGTGCCGCCACCAGCCAACATCCATTTACTGTCCAACTTCAAACCCACAGAACCAACTTTTCATCTTCCTCATTTATTCATTCAACTGCCGTTTTCTGGAACAACCTCCCTTCATACGTATTTCCTGAAAATTACAATCTACAGAAGTTCAAGTCTAATGTCAACAAATATCTTCTTTCGTCTTCTCAACCTCCAACCCAAGCACGGTACTAAGTACTATAGGTTCTAATACCTCTCGTGTTTGGGGTTCTCATAAAAAAAAAAATAAAATAAAAAAAATAAACATCACTCAGGGTTTCTACAACAGCTTCTCTGAGGTAAAAATTGGGTAGAGAGATGGTACAAGAGTATTGAGCTTTATCAATGGTCTGGCTTTTTTTTTTTTTTTTTTTCAGTAATGTGTTAATGCTAAGCCATTATAACAAAGTGTTGGTGATACATAATTACAGCTGAAATTGGCTGCATACACACACACACACACACACACACACACACACACACTGATTCTTTTAGAAACATATGCCAAGCCATTCCAATTTAGTTAAAATTGGACAAATAGAAATCCAACAATCTTCCCCTCCCCATACACACTCACACCTTGTGTGTGTGTGCATATGCGGTATTATTTGTAAAATATATATATATATATATATTGTCGTTGTTGTTGTTATTTGGTTTTTAGGAGCATTAGCAACTAAGGCCATATTGCTCCGAGGATATGCGGTGGTTAATCCCTGACCTTTCCGCATCCTCCGTATTTGGTGGTGATGGGCTCGAACTCCGGTCTAATCAAGAAGCGTGTGTACGCACTTTTGCTCCTTCCCACCTGGCTACGGAGGCGCCTATATATATATTAGTTTATGTGGAAGAGTATCGCAAAAGACATACCTAGATAAATCTACAGAAAATGCATTGGTAAAGTATGTTACTATAGACACATATACAAACTTATCACTGTATACCTACAATTCTGGGGTGAACCACCCAAATTGAAAAGAAAAAACAACGATAAGGGGTTATCTGTTTCTGTAATGATCAATGTGCACTATGGCCACATCAAATTTGAGGTTATATAACAAATAAGAGAATTTAAGATTATATAAAATATAATAGAAATTAAGAAATTTTAAATTTATATAATGCATAGTACACATTGATCATTGATGATCCAAATTCTGCACGAAGATTCCTAAAACTTCGTGCAGAATTTGGCAAATTGTCTCATTATTCACATCCAACTCAGCCAGGAGGGTCAAACGATGATCTCTTGCCACAATTTCCTGAACGTTTGTAACACACACACACTGTCTCTCTCTCTCTCTCTCTCTCTCTCTCTCTCTCTCTCTCTCTCTCTCTCTCTCTCTCTCTCTCTTTCTCTCTGTCTCTCTCTCTCTCTCCTCATTTTGAGAGGTTGACAGATGCCTGCTTCTCGGGTCACCATGAACATCCTCGCATCTGTCTTTGAACCACTTAAGTCATTCAGACACATTGGTACTGCTTATTGTTTCATCACTGTAAACAATTTTTAACATTTCATAAGCTTCTGTTGCAAATTTTCCCAGTTTGAAGCAAAATGTGATATTTGTTCTTTGCTCCATTACAAAATTGTGACACGGAATGTTAATGCCACTAGTGAAACTGGTTGTTACTTTCAACCGGTCAGCCTATTGGACAATCTGTATGCCACCATCTGTTGGAGGAAGTTTGAAGTACAATATACACCACTTCCATTTATTTTCAAACTCATTGAACATGACCACAAGAGCATCAGTCTGGGAACTTTATTGTCACACTTCCTATAGCTGAAATTACTGTAATGTTAATTACACTGCCTAAAACCATCAATTATCAGTAAAAATCAAGGTTACAGCAATAAAACATGAAAAAAATCCACTGGTTATAAATCTCACAACTAATCAAGCAGTGTTAATTCAATAAGTCATTAAAATTAGCAATTATTTATATATTGCAGGTATGGTTAGTTTAACACTTGCATATGGTAGGCCACATCTTGGAAATAGATCATCCTCTGCACATTTACAAACTGTGTAAATTGATTGCTCCCATACTATGATAAGGATTTTACTTGTTGCAAAGTATAATGTATAAAGTATAAAGAGATAAAAAGAAAGAAAGAAAACCTTAACATAAAAGTATGAAGTTTGATCAAAAAGTTGGGCAAACTATGCAAAAAATTAATTTTATTCAGTGATAAATGTTTACATTATTAATACTCTTCAGTATAATCTTTTGAAACAAAATGCTTGTTCCATAGTGCCTACCACTGAACAAAACATTTTTAGAGGTCTTTTTTGTATGCTTTTAGGCAGCCACATTTGAAAATAAAAACAAGATCAGCAGATATGCTAGTTGTCATATGCTAGTCCTGCTTTAATTTTGGGAATAGTCCAGAAAATCACGTGGTATCAGATCAAGAAAATGAGGTGGTGTCACTCAACAAGAATGTTTTTTGTGAGTCAAAAATTGATACCTGCAATAATGTATGTTACCCTCATTGTTAAGGTGGTAGAACAAACCATTTTACCATTTTCGGGTAATTTGCAATGGATTACTTCTCTCAACCATTTAAAACTAATTGGTGGTAGTAGGCTGCAAAAATGGACAGAGAAAAAATGTTAGATTTTCATGCAAAGTTTCTTTACATGAAAATCTGACAAATAAAAAAAGAAAGGACAACAACAGTCTTTCTTTGTATGGGAGTGGAAAACTAAAATAAAAATAATAATAAAAAAAAAAAATTCAAATTTCATATATATTTTATTTCTGTGTTAAACACAGAAATACAATATATACGACATTTTCCTGCAAAAAAATTACTGTTTTTTTGCATTTGTAAATTTTACATAAACTGAAAACAAATGCATGATTGTGAAACATACAAGAAACATAAAAGAAATATACACTTTTAGTGTATATTTCTTTTATGTTTCTTGTATGTTTCTGTTAGTATGATATGTTTCTTGAAACATATGCTAAATGTGCTGTTGATGATTTTTTCCCCCCACTTTGCTGAACAATCAGTCAGTATCAAGATGCCAACTTGGTTGTGGTTCCATTGTCATTTGAGTGATGGTTGCCATTTGCCGGTGCTGTTGTTAGTGATATTCTGTGATGTGTGCGCGCGTGCATGCACCTTGGAGGTTTGCTTGATTATTTCTGCTTGTTGTGAAGCTGCAGTAGATCTGTTTAGATGTCAGCAATCTTTTTTTGGTTGTGGGGTTTTGTCTTCTCTGAAACAGGGTAACTGTAGTGTTGATGGGGAAGATGGATAGTTTACTTGCCAATATTTCTGTTCATTGTATTTTTGAATGGAATTCTTTCATGACTTTGATATCAAATTTTAGTCTTTGCATTCAGTTTCTTAGTTATGACCTCCTAATAGCTAATAGATTTATTCAGGCATAATCTCCCCTTAACAAATCCATGCCAGGATTCCCTTATAGTTCCCTTTCTATCAACATGGTTGGTTGGTTGATCGGGGATTTATTTGGCGTATCAGCATCTATGGCCACAGTGCACCATACATATGGTAATCTATCAACATGGTTTTGCAATTTTTAACTGTTAACTCCATTATTTTACCTGGCACAGAAGTCAAACTTTATAGATCTGTAATTACTCGCGTCACCCTTCGAAGTATCCATGTGAATAAGAGACACATTTACACCATACAATTTGTAGGAACTGAATTCAAGGATCTTTTCATTATTATAGCTAAAGTTGATTTGATTACCTTTTTTTTCTGTTTATTTAAAAATAATTAATAATTTAGTAACTGCATAGATTCCATCAGATGTGGTGTCTTGTTCACTTTTTGTTGCAGCTATTTCTCTTCTAGTTATCATGAAATCATTTAGCATTAAATAGAATTTGAGTATCTCAATGTCTAAAAATTTCTTTGTGCGTGTGTGTGTGTGTAAAATACTTATTCATTTTGTCAGCAAGCTGTACAGAATCTTCAATAGTTATACTTTCATATTGTCTGGCTCATCCTTTTCCTTCTCGTGCTAACATGAGCAGAAAATTTCAGTAACTGTTGTGAATAAACATTATGATTGACTTAATGATACTTAACGTGAATGGCCCAAATCTTGAAAGTTTCAGTCCAGTGAACCTTTTCCAAATGGGATGAGAGAAAAATATTGAAATGCAGTTACAAATTATAAAAGCTTAAATAAAAGATTGAAATTTCCCCTCATGTATAGTCTGAGCAAGATGAGTTCCATTGGCATTGAGCATGGCATCAGCCATGCTATTAAATCCTTTCAAAGCCTTAAACCACTCGATTAGATCCCCCCCCCCCCCCCCCCGCAGGTGCCTAGTGTCTAGATGCTGCAATTTGCTGAACTGAACTTGTTGCTCTTTACTGAACCAATTCCAACAGATCCATGTTATTCCTGAAATGGAGCTTCCATACCTGTGTGCTGTACTTAAGATGTGGCCTAGCAATTGCATTATACAATGGGATTATGCATTATACATTGGCATAATTCCTGTATATCACTGACAAAACCTTACGAACTGTCCTTGTCATATCAGCCTGCCTGCATTGCCCAAAGAAGTTCATATCTGACTGCATAATTACCCTCAGATCTTCATTCTCCACTATCCTGAGCACGTACCACACAGTTGGTACATTAATCTATGAATACTGCTCTCCGTGTAAAAGTACCTTTCATTTGTCAATATTAAATTTCAGTTGCCACTTCTTAGTCCATATTCCTAATTTGTCTAGATCTCGTTGCAGTAGCATACCCTGATTGTTGTGATTAACCATCCTGCCAACCTTCTTACCATCTGCAAACTTAGACATTAAGCCTGATATACCTTCATTGATATCATTACTAAATATAGAAAACAATAGTGGGCATGGGACTGAACACTGGAAGAACTAATAAGGATGTAGAGCTGCTGGAACGAGTACAGAGAAGGGCAACAAGATTAGTGAATGGAACAAAGGGTTGCTCTTATGAAGAAAGGCTTAAGTTTTGCAAATTACAGTGTCTGGAGACTAGGCACTGGCGAGGTAATCTGTAGAGGTTTATAAGGCCTTGAATGGTTTGAGCATGCTCAATGCCGATGGGATTCTTCCTCTTGTTCAGAATAATCACCTGAGAGGGCATAAATTCAGATTGAGGAAAGACAGATGTAGGATAGATGTGCAGAAATTTGCCTTTAGCCAGCAGGTAGTTGGTTGGTGGAACAGACTTCCATCCCTTGTTGTGGAAGTTGATAGCCTATATAAATTTAAGGCTCAGCTGGACAGGTATTTCGAACGAACAGAGGTGTTGAAATGGAAATGTTTTTTTTTTTTTTTTTTTTTGGCTGATGCTGCATAAGCTCGCTTTCTTGCATCATATGCCTCTACTAATGCTAATGCTAATTTGTCCAAGAAGAGCAGTGCCCATTGATGATAACTTTCTGCCTGACCCACGAAACTATCCCTTAATTTATAGCAGTAAAAAAAAAAAGTAAACTGCAGCCATTATCAACCCACTGCAGGATGGAAGCCTCCTCAACAACTCATGTTACAGTAACTTGCCCAAATGCCACACTGCTTCAATTTGTATAGCAGGTTTTCATATTCAACAGTATCAAGAGCTTTTCCTGAAATCTACATATGTGATGTAAAAATTATTGTACGATATTTCAGGAGGATTCCATGCTGTAACTGACAAATCAGTCAGATTTGTCAGTTACAGCATGGGGTTGTCTGTAATAGTCCTACATTTCTTCTTTAACTAGTAACTCCATTATTTTTCCAGGACAGAAGTCAAGCTTACCCTTTGATCTTCCTTTGTGAATTGGGGAAATATTTGAATATTTCCCCTTGAAATCCTCAACATCTTGCTTTCCAGGCTGCTTCATTTTTCAGTAGAAGCACTTAGACTTCTGTCTGCTTTAACTATTAGTCTGTGTATCCTCAACCCCCCCCCCCAAAAGCTATCCGTTTTCCAACTCACCTAACACTGCCTTGATATCACAGCAAATATTCTTGCACATCTTTTATATAAATGTATCCCATTGTATAAAAACAGTGTCTTCCATTAACAAACACACACTGCACCGAGAAAAATTCTGTCCTGTGAGTCTTGCATCATCATCATCTCTCCAGGGTCAAAATGATTGACAAGGCTGTTATCGTGTATTTTCATATTCTTTTTAACCCCTCCATCCTATGTAGTTTCTTATGGCAGTAATTTCTTGAGTAATTTTCCACTTGGGTATTCAGTTGGCTCTTACACTTGTACAACTATTTGGAAGTTTTCTGTAACAGTCACGTGTTTGTGTAGTCTTGAAAATCCAAAAATAGCTCTTCAATCCAGGTACTAATATATATAAGGATGTGAGAGCTCTTTAATCCAGGTATTAATATATAAATATGTGAGAGCTATTTTTGTTTTAAGGTACAAAAATAGCTCTCACATCCAAGTACTTAAGTAATTACTCCTAGATATATTGAAGAGTGCTATATGGAAATTTGTTATACCAATAGTTTTTAACCTTTTGCTTCCATTTTCGAATTAGATTACAAAACTATACAGAATCTGAAAAATGATTCGGACTTAGTTTCAGGCATTTCTACTGCCAATTTTGTGTAGCATCTAAAAACAAAAGATTCTATCCTTTTGTTCAGTGAATATATACTTTATTGCAAACAACTAATAGAGAATTGCTACTCTGTAGAAGAGATGTAGCATAGCTGATTTTACATATTATGAAATTGTGAGAATCATAGTGGTAATTAAGGAAAGAAAAATCACAAGTTAAGAGTTATGAATGTTGAGGATTCGAAAAAAAAAAAAGAAAAAAAAAAAAGAGATATAAATTTGGCTGGATCAGGGTGGACTGTTCATTTCTGGCAGTTACAAGCTTTGCAAGATGAAGTAAGTAGCTTGTACCTCATCAAGTTATAATATATGCAAAAATTATTCTTACGAATGCTGCATGTTAGATAATCATTGTTTGTGAGATTGTAGTATTTACAGATTTGGGATTCAGTAATAGAAAAACTAAGGTCTAGCGAATGCAGCTGTAGTGCTGATAAATGCAGTGTTATCGAATCCTTGTTATTGAGAATAGTGTAGTACAGGGGTCGGCAACCTGTGGCTCATGAGCCGCATGCGGCTCTTTAACTTTTAGCTCACATGAAGCACAATTTGAAATGGAGTTAGAGAACTTAAAAATCAAGAACATGTGGAGTGCAAGACTAAAATGCCTTAAAACTGGAATTGAGGATTTGTAGAGGCAAAAGGCTGCCCTTGCAATTCTGCACAAATGGATGGTGATAAATGAGTTGAAAATGCAAGGCAAAATTGTGTTTGATGTGTGGAGTAGCTTACTGGAAAAGTATATAAATTTGAAAATATTTGCAGTTGGACTTCTCTCAGTTTTTGGTTCAACATATTTCTGTGTGCAAATAGTTTTGAACATGAACTATATTAAAAATAAATCAAGAAACCATCTAAACAATGCCAGTCTCTCAGCATGTTTAAAGATAAAAATTACAGCATACTAGCCTGATGTTGAGAGACTCGCTGAAGAAGTTCAGCAGCAAAAGTCACATTAATTTGTAGCTAGTTGGATGTTTGTTACATTTTTTCAGTATTAATAAATAATATTTCAAAAAATATGTAATTTTTAATAAAACACCTTCCCACTCTATTCCATTTCTTAAAAAAACTCCCCCTCCCTCCAGCTTGAGGTGAGGTATGGCTCTTCAGATTCTTTTTTTTTTTTTTTTTAATTAGATCAAAAATGGCTCTTCACTCAAAAACGGTTGCCGACCCATGGTGTAGTAGATAGTAAGTTTGTTAAACCTAATCAAGGCATTAGTGACAACATTAATGTGATATTACACATTAATGCAGTCTGTAAAAAGCTAAGCTTAAAAGAGGTTAAAAACAAACTTAAAATCCATAAAAATTAATATATCATTATATTATATTCATTTATATTAAGGGAACACAGTTTACACTAAAAGAATAGTGCTCTCTCTCTCTCTCTCTCTCTCTCTCTCACACACACACACACACACACACACACACACACACACACACACACACACACACACACACACACACACACACACACAAAATATTGCATTATTATTTTTAAGTCATCAAATTATTAATATATTAAAAAGGTGCTGAAATTTTCAATTTTGAAAAACATTTTGATTATGAAATTAAATTCCAGATTTACTTTAATATAAACTTTTAAAGACATCACTTAAAAACTGGTAACTATACAGAGAAATGAAAGAGTATACACTACATTGTATTTAGACTGATTTGTACAAATGAAATTTTCATTAAGTATGTAGGAAGGGGTTCTAATTGACAGATATTTTTAATTTATTTCATTTACAGTTAAAGAATTGCATATTCTTATTATCATGATCAAGATATGAAAATCTGCAGTTACTTTCTGAAACATAAGTGTAATTTTCATCAATTGTCAATTGTAGTTCAGCAGGCCCTTGTTATAACACGGTTCGCTTTATGCTGATTCACTGTAATGCTGTTCTTATATTATAACCCGTATCTGACTGTTGCGCTGTCACAAATCACTACAACGCTCTTTTACAGATTGCATTTTTGGCATAATTAACGAAATCGTTTCATTTGATAGAGTCGATACTTTGAAAATGAATAGCAAAACAGCATTAAAACATTTCCCATGCCCACTTGAGAAATTTTCCCATGCTCAGTGAAATTTTCTAGCACGCTAATTTAATTACAGTACAGTGACTTGTATAGTTCCGAGATCAACATTTTAAAAAATGATCATGTATGTTGCTTGTAATATTTGCATTATATGCATTTATCCGAAGTCTAGTCATCACTTAGTACAGTATTAGGCATTGTGTGTGTAATGGACAGTTTACTTGAACATTGTATCATAATTAATGCAACTAACGCAGTTACATTTTCAAAGAGTTAATAATGGCAGATAAGAATGAAAAAGCAACAATGTCTGGACGCAGTACGAAGACTATAAATGTAAGAAAAAGACTGAATTTGAAAATTAAATTAGATGTTTTGAAGCGAATCATTTCCGGTCGACAACAAGCGGATGTGTGCCATAATTTAGGACTGTCAAATTTAACTGTAAGAACAATTATAAAAAATAATGAATTAATTTTAGCAGCGGGAAAGACAGCTGTTCCACTGCAAGCAACTATGGCTAGGCCGGCTGTTAGGATTGAAATGGAGAGACTTTATAACTAATTTTATTGAAGATAATATTCAATGCAGAATTCAGTTAAGTTAAATATTATAAAAAAAAAGAGAGAGAGAGAGATTAGCCTATATGATGATATGAAGAAAACTCACCTAAAGAAAAAAAAAAAAAAAAAAAAAATGTGGAACCATTTAAAATCGCCCTGGATTTAAAATCTAGGGCGAAGCCGTAAGTGCAGATCAAGGAGCCAAAACTTTCAAAAAAGAACTTGTTAAAATTATTGAAGAGGGGTGTTATGTGTTATACTTCTCAACAAGTTTTTAATGTAGATAAAGCAAGACTTTTTTGGAAACGAATGCCTAAAAGAAGTTTCATATTGAAAGAAGAAAAAAAACATGCCAGGTTTCAAAGCTGCGAAGGATCAGTTGACTTTATTGTTGGTGGTAACGCTGCGGGGGATTTAAAATTAAAACCCCTTTTAGTTTATCAGGAAGAGGGCCAAAGTGCAACCCAAAATCAACACATTTTTCATGATTAAATTCATCAATTAAATTAAATCAATTTAGATCAATTAAATTCATGATTTTAATTGGAATTTTAAGTTTAATTTTGATACATAAGTAGTTACCACATAATTATATACTTATGTAATGCAGAATATTTTATATGTACAAATATTTGAATATTAAATATTTTGGCTGACATTTGTGCATCTTTTCGCTACCATTTATTATTGATTAGGAAATATCCTATGGCACTGACCGCAACTCACAAATACATATGTTACCTTATGGGAATGCAGCGCTTGCTTAGCGCGGATTCACTTAGCGCTCTGTTTTTCCAGAATGAATTATCAGCATTAAGCGGGGGTCATCTGTAGTGTTTGTTTTTTCATTTTATAATATAAAGCTTAAATGCTTAGTTTTTGTAGAAATGATGTTTTCATATAGAGCTAGAGTTATTAGTCTTTTTAAAAAGGCTAAGTTTTTTCCATTATTTAATCTTGAAAAGCATTTGGGGGGGGAGGTTAACATTTTTTTTTTCTTTTTTTTTTTTTTTTTTTTTTTTTAGTTATTCGTCCTTGTTGAGTGCATACGAAATCAGGGAGCTGTCTAATTCAGTTGTTAATGGCTTCTGTTTTATTAAATGGAAATGTTTAAGGTTCAGATCTTGTTGTGGAGGACCTTTTTCTGTTAGTATCTGGATGTTCCAGTTTTTCCTACAAAGCAAACAAACCAACCTTGTGATCAAAGTTGTTTTGCTGTAATTTCCATTCATATTGAATAAAAATCATAAACGTAATTTACTTAAAACACCTTTTTCCCAATTGATTTAGTCACGATAACCTATTTCATTATCTTTGTTGTAAATATATCTGTAAGCGTAATAACAATTCTTACATTTTTATATTTTAGCATCTAGCTCACAGACAAGGAGGAAAACCACCAGAAAAGAAATGATTGAAAGTGAAGAGGAGGAGGAAATAAAAGAAAGGCCTAATAGAACAACAGGTCGATCTTCACGTCAGAACCGACAGACAAGACAAGGATTATCTTTAGGTATAGTAGTTAAAATCTTTCTCCAATTTAGTTTCAGCTACAACCAAATAGCAACCTTTAATCCAGTGCCCTTTTATTAATGACTTACATGATAAAAGTTCATGAATTTTTTAAGATCCTTCTATTTGAACCCAATTGCAATAGTTTTGTCCATCCTTTATATATTCTACCAAGGAAAAGAACCTTGAAATCTGTCTAATTTCATTGCTTTTCCTGCATGTGTTTTTTACATGAATAGTTCCTTTTTTTATTATTATTATTTTGCAGGTCATTGTTATTATGTCTTTTAATTAGCTATTTAGGAAGGAGTTCTAATTCACAGAGATTTTCAATTTGACAAATTTGACTAGCACATGTTTATATATCATTTGCTTACATTTTGCATTTCTTTGGCTTTATTATTATATATTTCGTTCTAAGTTACACAACCAAACTGATGCCCATTTCTGCCAACAGTTGATAAATGAAGTTGATAGAGTTCCTTTTCAAGTCAGCTATCTGGATTCCTGAAAAAGGGAGGTATTTATTCATTATGTGTGTAAAGGATGGTGTTAATTTCATTGGTACAATTTATTTTTTAATTTATTTTCCCATTTTGATTTTAGTTAAGGATTGAGCATGTTTTTTCTTGTGGGTTGGCTTTTATTTTGGGATTGGTTTTCACAAGGTAGTCTTGTCATGTTGGACAGACAACTTGTGTAGTTGAGACCCACTAATTTTCATAAAATTGGACAGATGGTTATTGTGATTTTCTCTTGGACAGGATCTGTGTTCTCATTTTGAATTTAAAATCAATGGTGTGAATTTAAACCAAATAGGATAGTATGGGTTATTTAGAAGTATTTTTGGAATATTAAACCTTGAATTAAACAATCTCATCTCCCTTTATACTTCTAATTATTTCCCCATGCATGGATTTAGGATCAAAGCTTACTTTTATTCCTTCGTCCTCTTACTAGGTTTATTTTGTTTCAATACTATTCTAATTACATCTTACCTGAATGCAGCCATTCCTGAAAAAATCTCAGATAAGAGAATTTCTGACATAAAATATAATATTTCTAAAATTTAACATTCCAAAAATACTTCTTAATGGCCTGTGCTATCCTATTTGGCGTAAATTCACACCATTGATTTTAAATTCAAAATGAGAACAAAGATCCTCTACAAGAGAAAATCACAGTAAGTTAGCATTTGTCCAATTTTATGAAAATTAGCGGGTGTTGACTACACATGTTTGTCCAACATGTCTAATAAAGTTTTGAGACTTTAGGATTTCCATAATGTTTTTTACAAGGTAGTCTTGTCTTGATGAATAACCTGATATTTACTACTTGCTTCTCTCCCTCCCCCATAATATATTGGTTAAGTGAGTTGAGATGGGGGTGGCGCCTCCGTAGCCAGGTGGGAAGGAGCAGCAGTGCGTAGCACACGCTTCTTGATTAGACCGAGGTTCGAGCCCGTCACCACCAAATACGGAGGATGCGGAAAGGTCAGGGAATGGCCACTGCATATTCCCGGAGCAATATGGCCTTAGTTGCTAATGCTCCTAAAAACCAAAAAATAACTAATAATAATAATAGTTGAGATGGGAAATTAACACAGTATTTAGTGTCTCTAAGCAGTTTGCCATTGCTCTAGTTTCCGTGTTCTCTGTACTGTATTGGAGAAGCATGGTTCAGGTTGGATTTCTCCTCAAGCATTAGGAGAAATGGAAAGTATCTTTAGAGGTTAGGTAATGCAGAATATTTGGCAATTTTACAGAAATCTACAGTTAATAGTTAATAGTTGCACTAATTAGCACTTGGCTCATCAAATAGCACTTATTTTTGAATCTGTAAGTATTATCAGAAGCTTACAAGTTCTTCATTTGACAGTTTTTTTTTTTTTTTTTTTGCTATGCTTCATAAGAGTCTTCCCTTATAGACAAACATTTTGTCTTGGGTGACAAAATGTTTTGTCGCCCAAGACAAAATGTTTTGTAATTGAGTTAGTGCCATGAATATACACTGGTGTTCAAAGAAAGTGCATCACCTAGGAATTTCACATTTCTAACCCTTTTTCGCAATAGTATGTTACATTAATGACTAGCATCACAAATAGAAATATAAACAAAAGATATTTATCAATAGTTAAGGCAAAGCTAAGTAATATTTGATAGGTGCTCTCAAAATATTCAAAAATGACCATTTTTTCACCTGTAACGAATGTAAACACATTACTGTCGAGCCTCTAATGCAGAAATGAAGCTAAAGTAACTACAGAAGTGCCTACTTACACTTTTCTTGCTTGATGGCAAGGAGCAGAGTCATCCTGAAAGATGCAGTTATTTGGCAGGTTGAAATGGTCTCTAATGGTTGGCAGCAATTTGCCTTCCAATATAGCCAGGTATCTATTGGCATTTATGGAACCTTTTATAAACTGCAGGTGACCTACTCTGCGATACGAAATGCAACCCCATATCATTTGGCTGGTAGGGAATTTCACTGTAGACACCATACAGTCTGGATGGTATTCTTCACCACATCTACGGCGAATCGTTTGTCTTCCATCAGAGCCATGCAGCTTGAATTTCTTCTCATCCGAGTAAATAACTGTCTTCCACTGTTCGGGGGTCCATTTGACATGCCCCTTACACCAAATTAATCAGGCCTTTTCATTTTTTGTGTATGGAGGGACTTCTTAGGATGACAGGCTACAAGTCCATTTTTGAAGAGGCGTCTTCTGACTGTTACTGCACTCGATACCACTCCTGTATGTTCTTCCCATTCTCTTTTCAGCTCAGGAGAAGAAGCTTGCAGAGCGTGCTTATATAGCTGAAAGTAACCGCTGATGCAATATTACGTCATCACCTAGGTGTGTCAGTCTTATCTGATGCAGTCTGTAAGAAATATTGCAATATACTTACATTATTCGGACGACAATTACAATTTTAAGAGTTAATGCACTTTCTTTGAACACTAGTGTATATTGTTAGTACAGGTAACCCTCGCTATTCGCGGGGGTTACGTTCCTGAGAAATGCCGCGAATACCGAAAACGCGAATACTGAGTTATGGCTCCCATAGTAATAAAGGGGTTCTGTTCCAAAGTATGAAATATATAAGAAAAACTAGTCTAAAATTTTGTCTATGTATGTATTATATGTACCTTCATAATATGACTATATACATAGACAGTACATAGTGAAATGCAAGCATATGGCATCGAAATGAAAATAAGAAACAATTTAATATTAAATGTAATATTTATTAGAAATTTCAAACAAATCTTTCAAACCAGCGTCTTTGCTAGATGAAAAACCTATCCCGAGTTTCGCTAAAATTTTGGCTATCACCAGTTTCGCTAAAGCGTTGATAAGGAGTTTTGCGTTTTCACGAATGATGAGTGAATTTAACGGAATTTTGAGTTCGGTCTTCTATCCATAGATTTAAAGCTTTTTCCATTTTTTCTAATTTAACATCACGAGTTACAGAGCAAATTTTTGAAGCAATTAGCGCGTTTTCACGGACACTACGGCGGATTTTTTCTTCCGATTTCTTGATTGATCGTACCGTTGACTCATTGATTTTATAATGTTTTACCACTGAGGAATTAGAAATTTTATCTAATAACTCAATTTTATTCGCTAATGTCATCACCTTCTTTGATATTTTCACATTTCTCTTGTTATTCGTAGTGATATTTTTGTAGGGGTTAGAAAGAACTTGTCCCACAACAAAGTCACTTTCTTCCGTTAACACACTCGAAAAAGTCTGTTTTTCACCGCAAAACGGTAGATTTATCACTTTTGTAAGCAGATCAATTTATAAATTTATTCAATTTATAAGCATATAAAGGTGTCGAGGATTTTAAATCCTGCTGGGTGGGGGGGGGATCCTTGTGGAACAAGCAAATATATGGGCTGTGTTAGGGTTACTAAGAGAAAACATGGTTGCATGTATACTTGTGTGTACACTAATGCTTGTAGCATAGTAAATAAATTTGATGAATCTGAGGCATTGGTTAAGTCATCAAATACAGACATAAGTGATGTAGAGTTTGTGTATACAGGCACTGAGAGAATGTAAGATTCTTCATATGATTACCAACAGTAACTCTTCATGCATTAAGAATCTGCAGATAAAAGAACCATTAGGTAGCAGTGATCACGGTGTATATGTGGGATTTACTTAAAGGTGTAACTTCTGTCAAGGGAAGGGTCTTGCTTTTGTAAAAGTGACTATAGTGATCTCAGACAATTTTTAAAATCTTTTCAGTGGGACCAGTTGATGTTACTAAGAGACAGTTCTACATGAGAAGCATTCAGGATAGTAACCATAGGAGTTACCAAGTTTTTTATACCTGCTAAGAGATACTGTTCAAGGATTAGACCTTAATGGATGTCAGATGAACTTGTGGCAGAGAACAAAAATACATGGGATGTACACTGAAAGGACAGAATTCATGGGGTCCCTGAGCTGTCACACTGTCACTAGTGGACGAACCCACCACTTGGCGGGTATATAGGTCCACTGCATTCACATAGATGGTAATTTGATGTCAGTATGGATAAACATTGAGTTAACTGATTTTGAGAGGGGAATGATAGTAGGTGCCTGGCACATGGGTCACTCTATCGTGGAAGTGATACAGAAATTGTGCTATCCCCATTCAAAAGCATCGAGTGTATCAGGGATACGGCATTTCTGAAATAACATCTCAAAACACCATCACCATACAGGTGGGCAGAGCAAGGTGGTGGATGAATGTGGCCATCGATGTCTATCATGCATTGTTTCAGCCAACCAGAGAGCAGTGGTGGCACAAAACCACTGCCAACTTCTACAAGGGAGGTGGCAGAAATGTCTCCACCAAGACCATCAGGCGATCAGTAGCTGCAATAGGTTATGGGAGGCACCAACCCACCAGAGTCCCATTGTCAACACCACAACAGGATACTATGCCTCAACTGAGTGAAAGAACATTGGCACTGAACCTTTGATGATTGGAGATGGGTCCCCTAGTCCAGTGAGTCCCATTTCCAGTTATTTCAAGAAGACGGGAGGGTACTATCTGGCAGAAACAGCAAGAAGCTATGCACCTGTCATGTCAACAAGGAACCGTTCGGGCAGGTAGATGGTCGATAATGGTCTGGGTTGTGTTTAACTGGCATACGTTGGAACCTCTGGTACGTCTAGATGCATCTCTGAACGGTCCAGGTTATGTGTCCATCCTTGCAGACCATCTGCATCCCTTCATGATTGTTGTGCACCCACAGGGCACTGGACTCTTCCAGCAGGACCATGCACCTTCCCACAGAGCTGTAGTGATTAGAACATGGTTTGAAGAGTATTCCACAGATTTTACTGTCGTGGAATGGCTTCCCTCTTCGCCTGGACATGAACCCTGTGGAGCATCTTTGGGATGCTGTGGAAAGGTCCATTCGAGCTTTGGATCCTCCACTCAGGAATGCGAGGGAATTATAGACAGTGGTGCAGAAAGCATGGATGAAAATATCTGTGGAATGCTTTTGTGAACTAGTGGACTCAATGCCTTGCCATGTGACTGCCCTTATCTGGGCAAAAGCTGGGCCTACCCATTACTAGGTAGGTATCCCATGATTTCTGTCCACTCAGTGTACATAAATTATTATCTGATATAGAGGCCTACAGTAGATATAAACTAGTCTGAAATCAAGTCGTAAAGGAAGTTAGGCAAGATAAGGCATATTACAAGAAGTCGCTAACAAAGAATGCTCATCTTGAACACTTCTTAGGTAAACACTAGAAGGAAGGTGATGAATCACCTTGGTTCACTAGATATGAATGGTTTAAATGTTTATGAACTTTCTCAAGTTTCTGACAAAAATGAATAGGTATTTTACATATGTATTCATACATGAGGAATTTTTTAGTAATGGGGATTGCAAAAGTTCATCAAATTCTAACAACGAGTTAAATGATTTTTTGATAACTGAGGGGAAAAAGTGGAAGAGAAAGTATTAATGCTAAATGTAAAAAAGCCACCTAGGGTGAATGGAATCAGTCCACTTATTAAGGGAGACAGCAAAAGAAGTAAGCAAATCTTCAGTCATAATGATGAGAGCATCCTTGAATTCAGGGGAGGTCTGTATGGACTGGAGCTGTGCAGATGTATTCTCATTTCCCAAGAGGTGATCAAATGGTGATATGAGTAATTACAGACGATTATCTTGACTTCTGTTCCAGGTTAAATAATGGAGTCACTGGCTAAAGAAGTAATGCGCCAGTCTAGACAGGAATGTGGTCATACTGCAGTCACAGCATGGATTTGTTAAGGGGCAATCTTGGCTGACCAATCTGATTGTCAACTATGACACTGTAACAAAGGAAATGGACACAAAATAATTTTGACATTATATACTTAGATTTCGGGAAAAGACTTTAATACTGTTGCACATAAAAGAGTTCTATACAAATTGGAGCACTGTAACATTAAGGAAAAGCTATTGCTATGAAAAAAAAGAGTAGTTAGAGAAAACAGAGTGGTTATCAGTGGACACTGTTCTTGAACTGATGTGGTTCAGTCATGTGGCCCATTGTTTTCTATATTTATTAATGATATTGATGAAGGCATATCGGCTTTAATGTATAAGTTAGCTTTAACATTAGCAGTAGTAGAGGCATATGATGCAAGAAAGCAGCGTTATGCAGCATCAGCAAAAAAAAAAAAAAAAAAAAACACTCCCAATTCACCCCTGCACAATTCATTCCAAATACCTGTCCAGCTCAGCCTTAAATTTATTTAGACTATCAACTTCGACAACAATGGATGGAAGTTTGTTCCACCAGCCAACTACCCGCTGGCTAAAGGCAAATTTCCACATTCCACACGTCTATCCTTCATCTGTCTTTCCTCAATTTCAATTTATGCCCTCTCAGGTGATCATTCTGAGCAAGAGGAAGAATCCCATCAGCATTGAGCATGCTCAAACCATTCAAGACTTTATACACCTCAATCAGATCACCTCGCAGGTACCTAGTCCATAGACTGTAATTTGCAAAACTTAAGCTTTCTTTTGTAAGAGCAACCCTTTGTTCCATTCACTAATCTTATTGCCCTTCTCTGTACTCGTTCCAACAGCTCTACATCCTTCTTAAAATGAGGCCTCCAGACCTGAATACAGTACTCAAGGTGTGGCCAGACCATTCATTACCTTATACAATCGGACAGTGACCCCCTTATTTCTGCTAGCAAAATTCCTGTATATCATTGACAAGACACGTGAACTACTCTTGCAGACCGTCTGCACCACTCAGATAAACTTCATACCTGCCTACACAATTACCCCAGGTCCTTTTCATTCTCTACCTCTGTCAGTGTAGTACTACAGATTTGATACGTTACTCTGTGGTTACTGCTTCCCATATGCAGTACTTTACATTTCTCAATGTTAAACTTCATTTGCCAGCTCTCAGCCCATCTGCTCAACTTTTCTAGATCCTGTTGCAGCAGCTTACTGTCAGTAGTGTCCTTAACAACCCTGCCAACCTTTGTATTGTCTGCAAACTTGGACATTAAGCTTGATATACCATCATCAATATCATTTATAAATACAGAAGACAACACTGAACCCTGAGGGACTCCACTAATAACATTAGTCCATGATGAGCAGTGTCCATTGATTACCACTCTCTGTCTTCTCCCACTCAACCATCCCTTTATCCATAGCAGCAATTTGCATCCAATGCCACACTGCTCCAATTTGTTCAGCAGTCTTCTATGTGAAACCGCATCAAAAGCCTTTCTAAGATCCAAATATATGATATCAAAATTATTCCCTGCATCCAGTTCCTTTGTGACCACATGATAGTATCCAATCAAATTGGTCAGGCAAGACTTTCCCTTAACAAAACCATGCTGTGTCTGAGCTATAACTGAAGTCTTGTCTAGATGATCCTGCAATGCTTCTTTATTCAGTGCCTCTATTAATTTCCCTGGAACAGATGTTAAACTAACAGGTATATAATTGCGTCACCCTTTGATCCTCCTTTGTGAATTGGGGTCACATTTGCACATCTCCAGTCCATGGGTACCTCCCCTGAGTCCAGAGAAGCTCTCTTTGGACTCCCCTGAGTCCAAAGAGAGTTAGTCCAAATCAGAATTATGGCTAAGGGTTTGCTTACTTCCTCTGTTGCCTCCTTTAATATAACTGGATAGATCCCGTCTACCCCATGTGCCTTTTTTATGTTTATCTTCAACAATTTGTCCTCCACTTTCCTCTCAGTTATTACAAAATCATCTAGCTCACTGCCGGAGTTTAATTCACCTCTGGCATTCCCCTCCCTGAATAACTCCGCATGTGTGAATGAAGATGAAAAATACTCATTTAGTTTGTTAGCCACCTGAGCAGGATCATCAACAGTTGAACCATCAATATCCAGTGAACCAATCTGATTCATCCCTTTCCTTCTAGAGTTTACATAGGTAAAGAACTCTGTGTTGTTTTTCTTTGCATCCTTTGCCAAAGGTTTCTCATAATCTGCCTTTGCCTGTCTAATCTCCTTTGTGACTTGGTTACAGACCAGCTTATATCTATCATAGGCTTCCATGTCACCCATTAATTTATATGTATCCCATGCTGTTGTTGTTGTTATTTGGTTTTTAGGAGCATTAGCAACTACGGCCATATTGCTCCGGAGATGCAGTGGTCATTCCCTGACCTTTCCACATCCTCCGTATTGGGTGGCGACGGGCTCGAACCCCGGTCTAATCAAGAAGCGTGTGCTACGCACTGCTGCTTCTTCCCACCTGGCTACGGAGGCGCCACAATATCCCATGCATTTTTCTTCTCTGCCACATGTCTCATTAGTTCATCTGACATCCATTTACACCTAAAACTTGAACAATATTTCTTTGTTGGTATGTAAAGCCTTGTAGCTTCTCAGATAAATTCTTTGAATGCTTCCCATTTTGAATTTGCTGTTGGTAACATTATCAGTTGGTCCTACCTTATAGAATTTAAATATTGTCTCAGTCCATCGTAGTCGCCTTTACGAAAGCAAAAACCCTTCCCTTTACCCCCGTTGATAGTTACCTCTTTGAGTAAATCCCACTTCAGTGCACTGTGATCACTGCCACCTAGTGGTTCCTTTATCTGCAGATTCTTAATGCATGAAGAATCACTACTGATAATCAGATCAAGAGTATTACTCCCTCTAGTTGCCTCCCGCACATGCTGGTGTAGAAAACAATCATCCAATAAATCCACAAAAGCCTTGCTATTGTGAGAGTGACCAACCCACAAATTCCAGTCAATATCTGAGAAATTAAAATCCCCCATTATAAGACTCTCTGATTTACTGGCCCACTCTATTTCTCTGTACAGTTTCTTATTATACTCATCAGATTTATTAGGCCTATAACACACTCCTACTCTCAATTTTGATCTCCCAATGCTTGTCACACTAAACTGACTCGACACTGCACTGCACTGTCCAGCGATGTCGACTGGTTCACTTCCTTGGATTTTGTGTTTCTTAACTAATAGCATAACCCCTCCTTCCTTCCTATCCTGTATACATTGTACTCCCCAAATTCCAGTTCTGCATTCCTTATATCTGTGTGACACCACATCTCTAATATTCCAACAATAATAAGTTTGCAGATAATACAATGGTTAGTAGGGTGGTTAATGATAGTAATCAGGGTATGCTATTGCAACATCATTTATAAAAATTAGTCTAATGGACTAGACTAACTATTAGTCTAAGAAGGACAATTGAAGTTTAACATTTACAAATGCAAGTGACTGCATATCAGGAAACAGTAATCCCAGAATAACATGCCAACTGCGTATTATTCATATTCAGGCAAGTAGAGAATGAAAAAGATCTGGGGTTGGGGGATAGTTATGCCATCAGATGTGACGTTCTCTGATCAGTGCAGATGGACTGCTACAACAGCTCATGAGGCTTTCTCAATGATATATGGGAATTTTCCAGCAGAGATAAGGAGTTGATTATCCTATTACATAAGGCAATGGTCGGGGCACATTTTGAACACTGCATACAGGTCTGGAAGCCTCATTTTAAGAAGGATGTGTATCTGTTGGAATTGCTGCACTAGAGAAGAACAGGGAGATTAGTTATGGGAACAAAAGAATGCTCTGACCAGGAAAGGCTTTAGTTTTGGAAATTGCATCATTCGGAGAGTACTGCGAGGAGATCTGATTGAGGTGTTTAAGGCATTGAATGAATTGAGTAAGCTCAATGCTGATGGAATCCTTCCTTTTGCTCAGACTATACATGAGGGGATGTATATTCAAATTGAGCAAGGATGATTGCAAGATGGATACATGGAAATTTGCCTTCGGCCAGCAGGAAGTTGATTGTTGGAACAGGCTTCCTTCTGGTGTTGTGGAAGTAGATATACTGAATAAATTGTATGAAGAACTAGAAAAATTTAGAGATGATGGACAGGTAATATGGAAAGTGCGTATATGCTTGTGTGCATGCATGCTTTGCCTGATGCTGTTATAAGCTTGCTTTCTTGCATGATTTGCCACTACTAATACTAATACCAGGTGTTGCCCAATGTCCCTGCCTGTAATCACATGTGGCCGTGTAGATGGCTAATTTGGCTTTGAAATTTTACTACATTCACCATATTTTTCTGATTTCATGATTTCAGGGCTTCCTCTTCCCATCCCTGAAGCCTGCATTTTTCTGATTATGAACCATGATCTCAAGGGAAGTCAGAGGTTTTCTACAAAATGTTTTCCAAAACTATATATATATATATATATATATATATATATATAAGAGAAAAATACAGTATAACCCAGTGAATGTATTTAATAACACAAATATACAGTAGAAGCTTTTGAGGCTGATGAGTCTCTTTATCAACTAATAGATTGAAATTTGAATACAACTGATATAGTTATGCGTGCAGTGAGCTGAGAGTGAAGTCACGTTATTCAAGCTGGTTTCCTATTGTTGTCGCACGGACATGCGCTCCAGTGTTTGTCGAGGTGTAGAATGGTTATCTTCACGGTTGGGGTGCATTCTCAAGCCTTTGCAGCGGTTTATGGCCTTCAGATTGTTTAATATATTAAGTGACTAGCCATGTGCGGTGGCGAAAGTGTCGCAAGTGGTCCACTATTTCGAAGTCACGTTTGGGATCGAGATCGTAGTTGGTGGCCCAAAAATGTTCCGCAACTTCAGACTGGTCAGTTTCGGCAAGCCGGATTGCTCTGTCATGCTCCGTAAGGCGATCTTCAAGATCGCCTTACGGAGCATGACAACCTTACAGCCATTCTACACCTCGACAAACGCTGGAGTAAAACAGCACATGTCTGTGCGACAACAATAGGAAACCAGCTTGAATAACGTGACTTCACTCTCAGCTCACTCCACGCATAACTATATCAGTTGTATTCAAATTTCAATCTATTAGTTGATAAAGAGACTCGTCAGCCTCGAAAGCTTCTACTGTATATTTGTGTTATTAAATACATTCACTGGGTTATACTGTATTTTTCTCTTAACTATGGACCCCAGTACACAAGGCCCTTTCATGATAATATATATATATATATATATATATATGTGTGTGTGTGTGTATGTGTGTGTATAGTTTTGACGGCAGTAACATGTTTTCCTGGTTAATGGCTAATACAAGTAACTGTATTTGGCATCTCGAAATCGTCTAGAATATGTCTGTAAATCACCTAGATCCACCTTTGTAATTACCTTTTATATGTATAAATAATTAAAAAATGATTGTGGTATAAATTCCTCATTTAATTATACTAGTAGTTATAACAGTTAATTATAAAGTAATGATCATAGCCAATGAAATTATATATTAAGGAAGTGCCTCTCATTTTCAATTGTTTCTTTTCTATAATGTATATACAGAAGATTTTATTGTAAGTGATGATGAAGACTGGGCAAGTGATAGATCTGAACCTAAGTCAAAGAGGCGGAGAGGATACAGGAAAGGAGATGAATCAGGGAGTGACTGGGAAGCAGAACACAGAAAGAAGCGTAGGAGTCGTAGAGCTGAAACAGATAGTGAATCAGGGAGTGATTGGGAAATGAGCCGTAAGAAAAAAGTAAGATATCGTTACTTATTAAGGTGTTAATAATAAAAATTAGCTCAAGTTAATAGCGTAGCTTAATTTTACGGTACTCACCTTTTGTATAATCTGCAGTTGATGCTTAAGATAGAATGGATACTAATTTGAGTTTAAAATTGGGATTAATATGGATAAATTTAATTTTGGAACAGAGTTAAAATATGCCCAAGGAAATAGAAGCGCACATCTTCGTCCTTGGTTGTCATAGAATTTAAGGTTGAAAATGATTGAAACTATATCTGTAGACTAAGGAGGCCAATAGCCATAACGAATTGGCTTTCGTTGTTAACGTCTTCAGTTGTCGATAATGAGAAGAAAGTGAAACGTGCATATTTAAAGGACTCTATGTTCCCGTGATGCTCTTTGATACATGTGGGAATCTCAGGTGTGCAAGATTCCAAACCGAAGAGAGGTTATAGGGTAATTTGGCATTTATTCCGTTAAAATTAGAATGATGGCGAAACCATTCTATGACGAGGGCTTCGTACTGAAAAATTTTAAAACTAGATTTAAATTTAATAATGGGGATGGCTGAATCAACTAAAGGGGTGTGATTGTACGTGTAGTGCGAGTTCTGTGTTTGATTGTCCTGTTATAAAGCTATTGTAATGATAATACGCTAGTGTATTTGATGTTGTGGAGCTGTATTTAGAGGTAGTGCTACCAATGTAGCATACACTGCAGTTTTGTTGGCATTTGATTAAATAAACAATATTATTCATGTCACAGATTTGATATTTATGTGTATCTTTATATGAATTAAACATTGATCTTAGTTTATTATGTGCTGAAAATGTGAGAGTGATGTCAGTACCAGCAAATACTCAATGGAATTGTCCGGCAAGATTACTGTGGTAAGGAAGAACAATACGAATGTTACTGCACGTAATGTGTTTGGATGGTTTTTTGATATTATTTTGGGTGGTGGAAATAGTTTGTTGAATTAACTGAAAAGGTTATTTCCTGGATATGAATTTTTCTGTAAGGTATTGAAGTTCGTTGGATAGGTCATCTTGTGTGGAACTGTATTTGATGGCGATATAAATTTGGTTATAGAGGACGAGTTTTTTTTATACTAAGTAGATGGTGTGACTCAAATTGTAAGTATTTTCCGGTGTGGGTGTTTTTCCTGAAAATTTTAGTTCTGAGTTTGGTGTCCATTTTGTATATGGTAAGGTTAAGGAAATTAATTTGTCTGTTTTCTTCTATTTCGAGAGTATATTTTAATCTGTCGTGTATTGGATTAAATTTAATGAAAAGGTATTCCCATCACTGAGTACCTTTTCACTAGAACTCACATCACTTCTATTAGACGCCAGATATTTCCGGTTCCATAATCAGATATACCAACAGATATTTGGTTTCTCCATGGGATTGGGAATTTCAGCCCCCCCTATCCGAAATTTACCTAGCCTCCATAGAGAATCAAATATTACAACCTTTCCCTTCAGAGATCAAATTATATGCACAATATGCAGATGACATCCTTATAATAGGGAACAAAACCATAATTGGTAACCTTTTCATTAAATGTAATTCGATACACAACAGATTAAAATGTGCTCTCGAAATAGAAGAAAACGGACAAATTAATTTCCTTAACCTTAACTTATACAAAATGGACACTAAACTCGGAACTAAAATTTTCAGGAAAAGCACCCACAATTTTCGGCTCTGGAAAGATTGTGCAAGGCTCAAGGGGTAGAATTTTTCTCAGCCTGGTCTGTGCTTGTTAACAAGAGAGACTGCTTCTACAGGGATAGGATACATTTAAATAGAAAGGGTGCAAGAATATTTGCTGATGCTATCGAGGCAGTGTTAGGTGGGTCGGAAAACTGCTTTGTCCTCCTCTTCTTAGCATTTATATATGTGAAGAATTCCTTCCCCCCCCCCTCTTTGCTCTGTTTGCCAGTGCTTTCTCATAAACTGCCTTTGCCTGTCGAACCTTTTCTGTGGCTCTATTACAGATCATCTTGTAGCTCTTATAGGCTTCAGTACTTTTTATTGCTCTGTAACCTTTCCATGCCACCTTTTTCTGCTCAAGTAATGTGGCAACTTCACTATTCATCCAACTTGGAACCCTCCTCGTGGAGTACTTTTTTTATTGGTAAATACACATTCAAGGCTTCTGTGATTAATGTTTTAAAGGTATACCATAATTCAATTGTATTTGCTCTCTGTGCAATATCTACCCAGTTAAATACTGTGTAGTGCCACACAGTTGATACGTTTCTCTGGGATTATTTCTACCCATATGCAGTACTTTGCATTTGTCAATGTTAAACTTAGTTGCCACTTCTCAGCCCATCAGCCCAAATTTTCTGTTTGTTTTGTTTTTTAGGAGCATTAGCAACTAAGGCCATATTGCTCCGGGATATGCGGTGGTTATTCCCTGACCTTTCCGCATCCTCCGTATTTGGTGGTGACGGGCTCGAACCCCGGTCTAATCAAGAAGCGTGTGCTACGCACTGCTGCTCCTTCCCACCTGGCTGAGGCACCTCCAAATTTTCTAGATCCTGTTGCAGTAGCATAACTGTTGTAGATGTCATTGTCATTGAAATCTTTCCTGATTTCTGTCCAAACACAGCCAATCCATTCATTTGCCATTATTGGATCTGCAGATCAAGATTATCCACTAATTTTTGCATGAACGATGTTATGTCGGTTTTAAAATTGATCCAGTCAACTGTTGTTACACACAAAATCGTCACATCCAAATTGTTTAGCAAATTCTTCTGCTTGATTGAGCCTTCAAGATCGGACTAATGAAAATCCAGCACTTCTTTGTGTGGTGAACCATTGAAGCAATGCTTCATCAACGTTTGTAAGCTCGCACTTTCTAAATTTTTTTTTTCCTGGTTATGTTCTTTTCTAGTGCCGATATGTAAACATCTTTATTCTTCCACAATGTCGAGATGCTTGAAGAGTACAGAGAAAACTTTTTATGCACTCCAACATTTTTTGCACCACGTTCTAACTCATGAATAATTTCAACTTTTTTTGCGAATCGAGAGACACTTTCTTTTGTTGGTAGACACTTTTGCGAAGGAAGGGTTAATTTCTAACTGATTTTACTTTAAAAAAAATAAAGTGATATGCATACAAAGTTCTTAGAAGTCCCGTTTCCAAAATTCTTAGAAGTTGCAAAATAAATTTATGGTTCAGCGAATACAAGACAATCTGTAAATAGGGCAATGTGACAAGTGGAACACCATTGCACTATTTTATAGCCCCCGTACCTGGAAGGACAAGGTTATGAACTGGCCACTAATCCGATGCATGTGGTCATAAAGCTAAGTTGCCCTTTTCATTTTTGTCTATTCCAAGAATTGGGTTTTTTCGACCAATCAAGCAGCAGCAGCAGCAGCAGCAGCAGTAGTAGTAGTATGTGATGCAAGAAAGCAAGTGTATGAGCTTATGCAGCATCAGCCAAAAAAAAAAAAAAAAAACCACACCATTCCCTCCAAATGACTGACCAGTTCCTCCTTGAATTTATTTAACCTACCAACTTCCACAACGGCAGATAGAAGTTTGTTCCAGCAATTAACCACCCGCTGGCTAAAGGCAAATTTCTGCACATCTATTCTACATTTTGTCTTTTCTTAATTTGAATTTATGCCCCCTTAGGTTCGTAATCTGAACAAGTGGAAGGATCCCATCAGAATTCAGCGTGCTCAATCCATTCAAGGCCTTATACACCTCAATCAGATCACCGTGCAGGTGCCTAGTCTCCAGCCACTGCAATTTGCAGAACTTAAGCCTCTCTTGGTAAGAGGATCCCTTACCAAGCATTCTCTTCATTCCCCTCACCAATCTTGTTGCCCTTCTCTGAATGAAGAATGTTTGCATAGTTACCAAAATTTGTTTGGTATATCCGTGTAGTACTCTCGTTATAACAGCGAGCGATTGTATGGGAATACACGTAAATTAAAATCATTGTGGCTTTTTTCTCGTTACAGTCGTGATCTCGTTATTTCCATACTTGTTATAACCAAGTTCTACTGTATTTCTCTACTTCAGGGGTTTGATAAATCATTCATAGGACAACGTTTGCCTTCTTGGCCACCTGCATGGTGAACTTCATGTCTGATTGTATCATAATTCCTAAGTCTTATGAATTTTGATACAATCTATACACTGTTTCTCCCACCCTATTCCTTGATTTCTGTTCATCAGGTGCAAGGCTTTTCATTTAGTGGTGTTAAAATGTCTGAATCATTTTGAAGCAACACAACCTGATTTTATTGCTTAACCCCCCTCTCAATCTACAGGTTATCAGCACACTTTGACAGCCCTTGTTGATGTCAGTATTCTCTTCTGGATGGAATTGAGAGTGAATTTGAGATTTGTAAAATCTGCTCAGAAGAAAAATAATTTTGAAAGTGAAAGATGGAATCTGAGTTTTTTGGATGAGCAAGCAACAGTATATCTGTTATGTTTATGCCATGAGACGTGGAAAGTTGAGGTTAATCCTAGTAAATAAATGTTCTTATTTATAACTTTGATGTATTGAAAAAGAGAATGGTTCGGCAGATTCAATTTTTCTGGGGAATATGATAGGAATTTAGTTTTCAAGAGATTAAAATCAACTAAGTTCTCTGCCCCATTAAAAAAAAAAAAAAAAAAAGGACCCGAATATGAGGTCATCACAAATGAACTAGATGCAAAAAAATAAATTTCACATGATACACTTAGATTTCACTAAATCTTTTGATACTGGTACATATGAACAGCTGCTGTATAAATTGGATACCATATAGGCGCCTCCTTAGCCAGGTGTGAAGGAGCAGCAATGCGTAGCACACGCTTCTTGATTAGACCGGGGTTCGAGCCCATCACCACCAAATACGGAGGATGCGGAAAGGTCAGGGAATAACCACCGCATATCCCGGAGCAATATGGCCTTAGTTGCTAATGCTCCTAAAAACCAAATAACAAACTAACAAACAACAATACCATATAGATAATTACAGACTTACAGCCGCTAATTAATACCCACTCCATTATAAGACATTGTAGTTCATATACTCACTCCATATAAAACTTTGAAGCCCTGCAGTTCATATAATGTGAATTTGAAGTCCCTGCCATGGAAAGTAGCTAGTGAGAAATTGTAGTTAGTTCATGCAGTATCACTGTGATGTCCGGCGCCTTTGTAGCCAGGCGCAGCAGTGCGTAGCACACGCTTCTTGATTAGACCGGGGTTCGAGCCCGTGACCACCAAATACAGAGGATGTGGAAAGGTCAGGAAATGACCACCGCATATCCCCAGAGCAATATGGCCTTAGTTGCTAATGCTCCTAAAAACCAAATAACAACAACAACAACTGTGATGTCCAGTCTGGGAAAATGTCTTTTTAATAAATGAAATATAATGCAGAAAGCTGAATTCCATACTGTGAAAGTGTTCTCATCAGTAAATTGCAGTCGGACCGTGAAAGTATTCTCATCAGTAAATTGCATTCAGAAGTTGAACATAAATCTGCTACAGTGCATTATCTTCATAATCATTGAAATATGCTTAGTTAGACATTGGCATTTCCAATGGCCTCGTTGAGTACACTGACTTGAAAGACCAATCAGTGATGAAGATACACCCCGAAGCACCTATCCTCATAAAGTTGTTGTTATTGTTGTTATTTGGTTTTTAGGAGCATTAGCAACTAAGGCCATATTGCTCCGGGGATATGTGGTGGTCATTTCCTGACCTTTCCCCACCCTCCGTATTTGGTGGTCACGAGCTCGAACCCCGGTCTAATCAAGAAGCGTATGCTACGCACTGCTGCTCCTTCCCACCTGGCTACGGAGGCCCCTCGTCAAGTACTCTGACTTGAAAGATCACTCAGTGATGAAATGTGAGCTAATTAGGGATGAACTGGTGTATTCGTACTAGCCCTCTTGAATCATTAGTGATTGTCTACTAGCTGTCAAAGCTCGTACCTGTAATATGACATTGCGAGAAAGTTACTGTTATGGATAAAGAGATAGTTACCTGCTAGGAGACAGGTAACTATTTCTTTATCCATAGTTAGTAATGGCAGCTGCTCTTCTGTTGTTATATTATGAGTAGGTCCGACAGGATTTGGTGTTGGGCCGCTTACTGTTTTTAATATTTATTAACTCTTTCCAGAGTACATATGTAAAGTTACATTTTGGGTGTGTGGGGTCACTTTGGACTAAATACATAAATTTACATTTTCTAAGGTCTTTTTGTTTATACATAATATAGGAGTTGAAGGGCAACCTTCAACACTTGGGTAAAATGAGGTAAGAAGTATAAAAGATAGAACACTGCACTGCATTGATTTTGAAGTAAAAATAATTTATAGAATAGCAGTGCTGCTCTTAAAAATACAGGCCTGATAATAGAACAAAAAACTTCATAAATCAGTACAGTACTGAAATAGAGCAATTAAAAAGTAAGTAGAGGGGAAGGAAGTTACTGTAAGTTACAGCTAAAGTGTTGTGACTTCAGCAGTGGATTTTGGGAATTATAGTATAGGTAAAATTGCACAGGAGAGTGACTTGATGGTTGCAACAACAAAAGTAGGACAAAGACTGTGACTGGTCTGTGTTGGACAAGTGCAGGAGTTCAGTGCTCTCAACAGTTACTGTTACCTCAAGTCAGACAGTCTTTAATCACCATCTTGGCCCAGAGAGAAAGCTGCCTTATGCTCATTGACTTTGGCTTGTCTGTTTTGAATACACAGTGATCTTTGTAGGATGATAGGGAATTGAGTGTTTGGATGGATATTGGTTCGGTTGGCTGGCTGCTAGCTCTCTGGAAAGTAAATCTATCTGACTTGGTGTCTTTGGAACATCCTGGTGCCAGGAGAAGTAACTTTGGATGGCAGAAGGGAAGTGGATGAATGTGCCATTGTTTCTGTCATTGTTAGCTCTTGTGCTGTGTTAGATGGTCCAGGCTTCTAGAAACTGTCACACATTGATTCCCAAAAAATATTTCTAGAAGCTTGGACCATCCAACACAGTCCAAAAAAGTGCCAACATCAATAGAAGCATTGGCAAATTCATCATCATCTCCCTTTCTAAATTGTCCTCTTCCCCAGCCTCAGATGCTGTCCCATGAGATACTTCAGACCCTGTACTCTGATGACACACCATCTTGGTATCCCCCCCCCATGTCCAGAGTTACTTCTAAAGGCACCAAGAGGTTTCCCAAATACTCTAGGGCAGACTTTTCAAATAGTTAGCCAATCAAACCAAGTTCCATCCTTTAACACTCAACCTCTGCCATCTTACAAAGATCAATGCATATTGAAAACAGAAGCAACAGCCAGTTTGTATAATACAGCTTCCTTTCAGCAGTGTAGTGGTGATATCAGACTGTTTGACTTCAGGAAACAGTAATTGTTGAAAACATTCACCCAAACAGATGTCTGGCATGGACAATGCACAGTCTTCCTCCTTCCATATGTTTGCTTATTGTATCCATTAAGTCACTCTCTGGAGGTAAATATATCCCATGAAGTTTTACCTAGAATAGAACTCCCAAAATCTGTTATTGATGGCTATGACAATTCAGCCTTAATGTATGGTAACTCCTGCCCCATTTGCTTACTTTTTAATTACTTTATTTCAGTATTTTAGAATACTGAAATAGTGTAATTAAATATATATAGTTGTTATATTATTTGGTCAGTATTTCTAAGAGTGACACTGTCATTCCATATGGTTTTTTTTTTTTTTTTTTTTTTTTTTAAATTTCAAATTCAATGCAGTGTAATGTTCCACTATTTACACTTCTTTTCATTTATAATTAAAGTAATGCACTCATTAATGAAAAGTTTAATGTATAAATTATGATGCAAAGTGGGCAGGGTGGTAATGACTGTAATCGAGATATTCTACTTCAACACAATCTGGACAAACTAGACAGATAGCTGCGAAAAATTGCAGTTAGGGTTTAACATTGATAGATGCAAGATACTGAATTTTTGATAACTTGCATTCATACCTTACCGAATGATGCAAGAAAGCAAGCTTATATGGCATCAGCCCTAAAAAAGGGGGGGGGGAATCTCATTTCACCTATCCATCCCCTCCAATAGTTTGTCTAATTGTTCTTTGAATTTATTAAAATTTTCCACTTCCACAAGTCTGTTCCAGCAATCAACCAACCACTGGCACCAGACCTCTATGCATTACTCAAGATCAAACCTGACCATTGCCTTATACAGTGGAATAATCACCTTATCACTGTTAACAAAATTCCTATATATCATTGACAAAACCCCATGTGCTGCCCTGGTAGCCTTTCTGCACTGCTCAGAAAATTTTGTATCTGACTGCACAATTACCCCCAGGGCTTTTTCATTTTCCACTGCCCTGAGTGTAGTACCCATATGCAGTACTTTGCATTTGTCAACATTAAACCTCAGTTGCCATTTCTCAGCCCAGCTGCCTAATTTTATCTAGATTTTGTTGCAGTTGCATGCCATCATTACTGTCATTAACCACTCTGCCAACCTTCGTATAATCTGCAAACTTATTATTACTATTATTACTATTTGGTCCTTGAGGTTGTCACAGACATTCTCTCAGATATGCCAGACAAGCTGTACTTGCTACCTGGGAGTCTAAAACGCTGATGGAACTGATATTCGGGTGACACTCAAGTCAAGTGGACCCAATTTCGGCGAAGTCCGGATGGTCTGTGACAGCCAAATCCTCTGCTTGCACCTTCATGATGGTGGGACTGTTAGTAATCCTGGGTATAACCTTCATGCACAAGCACTGTGGGTGACCACCTAGGTTTGAACCAATGTAAGCAGGGGTCGAGGTGTGGTGCCCACACCACGTGGAGGAATGCTGCCCCTCTGTGTTACCAGACAGTACTAGGTGGTAGATGGCTCTCATCAGCCGGTGCAATACCATCACTTTGCTTATTGGAGGCTTGAAGTGGTGGAACCCATGTTTAGTCTCCAGAGCTAAGTTCCTGTCAACCCTTCCCCATCTCTTCCATCATGCAGTATGATTGATGACTTTTGAGGTTACAATGAACATCGTGGCGAGATCCAATCTTCCTTACATTTCGAGGGTACAGCTCTAAAATGGTGTTCACAGGCCGGCTGCTAGTTAGTACACTGGGCCGAACCTATTGGTAACTCTTTAGGAGGCTTCCGGATCAGCTAGTGTATAATCTTGCTACCTCTACTCTGCCAGATAGTGACTGGAGGTAGTGTGTATGTGGGGGCATTGTCGAGGCCACGTTATGTCAAGGAGCTGGGTATATTCTTACCATGTGTATGCCATATCCAAAAATTTTATTACTTCATACAGCATGTCCCACCCACTTTTTCTTACTGTTGAATACACCATGAATTGTCAAACTAATAGAGTAAGCTTATCTGCGAAAAGATCTAAACCTCCCAAACACTTCCTAATTCATTTCACAAATATACATGGTCTCAATTCTAAATCTCAGTGATGTCCATTTCCACTTGCAGTCTGTGAAACCCCATGTACTTTTTCTGACAGAATCTCAGTTATCGGTTGATTCAACTACTGCTCATCTCAGTTGCCCAAATTATTCGCTGTATGATTCCTTTTGCCTGAAAGGTGGTACTTGTGCATATGTCCATTCCGATATTCCCTGTCAGAGACTTGGTAATTTGGAATCTCCTCTTTTTGGTCTTCTCTAGTTTAAAATCTCTCTACCTCATCGTGTCAAATTCATCTGTTGCCTCTACCGTTCTCCCAACTCCACTAATCACTTGGAGCTCTTTGACTTTCTCCAGTCCAACTTTCCTAACAGTGAGGTAATTTTCCTTGGTGATTTTAATGTCTGATATACCTTTAAGCCTATTATTAAGCCTGATATACCTTTATTAATATCATTAAGAAATACAGAAAATAACAGTGGGCTCTGCACCGAATCCTGTGGGACTCCACTGATGACATTAGTACATGAAGAGCAGTATCCATTGATAACAACTCTGTCTTCTCCCGTTCAACCATCCCTTTATCCATAGAAGTAGCTTGCCCTTAATGCCACACTGTTCCAGTTTGTACGGCAGTCTGTTATGTGCAACAGTATGAAAAGCTTTCCCGAAATCCAAGCATATGATATCAAAATTATTTTTTGCCTTCAGTTTCTTTGTTACCACATTATAGTATCCAATCAGATTGGTCAGACAAGATCACCCCTTAACAAACCCATGTTAGCAGAGAAAACATTCCTACTGATCATTTCCCCAAACCATGTTAATGTTTTTCTGAGTTTTACTGAGAATCAAACATAACTACAGTTTTATTGACAGCTACCAATTAGTGGAAAAGTTTTCTCTGCTAATGTCACCTGTTTAGCAGTGGATACTGTATTTCTGACTGAGCTGCTGGGGACTGTTTCCCAAGATTTTTTAGTCCCTTGTGTTAATTGAACCTGGAAGTCAGTGCGATAGTTGATCTAGACTAGTAAGAACATTGGCAGGCTGAAAAGGATATGCTTGATTATCTGGCACATTAAAATTGTTAAGTGAACTTAATAGAGGGTTCAAGAAGACAACTAATAAAGTAGTTGAGAGGTAAGGTCCTGTGATTTTTAGGTTTCTGTTCATTCAATTCACAGAACATTGACTTAACATTTCTAAAGAAATACAAAGTCTGCAACAGTATCTTTTCAAAGGACTCATAATCAGCTGATATTTAAGAGACAGTCCAAACAGAACACAGAGAGGCTGCTAGAAGCTGTTATGAGAGAAGAAAGGATTGATGTACAGTGTCCCTTGATTGAGGAACTGACAAGTGTATAAGGAAGCTTGAAATATAAACTGTTATTCCAAGTAATGCTTGTTGTTTTAACAATCAATCATAATTTTACTTATTTACATTTTCATATCTTTTCAAATTCAGCTATAGGCAAGCTTTCTGAGAATTTTTTTTAATTATTTAATTTTTTTTTTTTTTTTTTTTTAACAGTGGGAAGACTGCTGTAGTATGTTAATTGTGACTCCGTCCCATTGTTAATTGTGGTGACCTACTACGTACAATCTTTCTGTGTTGAGAGTATTTTTATGCTTAGATTTTGCTACCATTGATCCCTTTTTTAGTCATTATTAAACTTTTAAAAATGATTGTCCAATTATTAGATGACCCAGATTTTTTTTAATGAATTATGTGAATTTTAAAATTTACAGGCACCAAATAAAACAAGAAGGCGGCGAAGTAGGCGTGTAGCAACAAGTGAAGGTTCAGAGGAAGATATTGCTGATGAGAAACCATCTACTTCATCAAGGAAAGACAAGCGATTATCTTGTTCATATGGCAAAAAATGCTATAGGTCTGTTAGCTCATTATTGTTAATCTGTTTATTATGAAATCATTAAAATTGTCCATAACCCCTTATTCTTACAGACTTAGATAATTTAAAATGAAAACTTTAACCAAAATTTTGGATTAAGTCTTTGCAGCATCTGCACAAAGTATTGGCATTATACGAGGTCTGTTTAATGAACAATGAACAATTTTTTTTTTACAACATGCCTGTATTAATCATCCATATTTTGATGGTCTTTTTCAAAGTAGTCCCCATCTGATGAAATGCACTTACTCCAGCATTTTTGCCATTCTTCAAAAACATGGTGGAAGCCATTTTTTTGACATGCATTTGAGAATCACTTCCAATGTGTTTACAACTTCTGAAAACTGGAAAAAATTTTCCTCCCAGCTCCTTTAACTTTGGAAATTAAAAAAAAAATAATAAAAAATCACAGGGTGCAAGTTCAGGGCTGTAGGGCAGATGATGAACACATTTGACATTAATGTTGGCTAAGTACTCGATGACAGTATGAGCAATGTGAGGTCTTGCATTGCCATGATACAGCATCCACCCACCTGTGTGCAGTCATGGTCGTTTGTGATGAATGTGATCCTGCAAAGTGTAGGGGACATTGCTGCAGTTCTGTAGTAAGGTCCCTTAACAATTCTGTGACGTAGCACAACATGCTGGTAAACCATTCCTTGAATGTCAAAAACAGAGATATCCATAACCTTTTCTGCAGAAGCCATAACTTTTGCTTTTTTTAGCGTTGCCGATGACATTGACTTCCAAACAGAGCTTTGTTGCTTACTCTCTGGATTGAAATGATGAAGCCATTATCATGTTGTGAAGAACCTCACCATCCTCAGTAACCATCATCTGTTGCAGCTACTGACAAACCTCCATGCAGACTTGCTGTTGCTCAGGTGGAGTAGTCGTGGAACCCAGCATGCACAAACATGTGTCTTATGCGAATGGTCATGGAAAACACTGTTTGTGCTTCCTATTGAGATTCCCAACATCTCTGCCAGGTTTCTTACTGTTATACAACGATCTCTCATGATTGCAGAAGTAGTATTTATGGTTTCTGTGCTGATAGCAGTGGTTGGGGCTCTAGGATCACCAATTTTTGTGATTGAATCACATCCATCTTTAAACATTCTAAACCACCTGCAAGCTCTGCTATATGGAAGCGTAGATTCACCATAATATTCTTTTAACATTTCATACACTTCAGCTGATGTTTTCTTGGGATGGAAACAAAATTTTAGAGGAGCATGCTGTTCTTCGCATGTCATGCCTATTTTTACATAGGCGAAATTTAACAGACATTAATTTGACAGACCACCGAGGTCACACCATGCGCACCAGGCACACCAGTCAAATGCAGCTTGGTTTAGTCTTAAATTCCACAGCTCAGCCAGAAATAGCAAGGAGTATGGTTTTTCGTGAAGAATTTCTGATCATTCTTTATTGAATTGCCCTCATAATATTAGTTAACTTATAATTCAAGCAATTTATTCTTTTTAATAAAAACTTGTTTTAGTACAGAAATATGATTTTTAATTTTATTTGGTTAGGTGTATATGAAGTATAAACAGTTATTAATTTCAGGTGCCTTTGGTTTAGTTGCCTGTGTTGCTCTTAAATTCACTCACATTCATAAAATGTTCTGATAATTGAAATGTCTGGAAATTTTCTTGCTTGAATTAATGATGTAACAAACAGATTTTCAGGTTTTAAGGAGGGCGGGTGTTAAAGAGCATTATTATTCATATTGGAGCTAATTAATATTAAGCACACATGAAAAATGCTGTGAGTTAGGCTAGAATGTGTATGTGTCTACAATTCAGCCCAGGTGTGATGGGAGGGACTATATATTGAAAACTATAATTATGGATTAACTCAAGGCTTTTGGGGGGAAACGTTTATCAGCATGATCTGCACTTGTAGCTAAAAGAACCTATTTTTAGAGATGAGATTCATTTGACCAAAGGTAGTGCAAATTTGCTAGTATCATTGAAGATAAGGATTCAGAGGAACTGCTAGTTGGGAGGATGGGATAATACAGATGCATTGTCGCTGTTATGGATATTGCATCAGGCATCCATGTAAGTATTCACTGAATGCAATAAAGATATAATCTGATGATATAGCTCAAAGTAATGCTTGCACGCATCTCAGAAGTTTTTGTTGTTGCAGCAGCCAATATTGGCAAGATGGTCTGAGGGTGGCGATGTTTCAAATGAGTGGGAAGTTCATGCTAGGGGAAAAAAAAGCCTAAATAACTTCAAGGGGTATGTTAGTGTATTAAATTATATGAAGACATGTAATCTACAGTGTTTAAAGTATAATATTGTGCACATCATCAGTAAAATGAGTAAATTCAAATTCCTGATTAAGACAACTAACACTGACATAATAGGGCTAACAGAAATGTGATATCACCTGGAAACAGGGATTGAAGAGTTTTTTGCTGTGGTAAGTACACTGTATTTAAGAAGGATAGGGAAGATAGAAGTGTTAGGGTCATGCTTCTTATCAAAAGTAGCCTAAGAAAGACAAAAGCTTTCCCAGATTCAGAAGTTGTGCATGTTAGTATAAAATCAGTGTGGCGTGAAGTAGTTGGAAGCAACAGTATAAGGAGAATGGGAGGAATCTACAGACTAGAAGATTATGATGAGAGCCTCTACATACAAATGGAATGGGCTAACAAGTGGGAGTGTCTCATTATGGGTAATTTCAATTTGCCCTTCATTCGTTGAAGTGAATGGGATTTGTTGGAAACTCACCATGGAGAACAAAATTTTTAAATCAGCTAGAAGACTTATTTATATCGGCATGCTAGGAAAAATACTACTGGCAAGGATATTCTAGATCTGATCATCGCCCATGAAGCAAATGATATTAGAGGGCTGACAGTACAGGAACCATTAGCAAGGAATGATCATGGAGTTTTAAGTTGGATGATAAGTAGAGTGGTACCAGTTCTTAAAGGCAAAGGAATAGTTTCAATTTCAGGAAAGAAGATTATGGAAATTTAAGGTGCTACATGGCTTCTATCAGGGAGAAATTTCCCATTTCACACATCCACTTGCTCTAAAAGTTTGTCCAGTTCTTCCGTGAATTTATTTAAGCTATCAACTTCCACAATAACAGATGGAAGCATGTTCCAGCAATCAACCACCCTCTGGCTAAAGGCAAATTTCTGAACATCTATGCTACAACTGTCCTTCCTCGATTTGAATTATGCCCCCTCAGGTTCATAATCTGAGCAATAGGAAAAATCCCATCAGCATTTAGTCTGCTCAACCCATTCAAGGCCTTGTACCAGTACTGTATTGTTTGCTTAAATATTAACGGCACTGATGATATTCTCCCTGAAACCACATCTATTCATCTAGCATAACTGAAGCTAGAAATTCATGAAACTCCAGTCCCGCCATTTACCATGCTCAGAAGTCTGCAGTTCATTTTTGATTCAATCCTTAGCTTTGATGTTATGTAACAGATATCTACAGCCAGGTCTGCAGATTTAGATGGCATGCCATTAAGTCTGATCTCACTCTGCAGAATGCCTGCTGATGCACTTAACCCAGAGGTGACAAACTCGTGGCATGTAGAGCCCCTTATAGTGACATACCACCTGATGCTAAAAATATATATAAATCAAAAATGAAGACAAAGAAATGAACCCATATGTTTCAAATTTTATTTTTATTGCCAGAAATTGACTTGTGTTTCAACATGCCAGAAACCTATGTTCATATTTTAGTGCTTCTGGGATTAATTTAGCATAGATAAGTGTGATCATTAGTGAGCTCCTTGTGATATTGATTCTGTAAGGACTAACATTTATTTGTTAACCTATATTACATTTATTTCATAAATGTAAAAATTTTTTATTTATTTTTTTTATTTTAAGTGCTTAGCATAAAATTCCTTTATGTAGTTAGCAAAAACATGGTGGTGTCAGAGGTGAATTAGAGATGGGGCGGAGGTATTGATTCTGATAGCTTCTGGGTTTTCCCCTAAGTGCCTCTGATTCATTATTAACATAATATGTTGCACACTGTGTGAAAAAAGTTGACCTCTCCTGTTTTAGCCATTTGTTGCATATGGAACTGAAATCGGCAAAAACAAATGGAAAACCAAATCAAAAAAGTACTGGTTGTTTATTATATGTTGTTCAAAACTGTAAATAATGCATATTATTGATTATTGTATATAGAAATAGAGGAATTTACCTCAATGCTTTTATGTAGAGTGCTTCACTACAACATCCTCCTAAATTCAATCAGACATAAAATTATTACTCAATGGTTTCCTTCCCTCATAGACATATGAATGGTTTGAGATATCAGCGATCGGCAGTCAAGATCTCCCAACCCAGCCACCAACACATCAACCGTGAGTGTCAGAAAGTCTCTTGTCTAATAATAAAATCATTAAAACCATTAAAATGATTGTGGCATATAAAAGTTAAAATCTTTAAATTAGCTAAAATAATCGAACCCAATTTTCAACAACTTCTCTTCCTTAAGCAGATCAGGTCTTTTCAGTGGTCTGTCTTGGTCACAGGATAGAAGTAACATAATGGGAATTTCTTAAACTCTGAGATTATTTAATATCCTGGCGATGCACACAAACGACCACGAGTTCGATACAAGAAATGGGCGACGTACATTAATGGAATTCTTGTGTAATTTGATTTCCAGTGTTTCTGCAATTAGTAATTTAGTGTAATTCCTCTGTATACTAAGTATTTTTGACTCATCGAATAAAAATATGTAATTCTCGTTGACAGCATGGAATGCTAATCCAATGCACCTGCTATAGCCGCACGCACTGAAGCCAAATGTTGTCTCATCCTCATATTTTTCGTACATCTTGTCGACCCTTGATACGATAAATCACATACCTTACATGAAACATTGTATACTGTGTCGTTAATTTGTGTCAAAAATGAAGAAAGTATTGTTCGATTCTTTAGTTTAGTTTGTAGTTTCATCGTGGGTCTAGACACAGTTTTAAATTCCGTATCCCTGATAAGGCTGTTAAGTTGTTTGTGCCAATTCTTGATGTATGGAACCAGAAGCGTAGCTAGGGTTTTGGCACCTGTGGCAAATCTGTGGCAATGCGCCTTTTTTCGACAATTGTTAAAAATCATAATAAATAATAAGTACAGTCGGACCTCTGTTTAACGATCTTCTTTATAACGAATTTTTCCAGTTATAAAACACGAATTCAATAAATTTATGTCAAATAAACACAACACAAAAAATCACAGCAACTAAGTGTGGTACTCATTAGGTGAAAATAAATCGCCAAAATTCAAAAGACACAAAACTTTCAAAATAATTAAATAGGCAATATTTCTGGCTGCACAAATTGTGACTAAAAGCCACTATTTCGAGTGTTGACAGTTTAATTTTATGGTTCCCTTTATTTTCACACAAACCATCTCTTGATAATGTTTCACACAAACAGTTTACTTGTGACTAATCCTTTGTATATCGCAAACAAGACTGACTGGATTGCGGGCCATGAATAGGTTTGCCTGAATTGGTCCTTCAGTGATGGATGCTATTGTAATTAGAAAGTGTCCTGCGGCTTTCAGGGAAGGGGCTAAACGATGTCTGGGCAGAGAGAGGAGTGAACTGTAGCCACTATTTCAGTTGTTGGCAGTTTTACTGTATGGTTTTCAGATTCCTTTTATTTGCTTTTTCATGGCAAGAGTCTACTTGTTTCTAATTCTTCCTTTGTATACTGCAAAGACGGTTTGGTCACAGCCTATAAACAATTTTTTTATCTTTTTATTATATATGTATCTGTACTGTAAGATTGCATGAAGATAGGCTTAGAAGACCTGAATGAGTTATCAGAAAAATTATTAAATGAAGTAATTGATACATACTCAAAGAAAAAGCAAAGAATAAGATTATTATAATACTTGCATGTTTGATTATAATTTGTATGATTTTTTTGCGAATTTTAATCGGTGATTTTCATATTATTAAACTGTAATTATTGTCAGTAACATGGTTTTTCTGAACTGACTATTAGTATTTTGATGTTAAATATTTCCTTTTGTTTTCTCTTATTATAACATTCATAAATAGACAGATTTGTTTGTAACATATGCATATGTTGTAAATATTAAATAGTAATAAAAAAAATACACATATACTACACGTACTCCCCGAAGTTTACAACTCCCCGGTGCAAACACTTTGCATTTAATACTGTCAATTACTTTCTATGTATCCATAGCCAGTGGGCAGATCAAGGGGTATTCCACATTTGGACAGTAGGCTCTGATCGACCTTCTACTGTAAGCATCCTATTAGAGATTCAGGAGAGAGTGGTTTTCCTTTAGTGGAAACTACTCTCTCCTAAAGAGTGGTTTGTAAACGCCATTATGCCTCGCATTTGTGGATTATGAAAAGGCATTTGACTCCATACCATATAAGGCAATGTTTCGGGCACTGGAAAAATAAGTCATAGACATCCTATACGCTATGATTTTGATGAAAGTATATGAAAACGCTACCTCCTTTATTAGACTAGTAGCAAATTTAAAATTAAGAAAGGAGTTCAACAATGAGACACAATATCTCTGAAGTTGTTTACTGCTGCCCTTGAAGAAGCTTTCAGAAGATTGAACTAGTCGCAGAGAGGAGTCAATGTGAATGGAGAGTACCTGAACCAGTTATGATTTGCAGATGACATTGTAATCATAAGTCATGATCCTGTAGAATCAGAGGAAAATTTTAATCAGTTATGTAGATTAGTAAGGATTTCGGACTAAAGATGAATACGGCTAAAACAAAATAATGATGAACAAGTATGCCACAGGAAGGGATATAATCATTGAAGGAGCAGAAATTAAAAAGGTGGATTCAGAGCCTACGCTGGGGTACCGTTTCGAGGTTTTTGCCTCAGGCACCACAAATGCTAGAGTCGACGCTGGGTCGATTTATACACCTATCTTGGACAAGTCATTGAGGTGTAATGATGATAAATGGCTGGAAGTCAAGAGAAGAATAATTTTCGGATGGATAGCATTCTGAAAATATAGTCACCGAGATACAATATCCCAATTTGTCTGAAACGTAAAATAATAAACCAATGAATGGAATAAAGTATTTCTTGGGATTATTTTTGGTTTTTAATTTAACCTGGTCAATAATGGAAAGAGGATAGCTCTATTTGAAAATCTATCAGTTAGTGTTTAGATTTCATTGGCTAATGAAGTTTCTGATGTTGAATATTTATATGCATTCAGAAATTGGTTAAACATAATGGATCGTTTATACGCAAACGGATGATAGCTATTGTAATGAAGGAACATGCCCATATTTGTCGGTTTCCGATAAATATTAAACTGAATATGAAAACTGATATGACATATCAGTTCAAGAAATTTAATGATTTTGTTTCAGAGTTCTCCGTTTGAAGTGTAAAACTCAGTCTCGGGTAGATGTTAGTGATATAGAACATCATCCAAGTATCTCCCATAATACTCTACATGTGGTAAAAAAGGTTCAAATATACACATTCAGTCATGGAAAGGTAAATTTCCAATAAGAGACTGCTTAATAACATTAAAAATCCACAGTTACCCAAATTAAATAAGTATGAAAATAAAGCCTTACATGACCTTCAGAAAAACAAGGATGTTGTAATACAAAAAGCTGACAAAGGAGATACTGTAGTTATACTTAATAAATCAGATTATATTAGCAAGCTAAGTTTGATTGTAGCAGACACATCCACTTATCAGGAGATTAACTCTACTTCGTTTACCAAACTAGTCAATCAATACAATAATACATTAACTACATATTGCAGGAACGATTTTGTTACTATGGCTCAATTAAAAGAACTGAAAGCCAGGACTTTTAACATCCCCACTCTTTTCAGTCGTGTAAAACTTCACAAAATGGGGTTTCCCATTCGTTCGATCATCTCATACAGGAATTTTGCATTCGCATCTCTTGCTACTCACTTATACAATATCATCAAACCCTTTAGACAACTTATTAAATTTGTCATAAAGAATTATGATTCTCTATTCAGTAGCTTTGAAAGGCTGTAAATTACACAATAGTGATAACCTGTTTTCCCATGATGTTACATCCCTATACACAAACATAAACGTTGAATATACTTTAGATATAATATGGGACATATTGAGTAACAACACAGTACCTATCAGTCACACCAAAATTCATGGTAAAGAAAATTTTCAGTTGATTAAACTCCTGATTGAAGCTAATTTTATAAAGTTTCGTGATAACGTATACAACCAAATCTTTGGATTACTAATGGGCCTGAACCTTAGTGGTTTCTTATCAGAAATTTACCTTTCCACAATTGAATGTGTATATTTGAACCCTTTTTTACCATATGTAAGGTATTATGGGAGATACTTGAAAGAGTTTCTATGTATCACTAATGCAAATACGATCCAGGATATCATATTAACAGCATTCAGTTTAATATTTATCAGAAACTGACAAATACGGGCAAGTTCTTTCATTACAATAGCTATCATCCATTTGCTTACAAACGATCCATTATGTTTAACCAATTTCTGAACACATATAAATATTCAACATCGGAAACTTCATTAGACATTTGGCTTCAATGCGTGCGACTATAGCAGGTGCATCGGAATTAGCATTACATTCTGTCAATGAGAATCACACCTTTTTATTTGATGAGTCAAAAATACTTAGTATACAGAGGAATTACACTAAATTGCTAATCGCAGAAACACTGGAAATCAAATTACACGAGAATTCCATTAATGTATGTCGCCCATTTCTCGTATTGAACTCATGGTCTTTTGCACACATGCACCAGAATATTAAATAATCTCGAAGAGTTTAAGAAATTCCCATTATATTACTTCTATCCTGTGACCGAGACTGACCGTCGAAAAGCCCAGTCAGCTTAAGGAAGAGAAGTTATTCAAAATTGGGTTCAATTATTTTAGCTAATTTAAAGATTTTTAACTTTTATATGCTGCGATCATTTTAATGGTTTTAATGATTTTATTATTAGACAAGATGCTTTCTGACTCTCAAGGTTGATGTGTTGGTGCTCAGGTTGGGAGAACTTTATTGCTGATCGCTGATACGTCAAACCATTCATATGTCTATGAGGGAAGGAAACCATTGAGTAATAATTTTATGTCTGATTGAATTTAGGAGGATGTTGTAGTGAAGCACTCTACAAAAAAGCATTGAGGTAAATTCCTCTTTATTTCTATATATTAATACAAATGTAGAACTCATTGGGTATTATAGTTCTTTATTTATCCATATTTATTATTGTACATTCATGTTAATTCTTATTTCTGGCTACAGGTGAACTAGTATTTAAACACTGTAATAATGAACTGTTACAGTAAATACAGTAATACATCAAATAAGTAAATAAATAAATTATTCCACTGGATTTTTCTTAAATCAGTCTTTTTCCGTTCACATATCCTTCACAGATAATTAAGTTTCTCAACTTCAAAAGAGTTTCCAGAAGAATCTGTGCCCTTTGCTTAGTGGCAACAATAAAAGTGATAATGGTAATATAACCACCCAGTTTCTGCCACTTGTACCAATGGAGAATCCCTACACACACTGTAATAGCCCTCCCTATTCTGTGGTCTCTCGTGTGGAGCCTTAAGAATGTTGAGAGGTTTCTCCTAATGGAAATACTACACAGCATTCAGCATCTAGATGCTACATACCGAAATTTTATTAATGACTGAGCAGAAAGTGAATACTCAATGAATAGTTCACATTTGCAAGGCCTTCTTATTCAACCAGAGTAGCTGCCAAATGTGAAATAAAACTTGGATTCTACAGTAACTGATTTTACAGTAATCCACCTAAACAGAACATAATGCAACTTCCTGGTGAACAGTTATGCCACTTGAGCTTTTATGTGTTAGTTTAGTACTAGTGCCGTTATGGCTGTTGCATCAGTTTTAGTAATTTTTATTAATATTAGTACTGAATGCAAAAAAAATTATTATACTCATATGAAAAAATGGTTCGTGTTAGACTACTGTAAGCAGTAGCATGGGTGGCAGTTTTCTAGTGAAGATCGACATAGGGTAAGAACTGCCTGTACTAAATTAAAATGAGTGCTTCACAGATATGCATGTTTGTATTAAAATGTATATATGGCAAATAAAGCATTAATCTAATTAGTAGTTTAATATAAATAGTTATGTTGCTTAATAATATATCACTGCCTATTATATTAAAAAAATATAGGTAGAAATAGAAGAGAATAACTGCTTCTGCCTCCTGATGTATTTCAACTTTTGCCCTTTATTTGATGTCAAGTTTTTTTTATTTTTTGTTACAGAACAAAAAATATAACTCACACGGAACAGTATAGTCATCCTGGTGATCCAGATTATACTTCTGAACCAGAAGCTGATCGTGTTAATGCTAGTGCAAAAGATGACGATGATGACGATGATGATAGGCCAGAATGCCAGTATGGAATAGAATGTTACAGGTATCATAACACATGCAGACATATGTATGTTTATTTATTTTTAATTTTTCTTCTGTTTAACAATGGGTGGATACACTGAATGCAGTAAGTTTAGAAACAGTATAGCAAACTGAGCATAATAATTAACACTAAAAATGATAAAATGCTTTTCACTTCTGATGTTGAAAATATGTATTTATATGGCATCAGTTTAGTTTATAGACCATTGCCTTTGAGTGGATAGTTATACCATTAGTTTTATTCAAGCATTCAGGAAGCTCTCCAAGGGTTCTCTCCATGATGAAAATTGGCAAAGTCTAAATTTAACTAAAGTTTTCAAATTTGTAAGATATTAATTTCAATATTCCATCTTCCAGTGATTTTTTTTTTTTTTTTACTTTGTTTTGTGTTCCTATTAAGAGAATGGTACCCTTGGTAGAGTATAGGATGTCATATTAGAAGACTATACAGTAAAAGCCCTCTTATCTGACATGATCACGACTAGTTAGCATTAACATTAGTAGAGACATATGAGGCAATAAAACAAGTTTATACAGCATCAGCCAAAAAAAAAAAATCCCCATCCATTCACTCTAAAAGTTTGTCCAATTCTTGAATTTATTTAAACTATCAACTTCCACAATGGCAGATGGAAGTTTGTTCCAGCAATCAACTACACGCTGGCTGAAGGCAAATTTCCACACATCTATTCTACGACTGTCTTTAGTCACCTTGAATTTATGCCCCCTCAAGTTCATAATCTGAGCAAGAGGAAGAATCCCATCAGCATTGGGCCTGCTCAACCATTCAAGGCCTTATACAATCTCAATCAGATCACCTCGAATGTACCTAGTCTCCAGATACTTCAGTTTGCAGAACTTAAGCCTTTTTGGTAAGAGGACCCCTTCGTTCCTCTCACCAATCATGTTGCCCTTCTCTGTACTCATTCTAGTAACTCTACATCCTTCCTAAAATGAGGCTTCCAGGACTGTATGTAGTACTCAAGACATGGCCTGACCATTGCCTTATACAAAGGGATAATTGCCTCTTTTTCCCTACTAGCAAAATTCCTATATATCATTGACAAGAGCCTATGACCTGCTCTAGTAGTCTGTCTGCACTGCTCAGAAAACTTCATATCTGACTGCACAATTACCCCCCAGGTCTTTTTCATTCTCTGTCACACTGATTGTAGTACCACACAGTTAGTACATTTCTCTGGCGTTTCTGCTACCCATTAGCAGTATTTTGCATTTGTCAATGTTAAACTTTAGTTTCCACTTCTCAGTCCACCTGCCCAACTTTTCTAGATCCTGTTGCAGCAGCAGCATAGTGTCATTACTGTTATTAACAACCATGCCAACCTTTGTATCATCTGAAAACTTTAACATTAAGCTTGATATACCTTTATCAGTATCATTGATAAATATACAAAACAACAATGGGCTCAACCCCCAACCCTGGGAGACTACTAATAACATTAGTCCCCAAAGAGCAGTGTCCATTGTACCAACTTGTCCTTAATGCCATACTGCTCTAATTTGTACAGTAACCATGTGCCATAGCATCACAAGCTTTCCAAAAATCCATGTATATGATATCAAAATTATTTTTTTCATCCAGTTCCTTTGTGACTAAATCATAATATCCAATCAAATTTGTCAGACAAGACTTTCCCTTAACAAACCCATGCTGTGTCTGAACTATAACTGCAGTCTTGTCTAGATGATCTTGCATTGCTTCCTTAACCAGTGACTCCATTATTATCCCTGGAACAGAAGTTAGACTAACAGGTGTGTAATTACTCGTGTCACCCTTTGTTCCTCCTTTGTAAATTGGGGACACATTTGCACATCTCCAGTCCATGACTTCCCCTGAGTCCAAGGATGCTCTCATAATTATGGCTAAGGTTTGCTTACTTCCTTTGCCACCTCCTTTAATATAACTGGATAGATCTCATTCACTCAAGATGCCTTTCTTATGTTTAACTTCAACAATTTTACCTCCACTTTGCTTTCAATTATGACAAAATCCTCTAACTCCCTGATAGAGTTTAATAAGTTTCTGTCCTCTACTCCCCTACAGAATTCTGCATGTGTGAATGTAGATGAAAAATACTCATTCAGTTTGTCAGCTACCTCAGCAGGTTCATCAAAATTTTCTTTGCCAAAGATTTCTCATAATCTGCCTTCGCTTGCCTAACCTCCTTTGTGTCTTGATTACAGACTATCTTATATTTCCCATAGGCTTCCTTGTCGCCTGATAATTTATATACATCCCATGCATTTTTCTTCTCTACCACAAGTCTCATTAGTTCATCTGACATCCAATTTAGGCCTAAACCTTAAACAGTATTTCTTAGTTGGTATAAAAAGTCTAGTAGCTTCCAAGATTAATTCCTTGAATGCTTCCCATTTAGAATTTGCTGTTGATAACATCGTCAGTTAGTCCCACTGTTTAGAATTTAAAAACTGTCCAAGACCACTGTAGTTACCTTTACAAAAGCAAAAACCCTTCTCATTACCCCTGATGGTAGTGACATCTTTAAGTAAATTCCACATCAGTACACTGTGATTACTGCCACTTAGTGGTTCCTTAATCTGCAAATTCTTAATGCACGATAATCACTGCTAATAATCAGATCAAGTGTATTACTCCCTCTGATTGGAGGCGCCTCCGTAGCCAGGTGGGAAGGAGCAGCAGTGCGTAGCACACGCTTCTTGATTAGACCGGGGTTCGCGCCCGTCACCACCAAATACGGAGGATGCGGAAAGGTCCGGGAATGACCACCACATATCCCGGAGCAATATGGCCTTAGTTGCTAATGCTCCTAAAAACCAAATAACTAACAAATAATAACCCTCTGATTGACTCTCAAACATGCTGCTGTAGAAAACAAGCATCCAATACATCCACAAAAGTTGTGCTAGTGTGCGAATGACCAACACACAAGTTCTAGTCAATATCTAGGAAATTAAAATCCCCCATTATAAGACTTTCTAATTTCCTGGCTCACTCTGTTTCTCTGTACAGTTGTTCATTATACTCATCAGAGTCATTAGGCCTATAACACACTCCTACTCTCATTTTGGCTTTTCCAGTGCTTACGTTACACCATATTGACTCAACATTGCACTGTCCATCTATGTCAACTGGATGCACTTCCTTAGATTTTATGTGTTTCTTAACTAACAGGATAACCTCTCCTCCCTTCCTATACTGTCTGTCTTTTCTGTACACACATTGTACTCCCCAAATTCCAATTCTGCACTGCTGCTATCTGTGTGACAACATGTCTCTGATATCCCAACAATATCTGCCTTTGATGTGTTGATCAGCACTTTTAATTCATCAAATTTATTTGCTATACCCCTAGCATTGGTGTACCTGTATGCACGTACCTGTTCTTAATCTTAATTACCCTAACAGAGCCCATGTACTTACTTGTTTCCCCACCTTGTTTTACAGGCTGTTCCAATAGAAGCAGTACAAGAATCGCACTCACCTCTGCCTGCGGCTACTGTTAATCTTTTAGTCTGTGAATCCCCCTCCCCAAGCTAGCAGTTTTCCAATCCACCTGACACTGCCTTGATAGCATCAGCAAATATTCTTGCACCCTTTCTATTTAAGTGTATCCCATCCCTATAGAAGCTGTCTCTTCTGCTAACAAGCACAGACCACACTAAAGAAAGTTGTTAGTCAGTTAATCGAAAAAGTTGATTACAGCAGGGAATGATAAAAAAGTATACATATCTACTTGAAGAATTATATTTTCACTTAAAACATGTAAACATATGAGGTGTATGCCCAAAGTTTTGGGGGTTGGGCATTAAAATTAATTTAGAATTAGGTTAGTTGTATTGGCACTGTCTCTTTCAAAGTGGTCCACCCCCAGAGTTTATACATCAATTCCAGCACTTCTCCCACTGTTTGAAACATCTCTGTAACTCCTTTCTCATGATGCCGTTCAATACTTTCTGAGATTCAGCTTGAATCTCCATGATGATTTGAATCTTCATCCTGTTAATATTAGTAGTAGCAAATGATGCAAGAAAGGAAGTTTACATAGCATCCACTAAAAAAAAAGAAAAGAAAAAGAAAAAACACTTCTTGTATCACCTGTCGAACTCCTAACAGTTTGTCTAGTTCTTTCTTGGCTTTATTCAAACTATTTACTTCTACAACACTATATAGAAGTTTCTTCTGATGATCGACTACCCACTGGTTGAAGATAAATTTCTGCACATTTCTCTGCAATTATCCTTTCTCAAATTGAATTTGTTCCCTCTTGTGTGTAGTTTGAGCAAGAGGAAGTATTCCTTAGGCATTGCACTTACTCAATCCATTCAAAACCTTAAACACCCCCAGTCAGATCTCCTCACAGGCACCTGGTCTCAGGATTCTACAATTTACAGACCTGAAGCCTTTTCTTTCATTTCCCTAACTAATTTCATTGCTCTTTTCTGAACAAATTCCAACAGATATGTTGTAAAATAGAACCTCCAGACTTGTATTCAGTACTACCTGACCATTGAATTATGCAATGGAATAATAACCACCTTATCCCTGTTGACATAATTCCTCTATATCATTGAAAAAACCTCATGAGCTATCCTTGTCATAGCAGGTCACCTGCATTGCTCAAAGAAGTTTGTATCTGATTGCACAATTACCTCCAGATATTTTTCATTCTCCACTACTCTTAGTGTGGTTCCACATAGTCAGTACATTAATTTGGATTACAAAATAGTCAGTACAAAATACCTTGCATGTGCCAATGTTAAACTTCAGTTGCCACATCTTGGCCCATCTGCCTAACTTTTATAAATCTTATTGCAAGAGTATACCCTGATTACTGTCATTAACTGCCATACCCTGATTCCAGTTATATCCAAACTTAGGTATAAAGCTTGATGTTCCTTCATCAACATTAATAATAAATATAGAAAATAACAATGGACCTAACACTGGACTCTGGGGGATGCTACTAATAACATTAGTCAAGAAGAGCAGTGCCCAATAATAACCACTATCTGTCTTCTCCCAATTAACCATCCCTGTATTTATAACAGTAACTTTCCCTTAATGCCACACTGCTCCAGTTTGTGTAGCTGTATTTTATGTATCAAAACCTTTTCTGAAATCTAAGTATGTGATGTCAAAATTATTTTTTTGTATCCAGTTCCTTTGTTACTGTTTGATAGTATCTAAGCAGATTTTATTCATTCATGAACACCCTTTAACAAATCCATTCTGTGACTGCAGTATAATTGCATTCCTGTCTAAGTGATCCTGCATTACTTCTTTAACCGGTGATTTCATTATTTTTTGTGGAACAGAATTCAAGCTAACGGGCCTGTAATTCTCATGGTACCCTTTGATCCCCCAATTTGTAAATTGCGGCTACATTCACACTTCTCCTGCCCATAGAAACTTTCTCCGAATCCAAAATTGCTCTGATAATCGTGGCTAAAAGTTTACTTACCTCTTTTGCTTCCTCCCTGAATACAACTTGTTAGATCCCATCCACTCCAGGTGCCTTTTTTACATTTACATTTACATTTGACTTCAACAGCTTCACTTCCACTTTCCTCTAAGTTATCACTTACCTATTTAGTTTGTCAGCAACCTGAGCAGGATCATCATGGTTCAAGGAAGCCTATGCTTATGTCTTAAGGCTTATGCGCCATTTAAAACAAGAAAGAAAATGAGTAAAATAATAATTAATAAATAAATAAATAAATAAATAATAAACGGAAATAAAATAGACAACTTATGTGTTTCCCTCCTCCCATAAGTAATTATCCAGCCGATCTATGAATTTCCCCAAACTGTTAGCCTCTACCACCCATGTAGGTAACATTCCAGTAATTTATAACGTAGCCAGGTGGGAAGGAGCAGCAGTGCGTAGCACACGCTTCTTGATTAGACCGGGGTTCGAGCCCGTCACCACCAAATACGGAGGATGCGGAAAGGTCAGGGAATGACCACCGCATATCCTGGAGCAATATGGCCTTAGTTGCTAATGCTCCTAAAAACCAAATAACAACAACAACAACAACAGTAATTTATAACTTGCTGGCTGAAACAAAATTTCTTGCAACCCAGTCTAAACATCTCCCCTGTAACTTGAATTGATGGTCTCTAGCTCTAGAATAATTTAAAACTATGAAAATTTCGTCCTCATTCATTTTTCTTTTGCCTTTCAAGCCTTAAACACCTCAATCAAGTCTCCTCTAAGGTGCCTAGTTTCCGAGCTGTGCAACCCACATATTCAAAGTCTTTCCTCCTATGGACATTCTTTTGCCGATATCACCAGGCGAGTTACCCATCTTTGGACCCTTTCAAGAAGCTCGATGTCTTTTTTAAGTTTGAACACAGTATTCCAAGTGTGGTCTAACAATAGCTTTATATAATGAGATTATTATCTCTACTAGAAAATGTTCAATAAATCATCAATAGGACACAATAAATCATCAGTGGGCCTTCCTGAAATCACTGTATTCACCTTTACAAAAGCAAAAGCCCTTCCTTTGCCCTTGACAATAGTTACCTCTTTAAGTAAATCTGATATCATGATATCAGTACATTGCGATTACTGCCACCTAATGAGTCTTTCGTGTGCAGATTCTTAATGAATGAAGGGTTGCTGCTGATAATCAGAACAAGAGTATTGCTTTCTCTCGTTGTTTCTCTAACATGCAAGTGTAGAGGCAGTCAACAATAAATTTGATATGAATTAATTGGGTTATATTTTCATTTTGGGGAACAGGAGGAAATCACAGGGAACCAGGTCGGGAGGATCAAGTGCCTGTGGAACCATTGCCCCCCCCCCTTCTTTTGCTAAAAACTGAGCACAAAAGATGATATTGTTCTACATGTTGGTGCTAATGGTGTTAGAAATGGGAGATCTGAGGATTTAATTAATGATTACAGAACAGAGCAATGTCGAAAAAAGTCATGAGTTAGAATTGAAGTTGCAAGCGCTTGACCACGGCGTTTTATTGACATGCGGATATGACGGAGTGTTTTATTTAACGGATACTCAATTAACTCGGAGAAAAGCCATCAGCTAAGTGTACACAGACACAAGGAAGTGTGCAAGCCCCATAGAATAGAATTTTTCTCTCAGCATGGTCTGTGCTCGTTAACAGGAGAGACTGTCTGTACAGGGGTGTATTTAAATAGAGGGGATGCAAGATTATTTGCTGATACTATGGAGGTGTTAGGAGGATTGGAATACAATAACTAGACTGATGGGGGGGATACACATACTAATAGATTAACAGTAGCGATTTTGAAAGTGATTCTTTCACTTTCAACGGTAAAAGTGATTCTTTTTACTGCTTCTTTTGGACATACAGTAGCCTGAAAAGTGAGGTGTTAGAAATTACAAGGTCTGCTAGGGGTCACCATGCAATAAGCAAATAAATTGGTTGTTATATTAGGATTACTAAAAGCAAAACCAGGTGCATGCATACTTGCTTGTACACTAATGCTAGAAGTATAGTAAACAAATTTGATAAATTGAAATACTGATTAAGTCAACAAAAGTAAACAGAGTAGGAATATCAGAAACATGGTGACATTCTGACAACATAAGTGATGCCGAATTTGAATGTGGTGAGTACAATGTGTAGAGGAAGAACAGTCAGAACAGAAGGGGGGATAATGCTCTTGGTTCAAAGGAGATTAGGCAAGCTAAGGCTTGCCTAATCTCCTTTGTCTCCAAAGACTACAAAGTGAAAGAGAAATCATTGAAGATAAAAATAATAAAGGTATTAGGGTGGACAGAATCTATTCAATTATATTAAGAGGGACAGCAAAGGAGACAAGCAAAAATTTAGCTATTATGAGAGCATCCTTGGGCGCCTCTGTAGCCAGGTGGGCAGGAGCAGCAGTGAGTAGCACACGCTTCTTGATTAGACCAGAGTCTGAGCCCGTGACCACCAAATACGGAGGATGCGGAAGGTCAGGGAATGAACACCGCATATCCCCAGCCCAGATAAAGGGTGAGGGTTGGCATCAGGAAGGGCATCTGGCCGTAAAAATTTCATTCCAAAACAGTAAAAACACTGACCTCATATGTATAATGGGAAAGGGCGAGGACAAAGAAAAAAAATAATATGAGAGCATCCTTGGGGTGATTGGGTTCCCATGGACTGGAAACACATACTTTATCCTAATTCATAAAGGGGATCTAAGGATGATATGAGTAATTATGGACCTGTTAGCTTGGCTTCTGTTGCAAGTTAAATAAATGGAGTCACTGGTTGAAGAAGTGATGCAGGCCCATCTAGACAGGAGTACAGTTATACAGTTAGACAGGAGTGTTGTCATAGTATGGATTGTCTAGTTCTCGATATTCACAAATTAGTTTTTGAGAAGATAACATAATCATTGCAGATAAAGTTGACAAGACTTCAAGTGCACGCACACACATGTTTAATTTTCAGCTTTTCAAGAACAGGTAATAACCTTTTAACAACTGCTTAATTTTACTTTGGAATAGATTTTATGCATCAGCATTGCAGATAAACTTGATAAACTCCAAGGAAACACATGGGTTTAATTTTTCCAGAACAGGTGGATCTTTGGTCAAGAAAAACTTTAATAAGAATACAGATAATTTTATTTTCAGGTCTCAACAACAGATGGAAACAGCAAGGACTTTTTATCTTTCAGGGAGGAGGGGGGGGAAATAAAGTTTTTCTTCCCACACACAAGGTGGCGCATCTGTGACATGGCAGCTGTGGATGGTGACTCTCCCCACAGCATAAACACTCCAAAATAAACTTCCCGCAAGACGGGGACAACCCTCTCTCCAACAGCATAACCACCCCCAAATAGACCTTCCCAATACCCACAATGCATTGCCACATAATTAACGTTAAAAATATTCACAGAAATTCACTATCATGCTACAACCGATACATTCAAAACCTACATCCAATGGGGAACCCATACAGTCACGAGGAAGCATCACTGCTCACCAAGCATAACAACACCAGTTCAAGCCCCAACCCCAAAGGTAAAATTAAATTCTGAAATTACAACTAATACGTCTATCAAGAGAAAAGGTTCAATTCTTTCTCCCCACTCTTTTCCTCTTGTATATTAATGACCTTCTTCCATTGACTGGAAATCCTATCCATAGTTTTACCGATGATAGCACATTGCATTCCACTTTCCATTTTGAGAAACCTTGTCCTGCTCAATCAGCTTCAACTTCTCGAATATCCGCTACCAGTTCCTTAAATGCCGATCTCCAGGTAATTCTCCAATGGGGCAAAGACAACTTAGTTGATTTCAATCCTTCTAAAACTCAGTCTTGTCTTATATCTCGCAAAAAGGATTCTTCTGCTCCTATGCTTATATTTGGTGACACTCTGATTTCTAGACAAGTTGTTATATCTCTTTTGGGGATTACCCTGACTTCTAATCTCTCTTGGCACAAGCACATTACAAATATTGCTTCCTCTGCATCTAAAAAACTTGGTCTTCTCTTTTGCTCTCGGCATTACTTTTTTTCCAAACAGCTGTTCACTCTATACAAATCTCAAATCCATCCTGCCATGGAATATTGTTCCATCTGGGACGGTGCCCCCAAAACCTCTCTCAGGCTTCAGTTTGGTTAATTAATGGCTCATCTCTAACAGAGTCTCTCCACTCACTGTCTCATAGATGTACTATTTCTGCTGCATGCCTTTTCTACAGATGCTTCCATGGGCACTGTTCTTCTGAATTGGCTTCTATAATTCCCGCTCTCTCTTTCAAAACAGTCTGAACATGTGCCACCACCAGCCAACATCCATTTACTGTCCAACTTCAAACTCACAGAACCAGCTTTTCATCTTCCTCGTTTATTCATTCAACTGCCGTTTTCTGGAACAACCTTCCTTCATATGTATTTCCTGAAAATTGCAGTCTGCAGAAGTTCAAGTCTAATGTCAACAAATATCTTCTCTTGTCTTCTCAACCTCCAACCCAAGCACGGTACTAAGTACTATAGGTTCTAATACCTCTCGTGTTTGGGGTTTTCATAAAAAGAAAAAGAAAAGCAAACCTTTTTATTTCCTGTCTAATTGGGACCTGCCTCCATCCCCGCAAAATTGGTTCATATTGTTGGAACCCATCCCCACAAATTTTGTCAAACCCTATCCCATTACTAACAGACAGTTGTTAAGGGGTGATCTTGTCTGACCAATCTGCTTGGATACTATAACACAATAGAAAAGGAACTGGATGCAAAAAAAATGTTTACATTATATACTTAGATTTCAGAGAAACTTTTGATACTGTTGTACATAAAAAACTGCTATAGAAATTGGAGCAGTGTGGCATTAAGGTTAAGTTATTGCTATGAATAAAGGGTAATTGAATGAGAGAAAACAGAGTGATTATGAATGGGCACTGCTCTTCTTGGAGTAATGTTATTAGCAAAGTCTCCCAGGGGGTGCTCAGCTCATCGTTGTTTTCTATATTTATTAATAAGAGTATATCATGATTAATGTCAAAGTTTTCAGATGATATGAAGGTTTCCAAGAGTGGTTAATCACACTAATGAGGGTATGCTACTGTAACAGGATCTAGACAAATTAGGTAGATGAGCTGGAAGTGGCAATTGAAGTTCAATATTGACAAATGCAAGGTACTTTGTATAGAGGGGGAGCAGTAATCCCAGAATTACGTACGAACTGTATGATGTCATACTCATGGAGGTGGAGAATGAAAAATACCTGGGGTAATTGCGCAGTCAGACGTGAAGTTATCCGAGCAGTACAGATAGACCTCTAATACAGCTCATATACACATTTTGTCAGCAGGGATAAGGAGGTGATTATCCCATTATATAAGGCAGTGGTCAGGCTACACATTAAATATCACGTACAGGTTTGGAGACCTTATTTTAGGATTAGAGGAGCAAAGATTAGTGAGAGGAATAAAAGGATAGTTTTACAAGAAAAGGCTTCATTTCTGAAAACTGCAGCACCTTTAGACTAAGCACCTGCCAAGTGTGATTGAGGTGTTTAATGCTTTGAATGGATTGAGTAAGTTTATTGCTGATGGAATCCTTCTTCTTACTCAGATTACGCACATAAATTCAAACTGAGGAAGAGTGGTTGCAGGGTAAATGTGCAGAAATTTGCTTTCGGCCAGCAGGTTGTCAGTTGTTGATATAAATTGAAGGAAGAATTAGACAGACTGTTAGAAAGGATGTACAAATGATATGGGAAATGTTGCTTGCTTTTTTTTTTTTTCCTTGCATGCAAGTTATACAGCTGATGCTATATAAGCTTGCTTTCTTGCATCATTTGTCACTGTTAATACTAAGACTGATAATAATACTAAAACTGATCATTCATTTGTTGACCTACAAAGCTATGTGGACTGGAACAGTGTCATGGTGCAGAAGCCAACCCGCTGTGTGACATTTGTCTGGGTTTTTTCTCCTGACATTATCCCTCAAATGCCTTAGGACGTCTATGTAGAACTTGTGATTTACGGTTTGGCCTGGTAGAAGGAACTTTTGATGAGCGATTTTCTTACTGTTAAAGAAGATAATTTCGCATACTCGGAATGTTTGATCTGACTTGCTTTGCCTTTTTGGACGTGAAGATGATAGACTTTTCCATTTGGAGCTCTGCTGCTTTGTTTCTAGGCCATAACCATAAACCCAGTTTTCATCCCCTGTTATGACCTTGGAAAAACATTTCTGTTCATCATTCAGACGATGGAACACAAATTTTATCAAAATTTGTCAGCATGTACTGTGTGATAGGTCTAGAATGCCACAAATATTGTTATTTGTGCACCATCTGTCCTCCTGGATGACTTGATATTTTTCAACAATTTCAATTTGCCTTGATAATGGATGACCCGAGTGCCCAAAATCCTCAACTGAAGTTGGCTGCCTTGGAAATGGAAATTCCTTTGAAAAGTTTCTACCCGTAACATCATCACCAAATGCTTAAGCATTTCATAAGTCGGCAAAGCTGTTTTTCCAAGTTTATGACAAAATCTGATATCATTCACTGTTCCTTAACGCCCACCATCATACTCAACCACAAAAATCACAAATCACACTCAATACCAGTTATGCAAAAGCACACTGTCCTGTTGGCATGAAACTCACTACACTTAACTCATAATTAATTAGTTTAACAGTATCTAACAGTGCAGTGCAATGCTATACTATATGTGGTTTTCTTTTGGCTTGCACCTTGTACATGTACATTCATTTGTATAATCAGTAATTTTCGTCTGTTTAAATGCTGAAATGCAATGTTTCACAGCATAGTCACTCTGCTGTTTTTTTTTTTTTTTTTTTTTATTATATAAATGCCATATTAACTGTTGAAGCAGGCTATTTCTCAGTTCCAATTAAAACTGCATCTTGGGTATTTTTGGATCTGGTTATTTCTTCTTTGTCCAATCTATTTTTCATGTTTAGATTCCTCTATTTCCTTCACCTGTACAATTTCTGCATCAGCCATAATTTTATTTTCCAAAAAGTGTACTGTGAATTCTAGCTGTTAAATCTTCAATTTTCCTGAAAATAAACTATGTTCTTCATTATCTACTTGTAGTTCAGGACTTTAGCATCTCTTTAAGCTTTCTATAACCTCTTGATTCATAGGCTGAATGCTTGGTGTTTTAGGAGGAGCATTATCTAGATAAGTCTATGTTCTTGAAGTGTTCCTTTACAGAAGGTACAAGTTTGTGAAAGAGGAAATCTTTGAATAATGTTAAAATTCATTTGTGCTGATTTTTGTGAGTGGTAGTAAGATGAACGATTTGTATTTTTAAAAGCAGTAGAATTAGTTGATTTAACAAAAAAAAAAAGAGTTGTGAGTTCCATTTGCATTTCTGCAGAATCTGCTTTTATTTGCCATTGTTTTTGTAGGTAAAATCTTATAATTTAGACCTGTTCTATTTGTATTGTAGAATTCTTCTCCAGTAGTAGACTTTTTCTCTGTTAATTACGTGATAAATACTTGATATGTCATTTCACGATGTCCAACTTTCTTCCAACATCAAAACCATCTCTCACTATAAAACTTTCCCTGTCATCAGTTATTTGATGAAGACCAAGATTTTTCTTTTCTTCTAGTATGGATCTGCTGGTTGGACGCATCCTCTTTCTTGCATAAACCACATTCATAATGCATCATCTACAATGCCTAATTTTGATTTAAGCAATTTTTTTTAGCGACTTGCCTTTATCAAGTCTTTCCAGAGTAATTTAGTTATCATAGAAACAACAACAACAGAAATTTAATTAAATATTATGTATTAATTTACATAATATTTAATTAAATTACATACTGTAATTACAATAAATAATTTTGCTAGTGCAAAAATACTGGAACAGACACCCAACTGACCTCTAGGGAAGCATACAGTTCAACAGGCAGGCACACTACAATGTTGTACTCTCTGAAAGCATACTGGACAACTGCCCACATCATGCTGCACTCTCTGATGGTCAGTTAGTATGTCTTAAAGAGGGTAGGGGAGTGTCAGTTAAGAGGGCTTCTACAGTATTGTGTTTCTTCCCCATTCCCAGAAGTATTCATTTTCTGCCACTTGATAATGCCATTAGTTTTATTCTAGTGTGGACCATACCGTTTAGCAATATCTGACTCTGATTTTATTATTCTACAAAACTGATAAGGTATATTACTTAGGCTTCCCACAGTAAGCAAACCAAGGTTAGAAATACTAACCTTGGTCCAAACAAAAATATACAAGGCGCCTGCATAGCCAGGTGGGAAGGAGCAGCAGTGCGTTGCACACGCTTGTTGATTAGACCGGGGTTCAAGCCCATCACCACCAAATATGGAGGATGCCGAAAGGTCAGGGAATGGCCACCGTATATCCCGGAGCAATATGGCCTTAGTTGCTAATGCTCCTAAAAACCAAAATAACATAACAACAAAAATATACATTTTTATAGTGAGGAGGAGAAAAATAATTTCATATGAATTCTTTTATTACATTCTGATTGCTCTATTAAATCAGAGATAAATATGACTTATTAGCATCATACTTTTCTTCTGACACTTTCATTGATGATCTTAGTAAATCTAATACCTTACTATATACACTGTGTTCAATCCACCTTTGACCTTTTGACAGAAAAACAGAAAAATCCTGAACAGGCTTCATGCCAAGAAGTCTCCATGTCCTAATGGCATTTCCCCACTTGTTTTCTCAAAACCTGTGTTCCAGAGCTTGCTCTTATTTCATGTCACCATTTTACTCTTCTTCCACTGGTGTTTTATTTAGTATAAACAAGAACAGTTCTTCCCTTCCAGTTAAATCTGCTTCATTTATCACTTTCCTCAATTTTTTTTAAAGTAATGGAGAAATTCATCAATTCTTCACTATTTGGAAACCATCCATTTGTGTTGATCTACCAATGATATTTTGGCTTGCATTACTCATCTTTGGACAAATTTAATAAAAACATTTGCTCTCTGCTCTCTTTTCCATTTCTGCTGCATACCTTTTCTGTAATTATTTTCATGGGCACTGTTTGTCCTCTGCAATTCCACTGCTTTCTTCCAAACCAGTCCAAACCCATGCCTAAATTTGTCATCATCCATTTGGTATTCCAACTTCAAACTCACAGAGCTGCTAACATTTTCTCATTTATCCATGCAACTTCTGTTGTTTGGAACAACTTATCTTCAAATGTATTTCTAGAAAATTACAACCTACAGTAATTCAAGACCAATATCAACAAGTAGGTTCTAATACTACTGTTCATGTTTGAGATAGCAATTGAAATAATCGAAAACCTATATCATTGTTAACAGTTCTTTTCTCTGCAGAAATGTAGACAGGATGGCTAAATAACAATAATTATGTATAGTAATTGATCATTAATATTGTGTTTAACTATACTGTTGTTCACAGTGAAATGTCCACATTAGTGATTACTGTTCTTTATCTGTAAGTGTTGTAATTTTTTGTTCTAGAAGATTTTACACAATTGTTTCTTTGAGAAAATAATGCTACACTGTGTTGTTTTTCTGGCTTTGCTACCTGGGGGACCATATTGTCCTGCCTATGACAGTAACAGAGCTTGTGCTTAGGCTGTTTAGAAATGACTACATTTATCTATAAGTTGATTTAAAGTAACTGATGTCATTGTTTATTGAATAACATCACCCAGTAGGTGAATCAATTATTCATTAAAAACTTGAAGGCATTGTTGTTGTTATTCATTAAAAACTCAAAGGTGCTGTTGTAATGAATAACAGCTTCGCCTAGTTGGTGATGTTATTCAATTAAAAATGATAATTAGTTAATTTAGATTAACAGCTGACCCAACTCCTTTCTAAGGAGCCTAAGCTTAAGCTCTGTTGCTGTTATAAGAGGGACAATATGGTCTTCATGCAGTAAAGACAGAAAAACAATGCATTGCAGCATTATTTTTCAAAACTATTTTAATACCTGCATTGAAATAGTACTCTTCTTTATTTGATTGTTTTTTGTTCTGTCATCTGCATTTTTTATTTTTATGTTTTGTCTACAGTTAATTTTGGAAGTTTCAAACAGTAATGCACAATGAGAAATTATTGCTATTGCATCCACTAGTCATACCTCTTTGATGTCAGAGGAGTAGCTTTTCAAAAGATAATCTTTTGTAAAGCTTTTCCTTTGCATTTGAGATAGTTGTAAATTGTATTGCAGTATCAGCAGATTTTATAGTATTACAAGTGCTGAGAGTTAGATTGGAAATGAGGTTGTTAATGCTTCAAATATAAAGCTTCCAAAGTAGGCAGATTTTATGCTTTTATTAAATTATGAATTAAGTACTTTAAAAACATTTGTATTATTTTAATTTTTGGGTGACTGTTTCTTTTAGAAAAAATCCAGAACATAAGAAAGAGTACAAACACACAAAGAAAATCCGCCCACAAAGAGAAGCAGCAAAACAAGCAGGTAAGGCAAAAGTTACAGCTTTGAACATTTAGTGAAAATATATTCTTTTCATTTGAATTCCAAGTGATAATAAATTTTATATCATTTGCAACCTGTTATTTCATTGTGTGTATTTAAATAGCCAAACCTTATTGTAAATGATTTAATTGATGAAACTGCGATTATAGCAATTATTTTCTAATAAATGTCTGGCTGTCTAGCCAGTTAGTTTGAATGGTATAACTGCAGAAAAAGGAAAATAATATTTTCCTTTGTCCTTTCCTTTATGTGAAAAAAATATACTTCACACAATCATAAATTAATATATGATTGTATGAAAATACTCATGCTTACTTTGCTTGTTAATGTTAAATTCATATAATGCTGACTTTCAAAGCAGCTGATATCAGTCAAACTCTACTATGATATTGGATGGTCGATAATTAGGCTCTGTGAAAATTAAAAACACATTTATTTGCACGAGTCACTTTTATCTGTAACTGTTAAATTAATTATAAATGATAAATTATTACCACAGATTGAAGCAAAACAAATTGAAAAACCACAAGAGCTGATAATTTAAATGATCCTTCCACAAGTTATGACTTTAACATTCATCATACTATACCTCTTTCAAAAGTTTTGCCAAAAAAATATTAAAATCAAGAATTAGAAAAGGATTAATGCTCTACTGTAAAAGTCAGGTTGGTAGGAGCACAGATACTGTAGTTTTTTTCACTGAGTAACAATGCCAACAACCATATGTACTGTACAAAGAAACAGCAGTAGCTAGATGCACTATGTCAAGGTTCAGACAAATCTGGATGCTCCATGATTGCTTCTGCTGCATATGCATAAACTGTGATAAAGAAAAAAAATAAAAATAAATAACAATAACATAAGCTGAAGCTCTGGTTACTCTAAACTTTTTTTTTCTGTGTATTAATATACATCTGATCAGAACTTCATAAAAGAGATAACATTGCACAAATGATAACATTATCTGTCATTACAGTAAAATGCATATACTGTATTTTAATTTGGAAGTCCTTCAGTTAAGCTAAGAATCAAAAAGATCTGTTGCCAAATAGTGACAGGGTTATGAACTGTTTATAAGTGGTTACTTTCTAGTATATTTTCTTATATGTGCACTCATGAAACATCTGCCATTGGTTTTTGGCCAAAAGAAAAGTTACAAAATCATGTTAAAACTTATTATGTTTTAACAGGATTTTGTATAATTTTGTATTTTATATTCCTCTCAGGCCTCCCTTTGCCCAAAAGAAGGATAATTTAAATAACAATTATCCTACTATATCTTTCAGATTAAATCTCTGCATAAAGGTTCCATGAGAGTAAATACTTAAAGAAGTTCACTTGATGTCAGTTTTTCATATATGTTTTTCAACAAAAAAGAAGTGATTTATTTTAAAAGATAAGCATTTTTGAGAGAAGAAATGTAGACTATTAATGAAATACACAATAAGCAGACAGATCACTAGTGTATCAACAATTAAATACAGTTTACCAAGAAGAGATGCAATTTACCAAGAAATAAATTACCAAAAGTAGTTTGGAAAATTCATTTAAATGCATACTACCAACTCTGCAAATTTACAATGGAGAATCAGTTTTGTTTTGTTTTTTACTTGATTTGACCCTTTCTCCATTACACTTTGTACTATTATTGATAGAGTTTCTCTATCTTTTTTTTTGCAAAATCTCAGTTTTTCTTCCCCCCCCCCCCACACACACAAAATAAAAACAGAAAGAAAGAAAAATAAATAGTAAAAATTTGTTAAAATTAGAATTAAAAAGATTTCCATGATGAATTGGCCTTATAGCCAATTCATCATGGAAAAGTATACATTACAATATAGAAAAGCTGGACAATAGTCTTATTCTCTGTAATGTGTGATTAATTCATACTACATATACGAAGCTAATTAACAGTGTCTTTCAGTAAAATGCCAGTTTTACTGAAAGACACTGTTAATTATAATTGTAAAATCTGGAGGAAAAAAACACACACATTTGCCTTGTGTATTGTGTGTAGATGTGATTTTTCAATTTCAAGCATGGGAAATGCAATGCAATCATATATTTGCAAACAAATAAGCATAAGAAGCATTTTCATTGTTAACAAAATTGCACAGAGAAAGATGTGATAGTTGTGACTCTGAAAAATGGACCCTTTTCAATTGTTACAGATGGCAGTAATCAAAGTTATTTTGAGTTATATCCTATTTTAGTGATCTTTTGTAATAAAAAAATAATGATAGATAAAAAAAATAAATAAAAAATCACCAAATCAAAAGAGGCTTGATTTCATTGCCAGCATTTGAAGGTGACTCACTCTGCACAGAATCTCTTAAACATCCTGAAAGCTTGTGGATTTCCTCCAAAAAACTGTCTGGTACTTATTGCTGATAATGTGTGTCTGTTAAGATAACCTGAAAACAGGAGTGGTAAGGGTATTAAAAGAGGAGATTGAACACTGGTGATAATAGGCTGTTTTGGTCATTTTATTAATTTGTGTGCTGTAAAGGGAGCTGCATACCTTCCTGTGAAAGTGATGACTATTTAATTGAAATTTATTGCTATCTAGAAAGAAGTGCCCAGAGAAAAGATAGATGCATGTCACTGAAGTAAAAATGGATTTTGAAGCATTTATACACATATAGACAGTGTTTTTGGTTAAATATGTAACTAGACCAGTGTGTGTTACCTGTAATTCAATATGTATATAGTCACTATGA